>NC_137054.1:49929332-49976832 GCF_032717465.1 Coenobita brevimanus | reverse complement strand
CAAAGTTCAATATAGCAAGGCTGTTTGGGAACAGGATAGACAGCTCTCTTTCCCCTCATCTCCCAGCATCACTCCCTCACTGTCGGCTATGTTTGCCTTGCAGCATCAGCATTTAAAAATGCATGCTTCACTGATCATAATTTACTATAAACAGACATTCATTTCAAAACATACTGAGTATGGTGAAAACATCCATTGTTACACCTTAGTAACACTGCTGCCTCCCAGTCGCTAGACAGCAGTCTCTACCCCTTCCTCTCAGTATCACTTCCTCACTGTCAGCTATGTTTGCCTTGCAGCATCAGCAGTTAAAAATACATTCTTCACTGATCTCAATATACTAAAAACAGACATTCATCTCAAAACATGTCGAGAATGGTGAAAATATCCCTTAACAACACTGCTGCATCCTAAGCACTACACAGCTGTCTCTACCCTCTTCTCCCAGTATCACTCCCTTACTGTCAGCTGTTTTCCTTGCAGCATCAACAATTAAAAATGCATATTTTTCTGATCAGAATTTGCTAAAAACAGACATCCATCTCAAAACATTCGAGTACTGTGAAAACATCCATTTTTGGTCTTAACACTGCTGCCTCCTAGTCGCTACAGTACACACACACACGTACACTAGGGTGGATTGGTTTTAGGAGGATTTTAACTTTTTTTTCAGAAAGTGAACATGGGGAGTGTTATTTCTTAGGGAATTGGCCTAAAAAGCACTCCTATGAAATTTCAGAAATACTGTTCAATATTTTCAGGTGCCCCAAAGCATTAGTATTTTCATTTCATACCAAAATGTTGCATTTTCTTCTTATTTTTACCTATACGTTCCAAATGGTTTTGTTAACTGCATGTGGGTAGAATACTTGTTTGCACAGTGGTTCATAAACAAACAAATAACTTTATTTAGTTTTTTTCTGTAATATGGTATATGATATACAACAGCCTTTTGCTTACTCTAATTTCAAGTAATCATAAGACATTAAAGTTTGTTGCTGCTCTAATTCTAGCTCTTATTTGCAATTTAGCTGTCTTAGTAAATTTCAATTAATGAGAAATTAGAGTAACTCAGAACTCACCACGTGGAGGTAGCTGTTATGGAGTTCCACCCTAGCCCAACCCAACCACCCTACCTTATGAAGGGTATTTACTTTGGTATATACTGTTTTTTTGAGTCAAAATATGGCATGCGTTTGCGTGAAGTCAGTCGGGACCTGATCTAGCCATCTCTGCTCTCAGGGTCACAAACTGCCAAAGATGCCTCTGTCACAAGTTTAATGACTCTTTCAACTGCTTGGGTATGATTTAGGAATTTTTCATGTTCATAGAATTTTCCTGTCCTGATGTTGTCAATAATGTCAGCATCTGAAAGGTGCATTGTCATGGGAGGTTCTGTTAGTTTGGTATTTTGCCAGTCAATCATTTCTGTATAATCTTGACAGTGAAATTTGAGTGTTGGAATTATGAACTGCCGTACAACACCTTCTCGGACATCCTTTCTGGCTTTTAGGATATGCCGCCATCCAAGCTTACGCAATATCTCCTTCTCATCCTGAATCATTGCAAGCAACAGGTTCTCTGGGTGTGCAAAGTAAGCATTCTGCTATTGATGATAATACAGTATACCACTTTTTACAAGTTGTTGGGGCACCTGAAGTATTTTATATTTTAGATTAATTTTCTTTTTAGGGCATATATACACCAAAAGGCACACAGTAAACATTACCAGTAATATGTATAAGGCTTCTAAAAATACGTATAATATACATCAAATACTAATTTCCGATTAAGATACTCTTGACTTGGGGCACCTGTTAATATTTTCTGATTGTCATAAGATTTTGCATACTTAATATTGGCATCATTACGCAAAATAATAGCATACCCCACTCTAAAGTTTCACATTTTATTTTTTTGATCCACCCTAATGTACTGTACACACCACACGCAACATTCGCTCGCCTCTGAAACATTTACATCAGTCCGTTTTGGAGTACCCAGTGGCTTTATTATATGCCAAAAACATCAAAATGTATTTGGTTGTTCAGTATAAATATCATCACTTAAGGACATGAAACATCTCAAACAATTTATTCATCCAAACATCGTCAGTGCAAGACTAAAGGTGTACAGCACCATTGATCCTAAATTTACCATGGTTGCATCTGTCATGATCACCTAAAACTTATATTCACTTCATATTACTGACATGGTGAAAATTTCACTCGTCTTCAAATCCTGAGAATTCATCACTACTTTCCCCAAGTCCTGAAGCATCACTGGAAGTCATCACCACGGTCATCATCACTGTTTCACTGTCACTTTCATACAGTAAATGGTCCTCAGTACCATCCATTGAATTGCTTATACCACACTTCATACGACTTTAACCTGGCAGTCGTTTTAACTGAGCACAGGCGATATTCAGACTTGGGGCATTTGATACAGCCCACGTTAACCTCCTCAGTACATGTTTCCTGAACTGAATAAAATCATATGGCAAGCATGAATAAACTACCCTATAAAATACATTGCTGGGCTGAAGGGATTATAATAAGCAGATTATCAGTCCCCTAGCCTGACTCTTCCCACTCCTACTTCCTTAACTACACCCACACCACATTCTCACCCACATCTTTAGGATTCTGGTCGTTTTGGCCGTAACGTCCAAAATGGCAAATGGCTTTACAACCTAACCTAACCAATTTGGACGTTACGGCGTAAATGATCTCCATTGCCGATCATGAGATCTTTGCTTAGGCAGCAGAGATGCAGAGAGTGAACGTTGTCAGTCATTCTGATCGCTTCACCTGCTAAGAATACAGCAGAAATGGCGGACGCTGATATGAATGCCCGTCAGGCACTGCTATTTCAGATATTGTATCAGTTATGCTACTCAGTGAATTTTATCCTATTTTCATAACAAAATACTGTAATTGGGTGTGCCCTGAGTTGCATAGACATTGCTAAAGTACTTCACTTGGCTGAAAAAGTGAAGCTGTAACTTCAGGCAGTACAATTTAACGTTACAACTGTTTTTCCTGTTTTTCGCTATTGGTATAATAAGACTGCTCACTTCTATGATACTCTTGTCAGGCATGAAACAAAATGTCACTAAGAGAAGCCAACCATATGAGGGTGATTGAATTTCCATGTGCGACAAAAATCAGTTTTGATGACTTGTCAGTTTCGCTAGCCAGCATCTCTCCAGTATGACTGCTTTGCTAGTTAGTAAGTGGATGGCAAGCAAAGTGGTTATGATTGCCTTTCAGAAGGTTAGCAGACAGTTCACCAGTGAGCATGTTAGCTTGCTAGAGTAGGGTGTACGCTAGACGCTAAACTGCTAAGTTTTTAAACTGCTAAACCCCTTGACGGTGTTGGCCAGTTGAGCTGAAAACAAACTGTGAATGCTTTGTGTTCTTGAACTTGCGTGTTTTAGTATCTGCTGCATATATACACTTACAAAATGTCACAAAAGAAACCAACCTAATTAGGGTTACTGAATTTCCATACGTGACAAAAGGTTTTGATGACTTGGCAATTTCACTAGCCAGGATCTCTCCAGTATGATTTCTTTGCTAGTTAGTGAATGGATGGCAAGCAAAGTGGTCATGATTGCCTTTCAGAAGGTTAGCAGACAGTTCACCAGTGATCATGTACGTTAGCTTGCTGGAATAGTGCGGATGCTAAACTGCTAAACCGCTAAATATCTTCACGGTGTTAGCCAGTTGAACTGTAAACAAACCCGCGAATGTTTTTTGTGTTTCTGATCTCGTGTGTTTCTTAACCCGAGGCGACGTATGGGTACATTGCAACATTTTGCATTTGCCAGTCCTGATGACGTACTGGTACGTTGCGCTATTGCAAGGTTCATAATTTGCACAATTTTCAATTTTCACGCGTGATTTTTCGTACGTATACACGGGACACCTTCCTCTATTCCTCTACAAAATGCCAAGCAGGGACAATGCCTTACACCACATAACCCCCCCCCCCCTGCATGCCATTGTCTTGGCAATTCACCTGTTACCAGTGACCTGGCCAATAAAGACATGCAGGGCCAGAGTGATTCCCCAATCGATGACAATGTGGAGGACAAAGTTTACATAGCATTAGAGGAAGAAACAGTCAGAAATGATGATCAGGTAATGTGGTACAAAAAGGTCAGGTATGATGATGAGTTGGTGAGTGAAACAATGCCTATAATGCCTATATTACTGTTTGAAAACCAATATACTCTCGTGCTACATAAAAATTCGTACCAAGTAAATAAATAAATACCGTTTATGAGTGGTGTGAAATAGTTACCCTCCCATAGAACTCGTTTTCTTTGGTGCCAGCCTACTAGAAAACCCAGTAAGGTAAGGAGGTACTGCTACCTGGATCGAGTATTTTAAACCTCAGGTGAGCGATTTCTCTATGAATTTTCAATGTTTCTCACCAAAAGCGGAGGTTTTAGCAAAAAAAAAAAAAAAAAAAAAAAAAAAAAAAAAAAAAAAAATGAAAATACCTTGGAATTGGGGGTGTCAGAGGTGCGAAATAGCTCGGGACGTGACGGGTTAAATCTGCTGCATATACACACTAGTGTTTATTTATTTTTAAAAATAAAATCAAGTCTGTATACTGTACAGTCAACCCTTGGCTATCACGAGTAATTGGTACCCTAGGCGACCCGCGTTAGCCAAAATCGCGATAGCCATACTTAAGAACTAATGGGAAAAATTCTAATTGGTTCCCCGACCTCCAACTTTACCCCAACCTTACCCTATTTTCACATCTCCTTCACTAAAATACCTGGGATTACAAACCAATGCTGCAAATTAACAACAGTACAGTACATAAAGGTTATAAATAAAACAGAATTAACTGTAATAAGCCATTTTACTTAACATTTTTGGAGAGGATGAGGGGCTTGGGTGGGTTGAAGGGGTTCCGAGGCTGGGGTGGAGTATTACTGGCCACCCCTCCGACGTTCTATCTCGTCTAGGAATTGATCAGCTTCATCAGGAGTCTGGAAGGGACCCTCAAAACCTTCAAAGTCGTCAGCTCCTTTATCAGAATCCACCTGAGGCTCACGGGATGGTCCTGGCTGTGGGTTGGGCTGAGCCTCGTTGCGACGGCGTAGGAAGTCTGTTATCTGGCGCTGTTGTAGGTTGTTGATATGGGCATGGTATTGTTCGTGGTAACTTTCCAGTGCCTTCATAATCGCCAAAGAATTTGCCTCATTGTTGGCGCTAACGTCTTGCTCGATGAGATGACGTAGCCTTACACCCAAGTCGATGATTTCCTTTATGTTGGCTATGCTGAGTCCCCCACGACTCCCAGCATCACCACCGATGTTCTCCTCACCACTCTCACTCCTGTCCTCCTCTGCCACATTCTCCTCCTCTAGGATGTCGGCTGCAGTAACAGGGGGTGGCTGAATCATGTCACGAATGTCGTCCTCCGTTGTGTCAGCAAAGCCAGTCCCAGGAATTTGCCGTGCCTCTTCCACTGCTGCCTGAATCTCCGCCTGCACAGACTGTGGCTCACCTGCCACATTCCCACGTCGGTCCTCAGGTAGCCCCTCCAAAATATTTCGCCAAGCGTGATGAATTGTTTTCTGTGTCACATCATCCCAGCATTGCACCATTAAGTCCACAGCTTGCTTAATATTGTACTTTTTCCAGTAAAGAAACACTTTTCTGTCATGTTCACTATCACCTTGCACTTCGTCATCATCATCATCATCATCACCATCACTGTCCACTAGGTGCTGGATGAGCTGGGCGTCCTTGGTAGCTTCCCTCATTATCCTGAATTGCCGTCGCGAGTAGGCAGACTTGACCACAGATATTACCTCCTGGTCCAGGGGCTGAATCAATGATGTCGTGTTGGGTGGCAAGAATTCAACTCTGACGTTAGGGTCTGAATCCCTCTGTAGAGGTGAATATCCTGGGGCATTATCCAGCAGCAACAGAATGTTGAAGCGGATGTTGTTTTGGGCGCAATGCTTCTTGACCTGGGGAATGAACGCCTCCTTCATCCAATCTTGCGACAGCTTTGCCGACATGTACCCCTTCTTTGAAGACATCCAGTGCACATTCAGGTTGCTCATATCCTGTCGCTTGTAGGCCCGTGGACGTTTAGCACAATGAATAACTGTTGGTTTAAGGCGGCATGTTCCTGACGCATTCGTTGCAAACAAGAGGGTGAACCGTGCCTTCATTGCCTTCCTTCCTCGTACGTGGGCAGAGGTGGCTGTGATGAATGTCCGCCTGGGCATAGTTTTCCCAAAGAAGTTCGTCTTATCCATGTTGAATATTTGGTCAGGTGTATATTGGCCCTCCTCAATCACGTGCTTTAAAAAGTCGGGATACTCCTTAGCCGCTGCCATGTCCGCACTTGCTGCCTCACTACTGATTTTCTTGTTCTTGATCCGTTGCCATTTCATAAATTGATCCACCCATCCCTTGGAGGCCACAAACAATGGTGGTTGTGCAATAGCCAGCTTCCTTGCAACCCCAAAATATATCTCCCTGGCTGTGTCCATGACCTCACGCGTCTCCACCGCCTGGTTCCTCCGTGCCTGCCGATCAAGATACCTGGCCAGCAACTGTTCTGTCTTAAGGAGCACCTGATTACGACTCCGCAAGGCGTTGCTGGCTCCCTCTGACGATGCCAATTCCATGTGCTTCCTTATGTGCTCTCGTTTCTGGTAGATTCCTCGGACCGTGGACTCGTTGATACCAAATTTCTTCCCCATGCTGCACTTGCTCTCACCACCGTCGATCAGCCGCACAATTTCCAGTTTCTGAGCATAAGGCAGGTTCTTCCTCTTCCTCACTTGCCGTCCTGGGTTAGCCGCGTTACGTGCACCAATGGTAGGAGGGTTGGATGGGGTATTGGTGGCCATTGTGGTTGAACAATAGGTCTTCACGGCTATAGCTGCTGTCGACTGGTAACGCTGACTCTCTCAGAACCTTGGCGGGAAGGATGGGTAGCTGTAACCATGTCTTGGGCCAATCAGCGCTCGGGTAGCCTGTGACGTCGCGCCAATCACGGCGCGAGTATACGCATGGGCGGAGCCCGCGCGATTTGAATGTTTCTGGCTGACCATCGTCCGCGATAGCAGTATTTGAGGTCGCGATAAAGGTAATCGTGTTGCATTTCACCTGTCCGTGATAGCCATGAAACGCGATAGCAAAACCCGTGATAGCCAAGGGATGACTGTAGAAAACACTTGTGGTTGCCAAGCAGTGAGATGATCATCTTTATAAGAGTTTCTTCTCAATGGAGCTAAGCTAACCTGCCTTAGTCTAGCGTGCAGGATGCATGGGGATATATTAAGGTAACTTTGAGACAAAAAAGTGCGTCTTACATGCCGCGAAATACAGTATATATATATATATATATATATATATATATATATATATATATATATATATATATATAACAAAGAGATAAAGTAATTTCAATATTGTAGGAAAATAAGTTACCTTACCGCCTAGTTCTCACTGTTGCCTTTGAAGTAGTCCCCTTGGGCATGTATACAGTGGTCCCAGCGTTTTTTCCACGAGTCCATGCATCCCTGGAAAGCTTCAAGCATGATGGTCTTGAGCACCTCCTGCGATTCTGTCTGGATCTCCTCAGCCAAGTGAAATCGATGCCTTTTCAATCGTAATTTCAGCTTGGGAAACAGGAAAAAGTCGCAGGGGGCAAGGTCAGGTGAATAGGGTGGGTGGAGAATGACTGCCGTGTTAGTGGAAATCAGGAACTACCGAACGACAACTGATGTGTGGGTGGGGGCGTTGTCATGATGAAGGACCCAGTCCTTGTTCTTACACTGTTCTGGACATTTGCAGTGGATGTTCTCCCTCAGATGCTGCAAAGCTTCACAGTACAACTTTCCGCTGACAGATTGACTGGGTGGGATGAATTCCTTGTGAACCATCCCTTGGATATTGAAGAAAACGATCAACATCTACTTGACAGAGCTGTGCCATTGGTCCTTCATTGCAAAACCACCAAACCACGTACATACCATGTTACAATAGTAAAGATAGCTCAACAACATGTCCACTCACAGACATGACCGTGGCCACGCTGTCGCACAAGGGGTGCTGCTGACTCCTCCTAGAGGCAAAAGGCAAAACTGCAAACGGTTGGCTCCCTCTGTTCAAATTACTGGAACTTTGGGGTAGCACCTCATGTATATATGCATATATCCACAGTACGCTCACGTCCAAGACTTGTTTGTCCCAGATATGTCGCGTCCAAGATGGAGACCATAAATAATAATCCAATATATTGCCGTAATATGGTTGCATACAACCAATACAGAACCAACAGTTCATAACAGCCCAAATCCAAGGAGAATGCAGGTATGACAGTCTTACCCGGTCCAACACGGCTCCTGCGCCCGAGAGAGTTACGTGGTGTTGATGTTGTCCAATAAAATATTGGCATCTGGTCACGTGATGAACAGGCAGGGCTTGTGCTTTTGTCTCCCTCACAAGTGTCGTGGACACACCACATGTTGCACTCAGCGTTTGCTCCTAGGTTATTGCCTCTCCTTACTTAACCATGCCTAGAAAACCGTCTGGTAACCCCTTGAAGTGCCGTCATCTACCTCAGGCTACTAAGCAGGCTATAACTGAGCTACTAAGCTGGAGATAACAAGCTCAGAAACACACACTTTCAAGGTGAGGAAATTTGTTTTGGTGCCAAAATAGGTCTAGGTTTATGTTTTTAGGGGTACTTCGAAGATTATTTGACGATAATAATTTTTTCCATAAGGTCTTGTGTTGGTCCAAGACGTTTCTCGTCCTAGACGGGACCCTCATTTGACAATATTACAGTCTTGGATGGGAGGATCTATCTATTTACCTATCTATTGCCAGACGCCTTAATCCCTTATACGGGGTGGGCACAAACAAATCACCTTCACATCACCCTGTCCCCTGCCATTTCCCTGCCCAGCTCTCAATTCACATCCCCCTCTCTCATAAACCTCTCCACTCCATCCCTCCATCTCATCCTTGGCCTTCCCCTCCCTCTCTCCCCTTCCACCTCACTCACATACACTCTCCTCATCAGTCTCTCACTCTCCATCATCTCCACATGACAAAATCACCTCATTGTGTTTCTCCTAACTCTTCCTATCACATCCACATCCACACCATAACGCTCCATCACATCCTCATTTATCAGTCTGTCTCTCCATGTGACTCCACAGGCTCCTCTTAAATAACTCATTTCCACTGCCCGCGCTCTTGACGTGTGTCCCTCCAACATCGTCCAAGCTTCACTTCCATACATTAGAGTTGGTATCACAATAGTCATTTAATAACTTTTTCAGTTCCATGCTCACTTCTCTGTTTCTTATCACTGCCTTCAAGGAACCAGCGATGTTTCTTCCTTGTTGTACCCTTTCAAGCACTTCACTCTGTAGACTTCCATCCTTACTCATCACACTACCCAAGTACTGAAACGTACTCACATTTTCCATTGTAAAGGTAATTACTGTAGGTCAGTATATTAACCCTATGAGGTTTCTAGGCAGGGCAGATTATGTCTGTGCTAGAGTCAGCCACTCACCCTGACCCACATCTTCGCGGCCCAATATTTTACTTTGATCGCTCTGTGTAAATACACTTTTCGTGATAGAATGTTGGTTTTGGTGTCATTTTAATGCTGAATAGTTGTACTTTATCATATTATGTTTGAAAAAGGAGAACGAAATATAAAATGTCAAAATGACAGGTTGAAGTCAGGCGAAAAGCAAAAATTTTATACCTTGCCGTAGAAAAATATTTGGCAAAAAATAACAAATAAATATACTGTATGTTAATCTAGCTTAAACCATGCAAAAATACAATAAATTACCTTTACAATGATGGATAGTTATTGGTTAATTTTGCATTTCATTGTGCAGTAAAGCAAAAGGGAAGAGATGCACAGTTTTATTTTAGTCTCGGCTGCATATTCACTTCGCAGTGTTTTTCTTTGATCGGTCAGTGTATATACACTTTTTATGATAGGATGCTGGTTGTTGTGTTACTTTGAAGCTGAATAGTTGTTCTTTATCGTAGTATATTCATAAAAGGAAAACAAAGAAAATAAAAAGTCAAAATGACGAGTTGAAGTTAGGCAAAAAACAAAAATTTTATACCTTGTTGTAGAAAAATATTCACCAAGAATAAAGTTATAAAGAAACAAAGCCATGAGTCAGACCAGCTGTGCAGTACCGCCATGCATAGAGCAACCATTCCATGACATCATGCTCGAGCCTCTTTGTTATGATGCATAAACGTGATTTATGGTGAATATTTTACAAAAGTTTCTTAAAATGACAATTAAAAGCATCATCAGAATCTCTGAGGTTGGATTTGAAATGACAGCCAAAATAGTCATTGGAATCTATCTATCTATCTATTGCCAGACGCCTCAATCCCGTTTGTGGTGGCCACAAACAAATCGCCTCCAAGTCGCCCTGTCCCCCGCCATTTCACTCCCCTGCTCCCAACTCACACCTCCCTCTCTCATATACCTCTCCACTCCATCCCTCCATCTCATCCTCGGCCTCCCCCTCCCTCTTCCCCCCTCCACCTCACTCACATACACTCTCTTCGTCAGTCTTTCACCCTCCATCCTCTCCACATGGCCAAACCACCACAGTATGTTCCTCATAACGCTTCCTATCACATCCACATCCACACCACAACGCTCCTTTATATCCTCATTCGTCAGCCTGTCTCAAAGGGTTAATATCATTCTTTAAGTACTAGTTTTTTATCACATTATCTAAGGAACTGTGATAATTAGTTCAATGTATAGTGGGTCCTTGTTTTTCGCTGCTTCAATTTTCCACCAAAATCACGCGAAATGTGAAACGTTGAAGTTTGAAGTTAAGAATCAGTGGGAAAAATAGAGGAGCGTTCCGGTGGTACTCCTACCTACCCTGTCAGAAAGCACCATAACACCAACAGAAAGAACTGTAACACGAAACAGGCCCTAACCAAAATTAAATGAAGAGTGTTTACTAGTGCTATAATATCATAACACAATAAACATGTACCTGAAAAGATATTAAAACTGTTATAAAGAGCTGCAACACCAAAAATCCTTACCAGAAATGAATTGAAGACTGGCTTGAGTTGCAAGTGAAGGTGTGTTTGCTGTTGAGGGTGGATAGGCTGGTTCCCATGTTGAGCATTTGTCAGGAGATAATTGCTCTTCAAATACATAATGATCTTGTCCTTTAGTATCTTCTTGAATATCTTTATCATGTGAGAAGTGAGGGCCACAACTCGTGATGTCACTAACGAAGAAAAAACTGCCATTTTTCACCAGATTATTTAAGTTTCGACATCAAAGTCTGTAAACTAAATCACGGTAATTTTGTGTGCCCTCTTTGTCACTAAAAGGAAGGGAGAAATTATAACAACATTATTTTGCTCACTGCTACAAGGAAGAGAGGCTGTAATGATAGTCAAATAGAATAAAACATTGGTGGGCTGAGTCTACCATCTAGGTCGGGACGGTTATTATTCTTTCCTTCCTTAAATATCAATAAGCTTTATTTTACATCTATTTCACATATTTGTCCATCAAAACCAACATAAATAGTGTTAAGAGAAACGTGTATTGATTCTTCGCTAAGAAATAATAGCACGACACGTCTAAAGATCGTACGTACGGTATGTTACGATGACAATAACAAACTTACTTTTGTCTACTTCCCCTGTGACCTTTTTTGCTTGTTCATCTACAAGTTATTTATCAGTGAAATATAACAAGGCTTGAGTCGTATTGTTGCGAATGTCGTGGCTGTTTTGCAGAAGAAATAACAATCAGAGAACAGTAGGTCACGTGTTTTGATGGGGAAATGCGGGACACGTTGAGGTTACTGTATATTATTCAGGCAATTATTGATGAAAATTTTTCCAAAACCTAGCTATAGCTGTGCCTCACGGTAATGATCGGATAATATATTCATACGGCAAATTAGAATACATGTGTCTAATAACAGAAAACAACAAGAAAGTGTATGTAAAGAGTATCGTCCAAAACTTAACCAAACCAGTCTGACGGGGAAATGACCAGCCAAAAGGTCATGCAAGCGATCCACGATTGTCCTAAATTCAGTTATGTCCGTGTTCCGTGGTAATAATTTTTTGCCATAATCATGTCAACATTTAAGTACAGTATATGAAGAAAATTACCGGGAAATGTCTTGCAAGCATGAAGAGTAGGGAACCGACCATAATCTTACCTAACCTAACGAGTTTTGACGGAGAAATGACTGACTGAAAGACTCGTCGATGTGAAGTTGTGAAGGGATTCGTAACGAATTTTGTCATTATATTTGGCACTAGCTGTGCCACGTGTTTACCATTATTTATCATATGCGTTCAGTAAAGTACGTACCATACATACAAAACACCAGGAAAACATCTTAAAACATACATCACACGGAACTCTCTAGGTATTGACGGGGAAACGACTACAGATGGCATAAATCAAAAGGGTAACGACGTAACTTGGATGACGGAAAATACTACCAAGAAATTCAAATTTCACTCTGCACTTGACACACAAAAAAATAGTAGTACCTCCTATTTGTAATATTAGTAACAAAATCTTGATTGGTCATGCACTGTGTCTGAAATAATTCATTGTTTTATTCACAAGAATTTTGCTATGCACTGCTTTTCATTCAGATTTCCTCCAGTTAGAAGTCTTGTACTTTACTTTGCTGAGCAGATCTCTAAGCAGTATCGATGGTAGCACTTAAGTAGTCCACACAGTAAAGTACTTCAGCCTGGGACTTAAGTAGAAGCCAAAACTAAATACTTGGTAATTTCGTAGGTACGGGCCCTAGACTGAGCGTTGGTACGCATCGTCTGCTGAGTTTCAGCTGCCGGCTGGGACCAGCAAAATGTAGGGAAATCAGCAAAGTGTGGGACAACTTGGAAACTTTTTTCTTGCGCGAAAAATGAGGCATCGAAGTAAAATGCATCGAAAAACGAGAAACCACTGTATTGATATAATTTTTTAAGCACCACAATTTTTTCACATCAACTTAAAATTAGATTTGCATGTAACAACCAAATTTATCATTAAAGTCCTTTTCTCTCGGAGGAAGGCAGCGATAATTAGGTTGTGTATATTATTTAGTTGTGTACATTCTTCTGGAGATATATAAAAAAAAAAAAAAATAAAATAAAATCTGCTCACAGGTCTTGTACCATCGAAAGTAAATAGAGTATTAAGCCCAAGTCATTCCTTTGATGGAACACTGCCAGTGTGTGTGCGTGTACGAGTCCGCCACAGCTCATTGACAGAAAATTTCTGTCTCAGTATTTGTGTCAGGCTTGATTCAAACCACAGTGTATAATATTAGGGCCTAAATATTCGTATGTTTTAGTTCAAGCAACAGCCATACCACGTTGAGTACACCGCTTCCCGTCCGATCAGCGAAGTTAAGCAACGTTGGGTCTGGTTAGTACTTGGATGGGTGACCACCTGGGAACACCAGATGCTGTTGGCATAACGTTCTCCCTACGTGTGTGGGGTTAGTGGAGGATTAGTGCCCCTCCCTGTAAAACAATTAACTCTAAGCCCTTGGCCACCCCGTTTGGGATACATGGTGTCTGGCAATGAATGAATGAATGAAATTTTACCATTCAAGACAGTCAGTAGAACTGGGATATGGCTGAATCTTTGATAAGTAATCATCATTACCATGTTTAAGCACACTTAAAATGGTGGAGAAGTAGGTGCTAGAGTCCAGGGCCAATGGGCAAAACATTTATATATTTTTCATCACTACTCAGCCGATTCCAATGCAATTCCAATTATTGGAGAATTTTTCCCTTCCAATATCGATACTGAAATTAATCAGCTTCTGCTTGCCTTTTTTTATTTATTTATTTTTTTTTATTATTATTTTTTTTTTTTATTTAAATGCAAGGACGGAGGAATCAAAGGCCAGTAGCCCACAAACCGTTCCTTCCAAGAAAAAAAAAAAAAAACAAATTCAAGATCCATTCATTTTGAGACGCCTGGACACACTGCATTTGAAAGACTGCATATCATAGGAAGTAGGAAATACAGACAGAGGGAGACAGTTCCAGAGTTGACCTGTTGCATAAATGAAGGACTGGGAGTAAAGGTTAACTCTTGCATTAGAGAGTTGGACAGAAAAAGGATGAGAGTTTGTTGCTAGGCAGGTGCTACGCACATGTCGTAGAGGTGGAGCAATGCAAGCAGACAGATCAGAGGAGCAGTGACCATTGAAGTAGCGATAGAAAAGAGATAAAGATGCAACAGTGTGGCGAAGAAACAGAGGTTGAAGGGAGCCAGTAAGAGGAGGAGAGTTAATGAGACGAGAAGGCTTTGACTCCACCCTATTGTGAAGAGCTGTACAGTGCACCCTCACACAGCGAGTTCATGAGTGGCAGAAACCCTTGCATTCTACAATTTCACATCGTGTGACCAAAGAACTTCTGGGGAAAATGGTATATGGTGGACAGCCCACCCATGGCTTGGTCTTCAGGTCCCCTTTCAGCCAACTCTATTCTGCTAATACTTTGTCTAATAGTACTTCTAGTTGGACCAACAAGTAGAACACTATGTACCTTTAAGTGACTTCTGGGCTTGTTAAGAAGGGAGGGGGGTTGATATCCGAGGCTTGGGGCTTCTACTCTTGCCCCGCGGG
This sequence comes from Coenobita brevimanus, assembly GCF_032717465.1. NCBI lineage: Eukaryota > Metazoa > Arthropoda > Malacostraca > Decapoda > Coenobitidae > Coenobita > Coenobita brevimanus. The sequence continues at coordinate 49,962,125 of NC_137054.1, read as the reverse complement.
ATGGGGTGCCCCTTTGTCACTTTCATTGTCACTGCTGAGGTCTCCTGGAGGTGCCATAAAGCCTTCAAAGTCAACAGCTGAGACCATGATGAACAGGTGGGTACTGCTATTATGTTAAAACAGACCACAGGATGCGAGGTACAATGTTTTCTTGTGGCAATATGGAGAAGTGGCTGTTTACCCAAGAAAGTCGGTAGATGGCATGCAGATAGCTGGCCATCCGCCTGCCATTTTGAATCTGGCACGTTGCCAGTCACCTGTTTTCGTGTGACTGACTCACATTGTACAGCCCGATACTCATGGTAATGGAGGGAAGTCCATTTTTGCCTTGGAATCATACAGTCGATTTGCATGTTGGGAAGTTCGATTTGCAGATTTTGCATTGGACGAAAATAAGCATTTTCTGGGTTGACCTGGCATTGTAGGTGATTCGGACTGTGTGAGTTCGCATTGTGTGGAGGTGCACTATATGTGGGGAGCCTCCCCACACATGAGAGTTGTACTTTACACAGGGGCAAATAAAACCCGTGTAAAAGTCAACAGCTGTGCAGGGGTGAAGAAGGTACAGGGAGTCCCAGATAAACGAAAGGGTTAGGTACCTTTAAAATCTTTAGTATATTGAAGCATTTTTCCCCATAAGAAATTTAAGAAAATGAGGAGATGCATTCGAGGAGCCCCCCCTAATTTGTCAACTAACTACTCTGTACTGTACTAGGCTAGTTGTAAGCTCTTAAATCTACAGTAGAAATGTTAATAAAAGCTAAATGAACTTTAAGCAGCTGTTTATTTATCAAATTACTGAGTAAAGAATAGAAAACAGTACTGTACAGTATATACAGGTGAGGCCAGATCTCACTCACGCCTTGGCATTCCTCGTGTCTCTTGATAATTTCAAGCTTGCATGTCAGGGTTCGCTGTTGCTTCTTCTTGAGAGGCTCCATAGATGATGATGAAGGTGAAGAACGCTTGGGTGGCATGATGCAAGATGTGAAAGATTCTCGGGGTACAGAAGGCACGCATTACACAGCTGGGGAGCGGGAACAGACTGGGACAAAGTGGAGGTAGTTGCTTGCCTCGCCATACAGGATAGTGGCGCTGTGGTTGGTTGTTTGCCAAATTTGAATCATTTTCTCAGCGCTTTTTGTACCATCGAAGCATATGCCTTTTATGTAGGGGAATTTGTCCTATATTTTTCACTTTCCTACCTTCAAATTTTCGTATAGTGGGGTTTCGTTTATCGGGGACTCCCTGTACGTCGCCTTAGCACACCTACTCTCTCATAAGCAGATTTTTCAAGAGATGTAATATGATCATTCCAAGATAAGTCCCGGGAGAGTGAAACCCCAAGCATGTTCGAGGATGATGCAGGATTGAGCTGGATATTATTAAATATTAGTGGGTACTCCTGTGGAAGATTTTGTCGGGTTGATAGGTGTAAAAGCTGAGTCATTGATGCATTAAAAGCAACAAGATTATTTTTACCCAAGTCAGAGATACAAGCCAAGTCCGACATTAGATGTGCCATAGCCTCATCCCTTGTTTGTTGAAGTAACTGCTGAGATGGACTTTGTAGGAACCGAATGGAAATGTGAAGGATAGATTCATCAGCGTAAGAGTGGATAGGGTTAGATGTACAGCTTGGAAGGTCATTGATGAATAAAAGGAAGAGAGTTGGTGATAGGACAGAGCCCTGAGGAACACCACTGTTCATAGATTTAGGAGAAGAACAATGGCCGTCTACAACAGTGGCTATAGAACGAGAAAGGAAGCTGTAGATGAAGGCACCAATAGAAGGATAGAAACTGTAAGAGGGCAGTTTCAAAATTAAAGATTTATGCCAGACTTGATTGAAAGCCTTTGAGATGTCCAGTGCAATGGCAAAGCTTTTGCCAAAGTCCTGAAAGAAGGATGACCAGGAGTCTGAAAGGTAGGTGAGAAGATTGCCAGTGGAGCATCCCTGACGGAACCCATACTAATGATCAAAAAGAAGGTTGTGATAGGAAAGATGCTTTAAAATTTTACTGTTAGGAATAAACTTGAAAACTTTTGAGACACAGGATGTTAAAGCAGTTGGATGATAGCTAGAAGGCTGGGAATGGTCACCCTTTGGGACTGGCTGAATGAGAGCAAACTTCCAGCAAGGAGGAAAGGTACAAGTTGACAGACAAAGGCAAAAGAGTTTGCTAAGGCAGGGTGTAAGCACAGAAGCACAGTTCTTGAGAACAACAGGAGGGACCCCATCAGGCCCATATGCCTTGTTAGTATTGAGGCCAGTGATGGCAGAAAGTATATCAGCTGAAGTTATTTTGATGTCAGCCATGAAGAATTCAGAGGGGGGAAGTGATGGAGGAACTGCACTGGAATCGTCTAAGGTGGAATTGGAGGAGAAAGTCTGAGTGAGGAGATCTGCTTTATCAGTAGAAGAAATAGCTACAGAACTATCAAGGTAGAAAAGAGGAGGGAAGGATGATGAGGTAAAGTTGTTAGAAAGGTTTTTGGCAAGATGCCGGAAGGAGCGGGAAGAGTTTGAGTTGGAGAGTTGAGAGCATTTAGTACGGATGAAATTATTTTTAGCAGAGCGAAGAACAGACTTAGCATGATCCCGGGCAGAAACATAAAAAAAATGTGATTCAGGGGTGGGTTGGCTGCGGTACCTTTTGTAGGCCTCTCCTTGTTGCGGACAGCATTAGAACAAGTGTGATTAAACCAAGGCTTTCTTGCGTTAGTCAAAGGATATGAGAAAGGAATGTATGCTTCCATGCCCGAGAGAATAACCTCCGTAATGCGCAAGGCACACTCAGATGGCTCCTGGCCATGGAAGCAATAATCATTCCAGGGAAAATCAAAGAAGTACTGCCTGAGGGCCTTCCAGTCCGTAGTTCCAAAGTGCCACAGTTGACGTTTCTTTGGAGGGTCCAGAGGCCGTACCGGAGCAGTAGGACAGGTTAAGGTAATGAGGTTGTGATCAGAGGAGCCCGTCAGAGAGGAAAGATTAACAGTATAAACAGAAGAATTAGTTGTTTGGAAGAGGTCAATTATGTTGGAACTCTCTCCAAGACAGTCAGGGATATGGGTAGGGAGCTGTATAAGCTGCTCTAGGTCATTAAGGATAAAAAAGATGTAGGCTTGTTCACTATAGTCTGACAAATCTAAACATAGGGTTTGGGTGGAATCTGCCTCTGCCTACACTATTGCCATGTTTCCTAACCCTACGATGTATAACGCCTGTGGTTTGTGTAGTCGGAATTATACATAAACATAACTCATACTAATTTAACTGTAATGAAAGTGCTGACATGTATCAAGGAAGAATAAAACTATTCTGCATACTATATTATACGATAATGGAGAAACGTGGCATAAAAATTTGGCAGTGTTGCTCTAAAAATATTTTAATTATTATTTACTTCCCCAACACTTCTAACATTGCTAATTAATTTAGCAAGTATAATTGCAAGAAAATTTGAAGGGATAAAAGTGGGAAGAGGCGATCCTTTCATAATTAAAATAAATATATCAAACAGCTCTGGGGTGGCAGCACTCATGCGACACGTGTTTGTATGTACGCTATGGGAGGTCACCAATCCCCTACAGGATTTAGGCCTATTGGGGAAACCTCTATAAAAAAAACGCGCCGTGACTTTTACCTTAAGGGTGGTGCGGAAATAAAGTCAAAATTATAATCCATACATAAAAATGGAAGTAAAAAACCATGGGTGACACATAACAAAATCTAGCGAGAGAGAGAGAGAGAAAGAGAAATAATAATAATAATAATAATAATAATAAAACTTTATTTCCACTAAACAGTGGGTATTCTTATACATTATACAGTAGTAAAGCATACAGTATGAAAGTTCTATACACAATATAATACAAGTTGATACATATGGTGGAGAATAGTGACAGAGAGGTAAATGGTTTAAAAGGTGTGGGGACACTTAGGTTAAAAATAGATCAATTAAGGGATTTAGGAACGAAGGCAGTGGGAAGGATTAAGACAGATGGGATTGTAAGATTAGGGAGTTTGAGCAATAGGGTAGAATGTTTCCCAATGCACCTGGGAGGAGGAGGAGGAGGAGGAGGAGAGAGAGAGAGTCAAGCAGTTACGGTACGGTAGGTTACATTTCCGTATGCTCTCAATAAAATAGCATAGCAATTATCAACGGCTAATTATTATACAGGTGTTGATGGTGGGGGTCTATATTTATAGGAGGTGTTGGTGGTGGAGGTATAGCGGGTGTTGTTGATGGGGGTGTTGTTGGGGGTAGGGGTGTAGGGGGTGTTGGTGGCAGGGGTATAGGGGGTATTAGAAAAACGGAGATCACAAGAGGGAAACAGTGTCAAGGTCATCGCTGATGGAGAGGTCAGCTCGGAAACGTGGCAACAGTGCAGGGAGGGGCTGACTCCACCAAAACCCTACGTTTAGATTTGTCAGACTATAGGTGGATCAGTGAAAGGAGAGGAGAGCCAAAGGTGGTGGTGAACATTGAAATCTCCTAGAAAGGAGATTTCAGAGACGGGAGAAATGGATAGAATATGTTCCATCGTAGAAGTAAGATAGTCAAACAGTTTTTCATGATCAGTAGAATTAGGGGATAAGTAAACAGCGCAGATACATTTAGTCAAAGAATGATGGCAAAGCGGAAGCCAGAGAGTAGAGAATTCAGAAGAATCAAGATGAGGCACACTAGAGCAAGATAAGTCATTGCATACATATACACAACAGCCACATTAGGCTTTGAGATGAGTATAGAGAAAGTAGGAGGATACAGAAAAGGGTTTGCTATCAGTTGCTTGAGACAGCTGAGTCTCAGTTAAGAAGAGAAGGTGAGGTTTAGAGGAGAAGTGGTGCTCAACAAAGGGAAAGTTAGCACTAGTGCTATACTTATAAGATTTGCAGTTTGGTACTCATGTGTGCTGAGTGTATAATATATACTCCATACATATACCGTATATACAAAGGAAAGGTGGCAAATTGAAGAGTGTGAACGTCTTCTGTTGGTGTGTATGTATGGGCATTTGTGTGTAAGCTACTAGTGTTTGTGTGCGTAAATGATGCGCAGCATTGAGCATCACTTCAGAATAAATATTTAGCTTGGCGATGGACACTCTGACCTGAAAGCCTTGCCCACTTTAACCACATGATCTTCAATGCAAAGCTTTTCAAAGTAAATTAGATATACTTGACTGAAGACTGTTTTAAAATCTAGAAAAGCATGACATTTTTAGTTTTTGTAATATGAAAAATTACAGTACACTGCACTACCTATGCATGTGGTTGGCATATGGTTTTAATCATGTTATATGTGAGGAATTGTCCATGCCTATTAGTATGTTAAATCCAAGCTCAGGGATTAAAGCAGGTATATTTTTTCCATTATGCATCAACTCCTGCATGCCGGGGATTTTTGATGATGCATGCTCCTCCCTACGGGGGATTTTGTGATTTTGGAAAAAATACCCATACTTCAATCCCTAATATCAGCCAAACTATAACATCTAGAGAAAAAATTGAAGATACATGAGACTCACCAACTCTTCCACTTTCAAATGAAAGTATCCCCACATCTCCAGGTGGTCCCGTTGATGAGTAAGGATAAGATAAATTTCAAAGGGTAGCGGGAAGACTCTTTCGGCTATATTTGTCAACCGGCATTGTTCCACACCCAAAATTGTGATGACTTTACACATCAGCCAGCGCATAGGGGTTAGCTCAAGGCAGGTCTGGACCGAGTTGGCTAATGATCAAAATGTAACATACTTTTAAATATAAAAGTTGTTTCATTTTTTGGCTAATGGCCGGCCGGCCAAGGTTTTACACACGATACATCCAAGTATGAATTCTGTGTTATCTGAAGGACCAGAAGTTGACATACATTATGCATTTCATATATCATTAATTACCAAGAGTTGGCCTACATTTCAATGCTAAATGTTGTGTGTTCCCTATTTGTCAGATGATTGAGTGTTGCATACTTTTAGGGAAGCACAAACGTTACAGTATGTGTTTTATGTTTCCTATTATTTGCCCAGTGGCAAAGACATTACATATGAGCATTAATATGTCTTAATAACATTTTAAGATTTAATGGTACAGTAAAAGTCCTATTATTCAGCAGCTGATTATTTGGTAGATCCGACATTTCGGCAGTTTTGAGAAATAGTCCCATTTACGAAAATCATCGATTGTTTGGCAGATGTCCAGAATCGTCTCGGCAGTCCAGGTAGTGTTATCTGTGACGTGTAGGCCTAATGTTTCATTACACTTCTGTATGTTCACTAATTTCTATATTTTTTCAGATTCAGATATAGTACTGAATTGATTACAATATTGCACAGTATCATACAGTACAGTAACCACCCCCACCAAATTAGCGAGGGTTATGTTCCAAGGCCCCTCGCTAATTCTTAAAATTCGTTCATTCTTGACGCCTTCCTGAAAATGACATTTACCAGTAATTGCGTAGCCCATGAGCCACTGATACTGTAATGCATTACCCATAAATAAATGTTGCTTGTTAAATCAGTTTCCCTGTTGTTTTTAGCTGTACGGCTGTGACAGCTCTTGTATTTTGATTCCTCAGCATAATGGTGGAAGGGACTGCCCTGTTTAACTAAACCTAACCTAACCAAGTTTAACTGTACCCAATAGTTTAACCAAACCTAACCTAACCTAAAGTCAGAAAAATACTTAAAAATAAACTGGAGGAATATGAATTGCTAAGATCTTTCTGATGAAGTTAAACGTACATTTAGCGCTCATTCTTTTGTTCGTTTTTGTGTTTAATGTGAAAGAGAGAGTATTGATGCAAACAGTAATGTATTCCATTAACCCCTTAATAACCTCCGGCATTGAACAACCCTTTACAGTACCGATGTCAGTGATGTCAAGATAGTGTGAGCTATAAAGAAAACTGAACAATTACGGGGAGGGAATGAAGGTCACTGGTATGTTTACACGACTCTATGCTACGATTCCAAGCAGTCAGGCGGTCGGTTAATCTCAGATGTTTTCGCCCATTTGGTAAATACATCGTACTTTATCAATTTTTCCGTGACTCATAGCAATATCATAACATGGGTTTAGGAAGCTAAATAACACATTGTTAGGTGAGCCAAGCGATTATCTTCACATTTTTAAGAAAAATAAATTGATTTCAGAAGAATGAAAAAACTTTGTCTACGTACTCAAAAAGGGATTAAATTTCTTCCATTTTCTTAAAGATGTGAAGATAATCGTCAGGTGTACCTAGCAGTGTGTTATTTATCTTCCTAAACCCATGCTGTGATTCGCTATGATTCACGAGAGAATTGATAAAGTTACGGTGCATTTACCAAATGTGCAAAAATATTTGAGATTAAGCGACCGCCTGACTGGTTGGAATCGTATCGTAGAGTCGTGTAAACATACCAGTGACTTTCTTTCCCTTCTCATAATTGTTCCCAGTTTTTCATAGCCCACACTAACTTGACATCACTGACATCGGTACTATAAAGAGTTGTTCAATGCAGGAGGTTATTAAGGGGTTAATGGAAAACATTACTGTTTTGCATCAATACTCTCCTTTTCACATGTAAACAATAAACCGAACAAAAGAATGAGTGCTGAATGTACGTTTAACTTCCATCAGAAAGACCTTACCAATTCATAATCCTTCACTTTATTTTATGTAATTTTCCTACTATTTTATTTTGTGTTTGGAAAAAGAACTGTATACAGTACTCACTCCAAACATATTTGTAATAATATAAGTAGTGATGACAGTGTTCACCAATACAAGTGACGTACCGAGCTGGCAGGTAATATTCCGTATCATTTCTTCCATCCAGGAAGTGTTATCTGATTTGTAGGCCTACTGTATCATTGTACTTGCATATGTTCACTAATTTATATATATATTTCAGATTCAGATATAGTACTGTATTGATTGCAGTATTGTACAGTGTACAGCACTCTCTCCAAACACAGTTGTAATACCGTAAGTGGTGATGACAGTGTTCACCAATATATTTAAGGTACTGAGTGGGTAGGTTTTTTTATTATTCGGCAAAACCAATTTCTCGGCATCATCCCGGTCCCATAGATGCCGAATAATAGGACTTTTACTGTATACTACAGTTATCATTTTATAGATTCTTTCAGATAAAAATCTAAATAAAAAAGCTAAAGGAATTGATGTACTTTAATATAATATCCTATGTACATACTCACTAGAACTGCTTACCAGGAATTCAGAATGTAGAACATGTGTATTATGCAGGTAAATTTCTAAAGCATGAAAAATGTGTACCCCTACAAGGCTTTATTTTTAATTTGGTATGTAACTGGACAAAATTCATATTTGCCACTCATTGGATAATTCAGAAAAAAATTTGAATCCAGAGGTTTTTCTACAGATTGCTGAATGTATTACAAAGACTGAACTCTGTGATAGTCAGGAGAACGTTTAACATTTAGAGGAACACTGCATTTAATGCACATGTAGACTGGCTTTTACACTATATACATATGCAGTGACTTTCAGGATCATATTTTGGTATATTATGACCTATGTTGTCATACGTCTCTCCACTTTCACATATGTTATGAGTAGCAAACATTTTCTATCTTCCTGGATTTATTGCTGTTATCCCTTAATTTTTCAACAAGTGCTTTATTTATTTTTTTATTTTTTTTCATGTAAGGAAGAAGGAACCAAAGGCCAAGAGCCAGCAAGATTGTTCTGTCAAAGAAAAAATAAAAACAAGGTAACAGGGAGCCAAATTCAAGATCTGTTCATTTTGAGATGCCTGGACACACTGTGTTTGAAAGATGGGAGGTCATAGGCAGTAGGAAATACAGATAGAGGAAGACAGTTCTCGAGTTGACCTGTTGCATACATGAAGGACAGGGAGTAACAGTTAACTCTTGCATTAGAGGATTGAACAGAAAAGGGAGGAGAGTTTGCTGCTAGATGGGTGCTGTGCACCCACCATAGTGGTGGAAGGATGCAAGCAGACAGTACAGAGGAGCAGTGACCTTTGAAGTAATGATAGAAAAGAGATAAAGATGCAACAGTGTGGCAAAGAGACAAAGGTTGAAGGGAGCCAGTAAGAGGAGGAGAGTTAATGAGATGAAAGGCCTCACATGACTCCACCTTGTTGAGAAGAACTGTGTGTGGGGAGCCTTCCCACATACAAAAGTTGGACTCTACACGGTCAGATAAAACCTGTGTATGAAGTCAACAGCTGTGCAGGGGTATAGAGGGCATGGAGTCATTCTAGGACATCTAATCTCATGGAGGCAGATTTTACAAGAGAGGTAATATGACCTTTCCAAGATAAATCCTGAGAGAATGCAACCCCATGTATGTTCAAAGATGATGAAGAATTGAGTTGGATATTGTTAAAAATTAGAGTATACTCTTGCAAACGGCTCTCCAATCAGATTGAGCCGATGCAGGTTTATATCCAAGAGGTGATTTGGGTTTGTTGCTCATGTAATGCAACCCAGGGATGAGTGAGGCTGGTCACTCACATCTTAAATGTCAGGACCAATTTGCCTAGCCCTGAGCTCCTACACTCCTCAAGGGACAACACTGGATTGGATGATGGATGGAAAGATGTAAGAACTGAGATTTTGATGCATGAAAAACAAGATTACTTTTACCCCAATCAGAGATATGAGCCATGTCAGACATTAGGTGTACCATAGCCTTATCCCATGTTTGTTGGAGTAACTGCTGAGATGGTGGCTGTGAGAAATGGATGGAAAGGTGAAGGGTGGAGTCATTAGCATTTAAGTGGATAAGGTTAGATGTACAGCATAGATGGTCATTAATGAATAAAAGGAAGGGAATTGATGTATAGGTTAAAAGATCATTATACCCACTTTTCTTTGCAAATAGCTATGTATTGTTCATACACACATTTAGTAGGTAACACCAAAGTGGGAAGTACCGTTTTCCCCCTGTAATTGTGATACAGTTTGTGGATATGTTTTGGTCTAGTCTGTTAGCGCCAGCCATGTTGAATATATACGTATAAATTACAATATGCATTACTGTTAGCACTCCTTTTACTTCTCCCACTGACCAGTGCACTATTTGCTGTATGGAATGCACACCAAATTGGTTTGATTCAATAGTATCAACACCATTATCATTTCACCTTACCACCATAATGGCAGAGCCCTCAAGAAATTTGAAGAAAATGCTCTTCACTTCCATGTGGACGTTTCTCAAATTGCTTATTGTTGCTCAGAAGACATTTTTCAGTTCTGTTACTGTGAATTGTACCAGTTGGTGCATGCCATCCTTTTTTTACATTAATACTTTGACAGAGATAACACACGCACACACACACACACACAGGGATGGAAAATATTATAATAAGAAAAGATTTGAATGAAGAATCCCTACGTCAAGTGGGGTTGGTGGAGGATTAGTGCCCCTCCCTGTAAAACAATTAACTCTAAGCCCTTGGCCACCCCGTCTGGGATACATGGCGTCTGGCAATGAATGAATGAATGAAAAAAGAAAGAGAAGTTTTAAAATCATTGAAGGAAGAAGTAAAGGAAAAAAATGATAAGACGACAGAGGAAGAATGTAATTTTTCTTTTTTGGAGAGTAATGGATATGAAAGTAAGGAAGTGGTATTAAACCCCTACACCGCAGGCATGTTTACCAATGTTTTGCGTGTCCCGCGGGGTTATTCGTGCTCCGACAGACTCTAAAAAAATATTTGCCAAAAATCAGTTATTAGTCCAAGAATATTAGAATTACAAATGCTTATGGCACATACCTTCAGCTTTCTCCTGGAATGTTTGTTGAGCCTTCGTCGGTTACCATAGGACTTGTGGAGACCTCTGAAGTTGGGTAACGAAGTCTCCACTTTACACTTCCCGACAACCCGTAATATGATTGCCACAGCCAGATATTAACACTATAAACACTACTCTATGATTTTCAAGTAGTTTGGGATCCATACTCCAAAAAAAAAACAATGTGAAAGCAATGAAAATTACGAGCGCGTCTGACAGTCGCACTTGCGCTAGTTCGCTCTTGGTACTCTGTCATTTATTATTCATAAAACCCCTCACACTTTATATTTCTATTACTGTATCACACTTATATATATCTGTAGTCTTTCTCCATAAGTTTCCTTCAGTAGTATTAGTTTATTGTCACTGAAGTCATTCAATTTTTCATTCAGTAAAATACGTAGAGAGCCACGGATTCACTTTCACTGTTATAACATAAAGTATTTGTACTCATATTCTTATATTACTAATTACTTACATTACTATTTACATTTTCCATTGTATTTTCAATATTTACCCTTCTATTTTACTTACATTATGTTATTCACTGTCACTTTCAGTAAGATAAAACTATAATACATTGTTCAATCGTATGTACTGAACATCCATTGCTTTCACTTGCTATTTACACATTATTTCCACATTACTCTCCTTTCCCACTTGCACTGTTAGAACTGCTTCTGGCTGTGGTAATCAAAGAAGCAGGTAACACAAGAGGGGAACCTGGCACTCAGCGCACTGCCAAGAGGTGCGTTTATGCTCAGGTGCGCGGCGGGTGGTATGTGCACACACCTGACACCTGCGGATTGCAGCCTTCCTTTTCCCTGTGGCAGGCATTAGCTCCAGTCTGTGCCGATCCATATACGCCCTCTGCTTAAGTCGGTCGGGAAGTGTTACTGCATGGCGCCTTGGAGTTGCTGCTGTCACCCTACCATATCTTTCCAGCAGCTGCTGGACACAAGTCCTGGCGAACAACCTCAGGGAGAAGGACTTGGGTGGCTTGACCTTCATCTTGTACAGGATGAAGGCGTTCAGCATCGTCATATCTATGAGATGCAGAAAAACTTTCCTGTACCACCTAGTATTCTTCCTGAGGCAGTCGATCTCACCAATCATCATGTCGGACTTGTCCACCAGCCGCATGTTGATATTGTAGTCCAACACAGCATCAGGTTTCATCACAGGTTCGCCTGTCCTACGGTCGACTTTTCCACTGTCTGTCATCTCCCCCTTATGTACGGTGGTGAGCATGGGCACGACCCTCTTTTCATGGCACCGTATTGCCAGCATCTTCTCAGACTTGCGTAGGTGCACGTCTCCTCGCTGCGAGGTTCCTACCTCTGTGAATTTAGGGAAGTGGGCACGATTACTTTTGACAGTGCCGCAGGAGCCAATGCCGTGCTCGGAAAGGTATTTGGCAAGTTTCGGTGCTGTATAGTAGTTATCTGTATACAGCACATGATTCCCACCAAAATACTTTTCAAGGAGCACTTTCACTACACAGCCTGAGAAGCCAAGGGGGTGTGTTTTATCCAGATCGACAGTGCTGGCTGAATAAATGACGAAGTCAAGGATGTACTCCGTCTTACAGTCGCACAGTACAAAGAACTTAATTCCAAAGCGATGGCATTTGCTTGGAATGTAATGAACAAACTGAAGACGTCCTCTGAACAAAACCAAGGATTCGTCAATGACAACCTTCTGAAAGGGGTGGAAGAATGACATAAACTTATCCTTCATTCTGCTCAGAATCTCCCGGATCTTCCAGAGTGGGTCGGTTTCGGAAGGTACATCGTTGTCGGCAAAGTGCAGGTTTCCCACGATGTTCCAGAAGCGATCTCTGGCCATGTACTTATTGAAGGTGGGTGAGGGTAGTAAGGGGTCCATGGACCAGTGTTCTTCCAACTCATGCTTCTTCGAGTGTGGCATGAGAAGCATGAGGTCAAAGAACATATACAGCTCCTGCACTCCCATCATGGACCACTGTTGCATCTTGGCTGCACCTGTACCACTTGCAGCACGTTGTGATTCATACCTGTTGGTCTCATCACATATGTGCTGCATGACTTCGTCATCTAGGAAGGCCAAAAGGTAGTCCACACACTCAGCATTATCGTCAATGGTGAGGGCAGGCTGAACTCCTGAGGAGCTCTCATCAAACACTAAATGTTCAGGCACAAAATCGGACCCTTCCGTCCACGCGAAGGCGTCCAGGTTTCCCTGTCGTGGCGGTGTAGGGTGGGTGGTGGTGGTGGGTGGCTGTGAGGAAGATTTACCCCGTTCAAGGTCACTCGCACTGACCCTGGGTTGCCGTACAGCACTAGCAGACCTTACCCTACTATGAACTCTACTTTTACAAGTCCGGGATTTACCTCTTCCTCTACGGCCTGCCTTCACTGTTGATGCTGGTGGTGACTCCAATGACGAAGACTCTGGAGATAACTCAGCTGACGATGAGGAAGAAATGAGTGAAGTGGGGCTTGGGGAACGGGGAGGTGAATCAACTCGGGACTCATGGCGGGCTGGGTCACGCGGGGGCATTGTTCTGGGGCTAACACGCCGCCTTTTCACTCCCTTCCCAAATTCCTTCCCTTGCTGCACTAACGGCTCCTTTCCCTTGGAGCTACGGATAACTTCCGACACTGAAGCACTCGTACTAGCACTTTCTGGCACGATTACCTCACCCGGCTCATCACACGATTCACCCGAATCGTCAAAATCACTATCCATCATCACCATGGACAATTCTGCTAATTCATGTGCCACTGCAGAGTCACTAAGTCCTTTCCTGCTTCCCTCACGTCTTTTTATGGGGGTAGAGGTCACGGGGCCCTTTGCAATGGGCGCAGAAGCGGCAGAAATGGCGGGGCGCGAGTGCGACATGGTTTGACCACAGCGGAGGACAAGGAACTAAATGCCGCGGCTTATCTGAGAAGGCAAGGGTTGACAATGACACTGAGGCTGACTGCTGCTAACTTACATGCTAATTTTTTATTGGTAGAAAATCTTTGCAATACATAAAGAAATAGGTAGTTCCAGGTGAATGTAAATGTCACTTAGGCTTCTCCCTTCCTTTCTGATATATATTTTTATTACAGACATTGATTACAAGGCGTAATTCAAAGGGGAAATTTCCGTGGTAATGTAGCGAATGAATGCACGTGAGGCTTTGTCAGGTGATAATTAGCCAATTCCTGGTGTATAACACTATCACTTACCTTATTTTTTTTTGGTATATATTATTTTGTATAAGTATAGGGCATAGGGCTTCTTTCAATGGATGAAATATGTGGAAAAATCCGGGGGAAATTTGCTTAGCACAGCGCGGCGTGGGAGGTGAGAGGACAGGGTAATGGAGGGCAGGTAGGGAGGGGAGTCAGGAAGGGGGGAAAATCGCTAAAATGTCATCAATGGATGGGAGTACAGATGAGATTTGGAGTGCTGGCAAGTGTTGGACATTGGCAGTACTGATAGATGATACAAGCCACCACTTGAGAGCCCGGGATAATTCAAAATAACACAGAATCACAAAAGTGACGCCCCGTGGTATGATCCATTGTGGCCGAGCGTTACGAAAGTGAATCCCCGCGGTTAAGGGGTTTAGGAAATAGAAGTGAAGGAAGCTGAGGGGGATGGCTGTGAAAGACCAGAAGTTGAGGAAGTGGTACTGATGGAGAGTAGGACAGAAGAGGGTATAAAAAACATCAAAAATAATTTGAAGGTGATATATACTAATGTTGATGGTTTAGTATCGGCAAGGCTTGAAATTAATGATTTCTTGTGAGAACATGAACCTGACGTCATATGCTTTGTAGAGACCAAATTACGAGAAGATATTAAAGTTCATTTGGGAGATGGTAAATACAAACTGTGGAGAAAAGACAGAAAAGAAAAACGTGAGGAGGAATGATAGCAGTGAAGAACTTTGTGTGTGTGTGTGTGTGTGTGTGTGTGTGTGTGTCCGACTCTGGGCAAAGGCTTCAGGGCCTATATCTCAGGGGCAGTAGCCTATCCCAAGGCCCAGTAGTCCTCCTACACCTCCACATGTCACCACTTTGGCGCTAACACCCACCGTCCATACTGAATACATGCTAGGGCTGTCTCATACAGGACTGGTGTATTGGTATTAGAGGGGGTATTTTTACGACGGCCATACCACGTTGAGTACACCGCTTCCCGTCCGATCAGCGAAGTTAAGCAACGTTGCGTCTGGTTAGTACTTGGATGGGTGACCGCCTGGGAACACAAGATGCTGTTGGCATCCCTACGTGTCAAGTGGGGCTGGTGGAGGATTAGTGCCCCTCCCTGTAAAACAATTAACTTTAAGCCCTTGGCCACCCCGTTTGGGATACATGGCGTCTGGCAATGAATGAATGGATGAATGAATGAATGATTTTTACGACATGTTGGCGGGTCATCTGGTAGATCATGAAAGTCTGCCTTTTATGAAATTCAAATCCTTAAACTGTTCCCTGCCCCAGCCGGGATTCGAACCTGGGTCCATCAGGACTGCAGGTCGCGTCTCTACTGATTCAGCCACGCCTACATAAATGTAGATACTGTGGAAATGGGAGAAGGCAGGGCTGAAGTGATATATATGAAATTAGAAACTGGAGAGAATGTTAAGAGAGATATGGGGGTAGTGTATGTTCCCCCTAAGACGAGAGCATGGAATGATGACGAATACCAGGAGATGTTGTCAGATATGGCTAGCTATTTACAGAAAATAATTGAGAAAAGCAATAATATAATTTTGGTGGGTGACTTTAACGGTAAAGAGGTGAACTGGGAGGAATGGTACTCAGGAGGCGGCGAGAATTCATGGGACACTATGTTATTAAATATAATAATGAATAATGTGATGACGCAATGGGTCAAAGAAGAGACAAGGTTTCGAGGTGATGACACACCAGCAAGGTTAGATTTACTGTTTACCAGAGAACCCGATGTAATAGAATCATTGAAATATCTCTGTCCTATAGGAAAAAGTGATCATGTGGTCATTGAGTTCCAGATGATAAAAGGGAACGTCGAGCCAAGAGACGAGCTTCATAGACAGGGAAGATACAACTTTGGGAAAGCAAATTTTACAGTATTGAGAAACTTTTTGAAAATGCGGATTGGAGAAAATTCAGAGAAACAAGAGAGATACAGAGGAAGTGGGATATCTTTCTAGACCTCTATAATTTGGGAGTGGGAAAATTTGTACCAAGAGTAAGGGGGAAAGAAAACAGGAAAAAGGAGTGGTTTAATAGAAGGTATATGATAGCAAAAAAAGAGAGAGATAAGGTGTCGAACAATTGGAGAAAGAGAGGTAACAACAGAACAAAGGAAGAATATAAAAGAACAAGAAATGAATACACAAGAATTCGTAGAGAAGAAGAAAGGAATTTTGAAAAAGGTATAATAGACAAATGCAAGGATGAACCCAAACTGTTTTATAGATTTGTTAATGGTAAACTGAAACATAAGGAAGGACTCACCAAATTGAAAGTAAAAGGAGAGGTCTATAAAGGTGCAGCAATGCAAGCTGAAATAATGAACAAATGTTTCCAATCGGTTTTCACTAATGAAAAAGAGTTTGTGGAAGGGGAGGGAGTGACTAGAGATCTACCGGTGATAAAAGATATAAAAGTGGAGGTACAGGAAGTGTATAAATTACTGGAAACTCAAGATGTAAGGAAAGCCCCAGGACCTGATGGAATTTCTAATGGGGTACTGAAGGAATGCAGAGAACAACTGGCTGATAAAATTCACAGTTTAATCGTGTGTTCTCTGGAAGAGGGGAAAGTGCCACAAGAATGGAAGAGGGCAAATGTGGTACCAATTTACAAGGGAGGAAACAGGGAAGAACCCCTGAATTATAAACCAGTGTCCCTAACCAGCATGGTCGCAAAATTTTGCGAGAGAATCCTGAAAGACAGATGGATAAAATATCTGGAAGAGATGAATATTTTGGCTGAATGTCAGTTTGGATTCAGAAGTGGAAGGTCATGTGTTTCTAACTTGTTGAGCTTTTACTCAATAGCGATTAACATGGTACAGGAGGGAGATGGTTGGGTGGATTGTGTGTACTTAGACTTAGAGAACGCCTTTGACAAGGTACCTCGTAAGAGACTAATGTGGAAACTAGAGTATATAGGAGGATTGAAGGGGAAACTCCTTGAATGGATGAGAGACTTTTTGGGAGAGACAAATGAGGACAGTAATAAAGGACAGGATATCTGGATGGAGGGAAGTAACAAGTGGAGTCTCTGAAGTCTCGGTGTTGGCGCCAGTAATGTTCCTGATTTACATAAATGATATGGTAGATGGAGTGAACAGTTATGCAAGTCAGTTTGCTGATGATTTAAAGATCTTGAGGAAGGTAGAGGTTGAGGAGGATTGTATAATGCTGCAGGAGGATCTGGATAGGATATATGAATGGAGCTGGATGTGGGAAATAAAATTTATTGTAAAGAAATGTAAAATATTGGAAATGGGTAAAAGTACCAGGAGACCATCACTGAATTATTTGTTGGGTAATGAATTAATCACAAAAATTAGAGAAGAGAAAGATTTGGGGGTGCTGGTCCAGGATAGTTTGTCACCTGAAAAACACATTAACAAGATGGTTAGAGAGACGTATAAACTCATGACTAACATAAGAGTAGCATTTCATTATATGGATGAGGAGATGATGAGAAAATTGATAGTGGCCATGATCTGCCCCAGGTTAGAATATGCAGCGGTAGTATGGTCCCCACACAAAAGAAAGATACTAACAAGATTGAGAGAATACAAAGAACAGCAACCAAGATGGTCCCCAGTCTGGCAGATCTGTCATACAGAGAGAGGCTGGAAAAGCTGGATTTGCCTTCCTTAGAGGAAAGGAGAAAGAGGGGAGACATGATTGCAGTGTTCAGGACCATGATGGGAGTAGATAAGATTGACCGAGAAAATCTGTTTGTATGGGATAAGAGAGCAACAAGAGGACACAGAATGAAATTGAAGAAGTCAAGCTGCTTGAAGGATATCAAGAAATGTAGCTTTCCTTATAGAAGTATAGACTTATGGAATAGCCTGGACAAAGAGATTGTCCAGTCTAAAAACTTAAATGAGTTTAAAGCTAAATTTGACTTACTGAGAAACAACGATGGAAACCCACGAGCATAGCACATTTTGTGTAATCATAATTAGGTATATTAGGTAAATACTTAAATATTTGGAACGACTTTGACAAAGAGGTGGTGCATGAGAAAAACATTCATGCGTGTAAAGGTAGACTTGATAAATGTGGATATGGAGACAGGACAACACGAGCATTGCTCAATTCCTGTATACTACAAATCGGTATACAGTATACAAATAGGTAAATACACACACACACACACACACACACACACACACACACACACACACACACACACAAACACACACACACACACACACACACACACAGCATATTTGGAAACCACATATGCTGAAATGGTGAAAGTAAAGATAAACTTAGAAACAAGGGTGGAAGAAAAAAGCATTAAAATGGAAGTGAAAAGAATAATCCAAAACAGCCCTAAATTGGTCAGAGATTCAGTAGATATCAACAAATCTATAGTAATCACTGGTATAGAAGAGGAAGAAATAAGAAACAAGATCTCAAGAGACAAAAAGGAGATGTTAAATGTAATGAGCATGTTTAAGGAAGTATCAGAGGAAATCTGTAATAAAGACATAGAGGAACACAAAAGGTTAGGGAAATACGAGAGAAATAAGTCAAGGCCCTTAAAGGTAACCTTCCAGAGTGTAAACACTGTGGAGGAGATACTAAAAAATGCAAAGAATCTTATGGAAAATGAGGGTTTCAAAAATGTATGGATAAAATGATGCCTAACACAAGTGGAACTGGAATTACTGAAAGAGAAGAGGGAGGAAACAAAAACAAAGAACGAGGGAAGATCAGAGGAGGAGAACAATACATTTTTTTTTTTTACAAAGTACAGTAATTGGATTGCAGGTTCAAAAGTGGTACATAAACAGGAGGGAATAAAAAGGAGGAAAGTAGTAGAACCAAGTCATGACAGGTATATAAATATGATGATTAAGTTGATGTACTCAAAAGTGGATGGAATGGTATTTAAATTATTAGAGATGAATGATTATGTCAGAGCAAATGAACCACATATAATATGCCTAACTGAAACAAAAATAACACCAAGGATATCAAATGACATCCTAATCTTAGAGGAATACAATATGTGGAGAAGAGATAGGAACTTAAAAAAAGGAGGAGGAATTATAATACAGTAATCCCTTAATTCACGCAAACTTTTTTCACGCGATATTGGTTATCCACGAATTTTTCGTACAGTTGTTAAAACATAAAATTATAGTATTCAAAAAAGAATTATATTATATGAGAAATAAATCAAATATAAAAATGCCTACCTGCTGCCCGTGTGCATACACATATGTATGTGTGTGTGTGTGTGTGAGTGGGAGGTCAGTCTACCACGCACCACACAGTCAGTTTGAATCTGATGGTCGAAGCATGTGTGACTAGCGAATCACTATTTGTGGCTTATTTTTCTGCCTTCCAGTGATTGCTTGCCTTGTTTGCCAACATGGGGCCTAAGCGTAGTGCTAGTGATGCATGTGGTAACATACCAAAATGGACTCGTAAAGTGATGTTGCTGACAGAGAAAGTTAAAGTGTTGGACAAACTTAGGGAAGGGATGTCGGCAACAATTTGCCATCAGGACAATTCCCCGTCATTTATCCCTGCTTGTCGTAAAAGGCGACTAAAAGGGTTGGCGGAGGGTTAGTGCCCCTCCCTGGAAAACGACTAACTAAAAAAACAAACAGTAAGCCTCGGACAAGGACTGACCAAACAATGACGACCCAGGACTGGACAAAGGACTTGGTAATGGGTACATGGAATGTAAGAGGAGTGAATGATGAGGTGAAAGAGAGAGAGATTGTCCGGGTGCTTGAGGGTGCGAAAGTGGATGTATGTGGAATAACTAAAACAAAATGGAGAGGAGAAAGTGGGAGAGAATGGGAGTATGGATGAGGTATATGTGCAGGAGTAGGTGAGAATGAGAGGGCAAAGGAAGGAGTATGTATAGTTGTGAGTAAAAGATGGAAGAAGAGCATAAGACAGTATGGATCAGTTGGGTCAAGGATTGTATGGATAAAGTTGAAAGTTGGAATACAAATGTGGGTGATTGTGTGTGTGTATGCGCCAACGCAAGATCGTGCTAGAAGAGTGAGAGAAGAGCTCTGGACAAATGTAGAAGTGTGCATGGAAAAGTTTGGAAGGAATGAGAGAGTGTTTTTGATCGGTGATATGAATGGTAAAGTTAGGAATGTGAAGGTGGATGGAATAGTTGGTGAGAGGGGTGTGCCTGCTGAGATAGATGAGAATGGGGGTGTGTTAGTGGACATTTGTGCTGGGAGGGGGTTGGTGATAGCCAATACCCTCTTCAGGCATATAATGATCCACAGGTATACATGGTGAGTGATGAGAAGGGTGGGTGGTGAACTGAATGAAAGGAAGTCAATGATTATGTGTGTGTGAATGAAAGGATGCGAAGATGTGTAATGGATGCAAGAGCTTATAGAGGTTGGGGGAGTGGACTTTCTGACCACTACTTGGTGGTGGCCAGAATTAGGATTCAAGTAAGATGGAGGAATAGAAGAAGGGAAAGACGAGAGGAAGGAGTAGTTGCAAGGAGAGTGGAAAGGTTACAAGAGGATGAGAAAAAGGCAGAGTATAAGAGAGAAGTGGAGGAACGATTGGGCAAATATGAATTGGAGCAGATGGGAGACGTGGAAGGTGTGTGTAGGATATTTACAGAAGAAATATGTGCAGCATGTGATGTGGTGTGTGGGAGGAAGAGAAGACGGAGGGGGATGCAATGAACAGCGTGGTGGACTGAAGAGGTGAGACAGACTGTGGCACAAAAGAAGAAAGCATACAATGAATGGATGAGAAATAGGGGCGTGGAAGAAGTTGAGAGGCGGAAGAGAGAGTTATATGTAGAAAGAAAGAGAGAGGTGAAAATATTAGTAAGAGAGAGTAAGAAGAGAGTGGATGAGGAATTTGGAATGAATTTGAGTGTAAAGTGGAGGGACTGTAAGAAAATGTTCTGGAAAGAGGTGAAAAGAGTAAGACAGGGTGGAAGTGAAGTTAGCAGGGGAGTGAAAGATAAAAATGGTAGATTACTAGTGGAGAAGGGAGAAAAAGTGAGCAGATGGAGAGAACACTTTAAGGAATTGTTGAACATAGAGGATGGAAGTAATGCAAATATAAGTGGCTGGGGAATGGCTGGGAGAAGGAGGGAGGTGAGAAGACAGGAAGAAATCAGTAGGATAGAAGTTGTGGAAGCAATGAAGAAAGTTAAATCGGGGAAAGCCCCAGGAATTGATGGAGTGTGTGGTGAAATGCTGAAGCATGGGGGAGAGATAGTAGTAGAATGGATGTGGAAGATGTGCAGATTGGCCTGGGAGGAAGGAAGAGTCCCGGAGGATTGGAAGTCAGGTATAATTATTCCCTTGTACAAAGGAAAAGGGGAAAAAGAAGTGTGTGGTAATCATAGGGGCATTTGTCTTCTTAGTATAATAGGAAAAGTGTATGGTAGGATACTTATTGACAGAGTTAGAGAAAGAATGGAGAAATTAGTTGGAGAAGAACAGGGAAGCTTTAGGAAGGGAAGAGGTTGTGTAGATCAGATATTCATTCTTAGATCTTTAGTGGAAAAGTTTCTAGAGAAGGGAAAGAAGTTGTATGCGGCTTTCATGGATTTGGAGAAAGCATATGACAGGGTGGATAGACAAGGATTGTGGAAAGTGTTAAGTATATCTGGAGTAGATGGGAAGTTGTTGAATGCTGTGAAGAGTATTTACGATGGTGTGAAGACTGCAGTGCATGTGGATGGTGAACTAAGTGAATTTTTCTCTTTGAAAGTTGGGTTGAAACAGGGATGTGTCATGTCTCCATGGTTGTTCAATCTGTACATGGATGGGGTAATGAAATAGGTACAAGGTAGGGTAGTGGATGTTGGAATGGCCCTGGTGAGAGAGGATAGTGTTTGGAAACTCCCTGTACTTTTGTTTGCGGATGATACTGTGTTGTTGAGTGAAGACCAAGGGGAGCTGCAAGGCTTGGTGGATGAGTTTGGGAGAGTGTGTAAGAAACGGAATCTGAAGATGAATGTAGGGAAGAGTAAAGTGATGGTCTTTGAGAGAGGTGAAGTCAGTGAATGTACAGCGAGGTTGGATGGTGAGGAATTGGAAGATGTGAGTACGTTTAAGTACTTGGGTAGTGTGATGAGTGAGGATTGACGTTTGAAGGGTGAAGTGCTTGAAAGGATACAGCAGGGAAGAAAGGTTGCTGGTTCTTTGAAAGCAGTGATAAGAAACAGGGAAGTGAGCATGGAAGTGAAAAAGTTACTACATGAAAGTATTGTGATACCAACTCTAACGTATGGAAGTGAAGCTTCGACGTTGTTGGAAGGACACAAGTCGAGTGAGAGCAGTGGAAATGAGTTATTTAAGAGGAGCCTGTGGAGGCACATGGAGAGACAGGCTGACGAATGAGGATATAAAGGAGCGTTGTGGTGTGGATGTGGATGTGATAGGAAGCGTTATGAGGAACACACTGAGGTGGTTTGGCCATGTGGAGAGGATGGAGGGTGAAAGACTGACGAAGAGAGTGTATATGAGTGAGGTGGAGGGGGGAAGAGGGAGGGGGAGGCCGAGGATGAGATGGAGGGATGGGGTGGAGAGGTATATGAGAGAGGGGGGTGCGAGTTGGGAGCAGGGCAGTGAACTGGCGGGGGACATGGCGACTTGGAGGCGAATTGTTTGTGGCCACCCCAAACGGGATTGAGGTGTCTGGCAATAATAGATAGATAGATTATTTACATACCAGTTTATTTAGCAAGTACAGTGCATTCAAATCTTGGCTATCACGGGTTCTGTCTATAGCGTATCTTGCTATTACTTTTGTATAAAAAAAATACCCAAATACCTTTATCACGCACTATGTGCCTGCTATCACGCACTGGAAGTGTTTGAAAATTTCAAAAAGGCCGGGGTCCATTAAGGCTCCACCCAGCCAACAAAGGATTCACTCCGTGATTGTTCATGTGACGTCAGCGCCAGCTGAGCTCTCATTGGCCACTTGACCGAGTCTCACGCCTGCCAAACCATTCAAGGGCGCGCCCTCAGACTGTGAACAGAGATAGCGAGAACAATAACCTTTATTGTGATATGACCCTGGCCAACTTACCCCCTCCCCGGCCCCCCACCATCGCCCAATGTAATGCTGCGGCACCTGGCAGGGAAATAATGAAGAGAAGAACCTAATTAATGCAGATAAACTGGAAATGGGAAACTTATAGACAATGGTGAGACCAAGCGAAGTGTGGGGAAAAAATATAACATCAGGTGAATCAGCTGTGGGAGGTATTTATAAGAACCGTGATCACATCATACAACATGCCCATTTTTAGACAATTATATGTTAATAATATATGGTACAAAAAGGGTATCTTAGGGGTAAATATTGAGTTTTTTTTCATTCATTCATTGCCAGACGCCATGTATCCCGAACGGGGTGGCCAAGGGCTTAGAGTTAATTGTTTTACAGGGAGGGGCACTAATCCTCCACCAACCCCACTTGACATGTTGGGATGCCAACAGCATCTGGTGTTCCCAGGCGATCATGGCACCAGTTAGTATTATTATCATAAATTCTTCAATTCGGCTATCACGGTTTCGGCTATAGCACAGCCATAGCGGGACCAATTGGGAGTGATAGCTGAGGGTTGACTGTACACTAGTTTTTTACTTTTATGAGTTATAAAATCCCCCTGGAAATTAGTTATTAAAGAATTAATCATTAATAAGTATATTTATAGAATATCTGAGGATTGTCCAGGATGCGAGTTGTCCTAACGGGGAATCGTCCATGTTTTGACGGTGAATTGACCCAGAACCATAAGTCTGGGGTGAATGAGTCAACTGTTCGTACAATAAAGAAGGCAGAACGTAGCATACGGGAGGCAGTGAGGGCTAGTGCACCAGACTGTGCTAAAGTGTCTCCACCTACACCTGTGAATTGTCTTGGAACCATATGTTTGGGGTGAATGAGTCAAATGTCTGTACAATAAAGAAGGCAGAATGTAGCATACAGGGGGCAGTGAGAGCTAGTTCACCAGACTGCTAAAGTGTCTCCACCTATGCCTGTGCTTGTCAGCTTTCAGTGTTAAATTTCTTACATTTTTGTTGTTTTTCATACTTTATGCTAGTTTATAAGGCGTATGTAGTGCATAAACAGTATTTGTGCAGCACCACAAACTGTTAATTTGTGATATGGTGCTTAAAGAACAAGTGATGAAAAAGAGGACTTATGTACCTAGGAGGAAAATATGGAAGCTGAAAAACCAAGTAGTAAGGGATGCCTTCTATACCAAGTTGAGGAGAGTGGTGGCTGAACAGGGAGCTGTAGACAGAGGCGTTAACCCTTTAACCGCGGGCATTGTTTTGCCCCGACTGGCCTCTCCTGCGGGGGTTCCAGCCAAAATGTAAACAAACTTTAAACCTTTATAACTCTGCACAGAATAAATCTAGAGCGAAAAATAAGGTACCATTAGAAAGTACTAACCTTCGGCTTTGCAATGATGTAGGTTTCATGATTTCGATGACTATCACTGGATGGGCAGTGCCACTAGAAGTGAGCGATCTAAAATCACTATTTTTCGCTCACACACCATTACCAAATGCCAACCTCATTCTGATAATAATACTATAAACATATATGAACACTGCACGTACGATAAACACCCACTCTGTGTTCACTGAGGCAGGTAAAAGGCACTGTAATTGCCCGCACTTCACTGCCACATCAGCGGTGTTGTAATCACTATTTTTCGCTCACACATCATTACCAAATGCCAACCTCATTCTGATAATAACACTATAAACATATCTGAACACTGCACATACGATAAACACGCACTCTGTGTTCACTGATTCAGGTAAAAGGCACTGTAATTGCCCGCACTTCACTGCCACATCAGCGGTGTTGTAATCACTATTTTTCGCTCACACACCATTACCAAATGTCAACCTCATTCTGATAATAATACTATAAACATATCTGAACACTGCACATATGATAAACACCCACTCTGTGTTCACTGAGGCAGGTAAAAGGCACTGTAATTGCCCGCACTTCACTGCCACATCAGCGGTGTTGTCACTCACACAGCTGGACAGATACTGATGCGTGTTTGGTCAGGGGTGGGGTGGGGGGCCCGGGGGGTGGGAGGAGGGAGGTGGGGGTCGGCTGGAGTGAAAGAACTTAATAGCTACTCTCCCTTGAAACAATTGGCGCACGGAAAAAACACACGGTATTCAAAATATTCACAAACATTCGAGAATGACACCCGCGGTTTGGTCCAGTTTTTGCAATGTCATTCTGGGATGACACCCGCGGTTAAAGGGTTAATGAACAGTACAGAGCCCTCAAGAACAATTTCTTGAGAGTTACTGATGTAACATGTGGCTGGACAAGAGGACCACCAAGACATAAAGTAACTTGGTGGTGGGATGAGGGTGTAGAAGCTGCAATTAAGGAGAAAAGAAGGCTTTTCCGGGAATGGAAGAAGGGTGGTAGCAAAGAGGAATATTTGGCTGCCAAGCGTAGGGCTAGAAGAGAGGTATACAGGGCAAAGTCTGAGTCACAGAGACAATTACTTGATAACCTAAATCATGGGGAAAGGAAAAATATATTTAGGGTGGCAGGCCAGGTGAAGAGGGATAATCGTGATATCATAGGTGAGCAGTGTGTGAAGAATGATGAAGGAAGGGTAGTGGTGAACAGTGAGGATATTAAAGATGCATGGAGAGAGCATTATAACCGGTTGTTGAATGAGGAGTTTGACTGGGACAGGGAAGGTTTGGAGCCAGCAGATCCAGTGTCTGGCCCTTGGCCTTTGATTGATACTGCTACTGTGAGTGAGGCTATAGGCAAGATGAGGGTGGGGAAGGCAGCAGGTGTGTCTGAGTTGACTGCCGAAATGTTGAAGGCCTCAGGCGATATAGGGGTGAGTTTAGTCACTGACCTGATAAATAGGATTATTTATGAGTGTGTTGTCCCAGATGATTGGCTGAAGAGTGTAATTGTAAATGTGTATAAAGGGAAGGGTGATGCCCTGGAAAGAGGAAATTATAGAGGTATAAAGCTTTTAGATCAGATAATGAAGGTAATGGAGGGAGTTTTAGAAGGTATGATTAGAGAAAGAGTGAATATTGATGAGATGCAGTTTGGGTTTATGCCAGGTAGGGGGACCACTGATGCCATATTCATTGTTCGCCAGCTTCAGGAAAAATATATTGGTGGGAGAAGGGATCTTTATTTTGTTTTTGTTGATTTGGAAAAGGCCTTTGACAGAGTCCCTAGAGAGGTGGTGAAGTGGGCAATGAGAAAGCTTGGCTTGGAGGAGTGGCTGGTTAGGGTGGTTATGGCCATGTATGTGGGTGCTCACACCCAGGTGAGAGTGAATGGAGATTTGAGTGATGAGTTTTCCATGAATGTTGGTGTGCATCAGGGGTCAGTCTTGAGTCCCATGTTGTTTATCATGGTACTTGAAGTCCTTTCACGTGACTTTAGAAACGGACTCCCGTGGGAGTTGTTGTATGCTGATGATTTGGTGTTGATTGCAGAGAATGAAAGAGAGGCAGAGGAAAGGTTTAGGAAGTGAAGAGATGGTATGGGGCAAAAGGGTTTAAGAGTAAATGCAGATAAAACAAAAGTGATGATATCTAGGGTTGGTGGCGGTACTGTCAAAGACGAGGGAGTGTGGCCATGTGCAGTTTGCCACAAGGGCTTGGGAAGTAATTCCATCTTGTGCGGTGTGTGTGATAAATGGGTGCATAAGAGATGTAGTGGTATCAGAGGTAAACTGCGAGATAATGCTGATTTTATGTGTACGGCGTGCAGGGGTGAGCAGGTGGAGATTGTCAGGCGTGAAAGGATTGAACTTGCTGGAGAATCTCTTGAGTGTGTGGAAGAGTTTTGTTATTTGGGAGACATGTTGTGTGCTTGAGGTGAGGCTGGAGCTAGCTCTGTGGCTGGGGTGAGAAGTGGTTGGAAGAAGTTGAGGGAGCTCTTGCCTCTCCTGACATTGAGAGGGCTCTCCCTACGTGCTAAGGGGTCTTTGTATGCAGCATGTGTTAGGAGTGTAATGCTGTATGGCAGTGAGACCTGGGCAGTGAAGGAGGAAGATATTCGCTGGCTCAGACGTACAAAAATCACAATGATTAGGTGGATGTGCAGTGCGTCCCTGCGTCCAAGGCCTGAAGGGGCTGGGTTTTCAATGGAAGAGTTGAGAGGTAGGATGGGACTGGAGTGTATTGGTGTTGTGATGAGGAGAGGTAGATTGAGGTGGTTTGGACATGTGGAGAGGATGGGGGTTGATAATTGAGTGAAGAAAGTGAGAAGTGTTAATATTGGGGGTGGGGTTATGAGGGGTAGACCGAGAAAGACATGAGACGAGGTCATTAAGTGTGACCTTAGGGTTAAGGGACTGAACAGGGAGGCTGGAATGGATCGTGCAGCTTGGAGAGCCACCATTAGGTGACCAAGGCCGACACATGCGAGCATGTTGGAGCCTTTAAAAACGAAACGAAACGAATACACTTAATACACATGCATAATTACGTGCACACGTGGGCAGAACGTATACACGAATTTACCACATACGCAAAGGGTCTGGGAACGTAACCCTCGAGTGAATTAAGGAATTACTGAACTAACAAAGAAAAATGTAAAAGTCAAAGAAATAAAACAAGATTATCACTCACAAGTAGAACTGATTGCAGTAGAGATCAATACATCCGACTGGAAAGTAATTGTACCCAATTTGTCCATGTCACCCAGATCAAACACATGGGAAAGAGGCAAATATGAGGATCTGGCAGAGAGTACAATTCAGAGTTTAAGAGCATTACTACATAGAATGGAAGAGAAATCAGAAAGAATTATACTAACTGGAGATTTTAATACAAATATAAATTGGAATATTCTAGATATAATGAGCCAAGAAAGCTGTTGGGACCAAAAGCTCCTGGATCTCGTGCAGGAGTTTTTCCTGACACAACATGCAAAGGAAAGTACCAGAAAAAGGGGACTTGATGCATTCTCAGTGCTAGATCTTATATTTACTAGGCAAGAAAACGATATTGACAATTTAATGTATGAACCTCCATACAGCAAAAGCGACCATGCAGTACTAAATTGCAGCTTCAGGATTGCATATGACTTAGTTAACAGCAATGAAAGTTGGAAAAAGAGCCTAAATTATGAAAAGGGAAACTATCATGACCTGAAGAAGTACTACTTAGAAACTGATTGGGAAAAGGAGCTTAGAGGACAAGATTTAAATGCTATATATAAAAAATTCTGTGAACTTTATGAAATAGGAGTCCAGAAGTACATTCCACAACACAAAGAAGCAGAAAAGAAAAAGAAATGGTTCAATGCAGAATGTAAAAAATCAAAAGAAAAAAAGAGATTTGTTGTGGAATAGATACAGGAGACATAATAGTGAGAGGGCATATATTAACTATAAATAGGCAAGAAACGATTATACAAGAATTAGGATGGAGACCCAAAAATGGTTTGAGGAGGATATAATAAATAAAAGTAGTGATCAACAGAAGCTATTTTACAGCTACATCAGAAGCAAAACCAAAGTAAAAGATAAAATACAATTCATTACGGATGAAGGGATCACCTATACACAAGAGAAAGATGTTTGTGAAGCACTAAACAAGAATTTCCGGTCAGTTTTTACTGAAGAAAATAATTTTGAGAGGAATGATATGGAGCAGGCATGTCCACACATATTACAAGATATACAAATAACAGAAAAAGAAATACAGGAGGAGCTAAGTAAATTAGACAGAGGAAAAGCAAATGGTCCTGATGAAATTTCATGTTGGGTGCTACATGAATGTGCAAAGGAGTTAAGTAAACCATTATTTTTAATTTGCAAGGAATTCTTAGGACAAGGTAAACTACCTGATATTTGGAAGAAAGCAAATATTGTTTCCTCATTCAAGAAAGGAAATAGACAAAATCCACTCAACTACCGACCAGTATCACTGACCAGTGTTGTAAGCAAGGTATTAGAAAAGCTTGGGTAAATCATCTAGAAGAACACAATATGATAAGAGAAAGGCAGTTTGGTTTCAGAAAAGGAAAATATTGTGTTACTAATCTGTTGAGCTACTGTGATAGTGTAACAGAAACACTTCAGAAAAGAGAAGGATGGGTGGACAGTATCTATTTAGATTTTAAGAAAGCATTTGACAGAGTACTGCACCAAATGCTTTTATGGAAACTGTACCATCAAGGAGGAATTCAAGGCAAACTGTTTTGTTGGATGGAAAATTTTCTTTAAAAAAAAGAGAATTGAGAACAGTACTATAGTCCATCCAAAATATCGAGATTGTTTGGGCGTTGTCCTTCTAGGGAATTCCCCTACTTGCGACGTTGCCACAGTTTCTACTGGGCCAATTATCGGATTAGAGATAAACTTCAAGGGACAACCCTCACTCCCAGCTCTCTCTCTCTCTCTCTCTCTCTCTCTCTCTCTCTCTCTTTCTCTGTCTGTCTGTCTGTCTCTCTCTGCATATAAAATCAACATTGTATGGAGAGCCGTTTCTATAAAGTCAATACGGTTTTATGAATTATTAGAATTTGAGGAAAAACCTCCTGACTCTGTCTGTCTGTCTGTCTCTCTCTCTCTCTCTCTCTCTCTCTCTCTCCATATAAAATCAACATTTTATGGAGATTTCTGTAAAGAGGCTATACGGTTTTATGAATTATAGGTCCTCTGTTTGCCTTCTTTTCTAAGAAATACTTTGTTATGCTGTAAATAAGTTCTTTTTCTCAACTGTGGAGTAGACGAGGGTGAGTAGTAGGGGTAGGAGCTTATCTTTTAATGGCGGTCAGAAAAAGTGGCCTGACCTACCCTCACTGACTCACCTACAAGCGTGACAGCGTTGGAAAGCAACGTTGCCAAGTGTTTTCGTTTCTTTGTTTCGTTTTTAAAGGCTCCAACATGCTTGCATGTGTCGGCCTTGGTCACCTAATGGCAGCTCTCCACGCTGCACGATCCATTCCAGCCTCCCTGTTCAGTCCCTTAACCCTAAGGTCACACTTAATGACCTCGTCCCATGTCTTTCTCGGTCTACCCCTCATAACCCCACCCCCAGTATTAACACTTTTCACCTTCCTCACCCAATTATCATCCCCCATCCTCTCCACATGTCCAAACCACCTCAATCTACCTCTCCTCATCACAACACCAATACACTCCAGTCCCATCCTACCTCTCAACTCTTCCATTGTAAACTCAACCCTTCCAGGCCTTGGACGCAGGGACACACTGCACATCCACCTAATCATTGTCATTTCTGTACGTCTGAGCCGGCGAATATCTTCCTCCTTCACTGCCCAGGTCTCACTGCCATACAGCATTACACTCCTAACACATGCTGCATACAAAGACCCCTTAGCACGTAGGGAAAGCCCTCTGAATGTCAGGAGAGGCAAGAGCTCCCTGAACTTCTTCCAACCACTTCTCACCCTAGCCACAGAGCTAGCTCCAGCCCCACCTCCAGCACACAACATGTCTCCCAAATAACAAAACTCTTCCACACACTCAAGAGATTCTCCAGCAAGTTCAATCCTTTCACGCCTGACAATCTCCACTTGCTCACCCCTGCACGCCGTACACATAAAATCAGTATTATCTCGAAGTTTACCTCTGATACCACTACATCTCTTATGCACCCATTTATCACACACACCGCACAAGATGGAATTACTTCCCAAGCCCTTGTGGCAAACTGCACATGGCCACACTCCCTCGTCTTTGACAGTACCGCCACCAACCCTAGATATCATCACTTTTGTTTTATCTGCATTTACCCTTAAACCCTTTTGCCCCATACCAACTCTCTATTTCCTAAACCTTTCCTCTGCCTCTCTTTCATTCTCTGCAATCAACACCAAATCATCAGCATACAACAACTCCCACGGGAGTCCGTTTCTAAAGTCACGTGAAAGGGCTTCAGGTACCATGATAAACAAAATGGGACTCAAGACTGACCCTTGATGCACACCATCATTCACGGAAAACTCATCACTCAAATCTCCATTCACTCTCACCTGGGTGTGAGCACCCACATACATGGCCATAACCACCCTAACCAGCCACTCCTCCAAGCCAAGCTTTCTCATTGCCCACTTCACGACCTCTCTAGGGACTATGTCAAAGGCCTTTTCCAAATCAACAAAAATAAAATAAAGATCCCTTCTCCTGCCAATATATTTTTCCTGAAGCTGGCGAACAATGAATATGGCATCAGTGGTCCCCCTACCTGGCATAAACCCAAACTGCATCTCATCAATATTCACTCTTTCTCTAATCATACCTTCTAAAACTCTCTCCATTATCTTCATTATCTGATCTAAGAGCTTTATACCTCTATAATTTCCTCTTTCCAGGGCATCACCCTTTCCTTTATACACATTTACAATTACGCTCTTCAGCCAATCATCTGGGACAACACACTCATAAATAATCCTATTTATCAGGTCAGTGACTAAACTCACCCCTATATCGCCTGAGGCCTTCAACATTTCGGCAGTCAACTCAGACACACCTGCTGCCTTCCCCACCCTCATCCTGCCTATTGGCTCACTCACAGTAGCAGTATCAATCAAAGGCCAAGGGCCAGACACTGGATCTGCTGGCTCCAAACCTTCCCTGTCCCAGTCAAACTCCTCATTCAACAACCGGTTATAATGCTCTCTCCATGCATCTTTAATATCCTCACTGTTCACCACTACCCTTCCTTCATCATTCTTCACACACTGCTCACCTATGATATCCCGATTATCCCTCTTCACCTGGCCTGCCACCCTAAATATATTTTTCCTTTCCCCATGATTTAGGTTATCAAATAATTGTCTCTGTGACTCAGACTTTGCCCTGTATACCTCTCTTCTAGCCCTACACTTGGCAGCCAAATATTCCTGTTTGCTACCACCCTTCTTCCATTCCCGGAAAAGCCTTCTTTTCTCCTTAATTGCAGCTTCTACACCCTCATCCCACCACCAAGTTACTTTATGTCTTGGTGGTCCTCTTGTCCAGCCGCATGTTACGTCAGTAACTCTCAAGAAATTGTTCTTGAGGGCTCTGTACTGTTCGTTAACGCCTCTGTCTACAGCTCCCTGTTCAGCCACCACTCTCCTCAACTCGGTATAGAAGGCATCCCTTACTACTTGGTTTTTCAGCTTCCATATTTTCCTCCTAGGTACATAAGTCCTCTTTTTCATCGCTTGTTCTTTATGCACCATATCACAAATCAATAGTTTGTGTTGCTGCACACACTCCTCACTTCCTATAACTTTAACATCCCTCACTAACCTTCTATCGGCCCTCCTAACCAGAAAATAATCTATCTGATCCCTATTTCCCCTAGACTCATACGTAATTAACCTACTGTCTCTTTTCCTAAAATATGTGTTGCACACAATCATGTCCGTTGCCTCCCGAAACTCGAGTATCCTTTCCCCTTCTGGATTCCTTAGACCATACGCACATCCCCCATGCACTCCTTCATAACCTTGTGCTGCTTCACCTACATGACCATTTTAGTCCCCTTCCAAAATCACTATCTCATCATCCCGCATACCACCCACTACACGTATTAAATCATCCCCAAATCTATCTTTCTCTGATTCATTCAATCCTGCCTGTGGAGCATATGCCGATATAATCATAGATATTTATAAAAAGTCATTGTTATTATTAAAAACAATAGGCATTGTCTTACACTATATAGCCTTAATAGATAATTATATATACATGTACTGTAAATAAATTTCATTTAGAAGTGGTAAATAGCTGACGTGAGACAGAGAG
>NC_137054.1:49459332-49924332 GCF_032717465.1 Coenobita brevimanus | reverse complement strand
ATTTGCCTTTTACATATATTAATGAGGCATGCATTATGCTTTATTATAATGTATATGTAAATATTTATTTAAGAGTGATAAATGACCTGATGCAAAGGCAAGAGTAGGGTAGGGTGGTGGGTGATAACGACCATGATTGATGGGAGTGCAATGGTGTGAAGGTCTTCAGGTTTTGTGTGATTTTGTAGTGGATTTTTTTTTGTTCCAATACAGCATCAATTGCAGGATGGTTCTTGTCTTGTCATTCTGTGTTTGTAGTCAGGTGGAATGGGACAGTTGAGGCCTGGTCTTTTGTCACAGGTTGGGTATGGGTCGGGAAACGGAAAAGGGTGGAAATATGGCCGAGGAGGAAGGGTAGTGTAGGTTAAGTACATTGAGGGAGATGTTGGCGAAAGTAAAACACACAGTAAAAAAATAAAAAAAATGAGGAGGCTGGGGGACAATGGGACATTCATACAATGTTCATAGGAATGCAGAGAGGTGGTTGTGGGCGGGTTCTGTTAACACGTCATTGTAGACGATGGAAGGAAGAGGAGACACGTTGGGAGGATAAAATGATGCAAACAAAATACTCTGGACACATTTTATTTAATCCTCGTCACTATCAAGGAATAAGTCGTCCTCGTCATCGCTGTTGAGGCTGATGATAACCAGATCCACGCCTTCGTGGATGTTGTCCGTGGACCAGTACTCGTCCTCAAAAGCTCAGGATTGTCGGACTACACCCACCCACACCTCTCCAGTGGCGCAAAGCCTGGCTTCCTCCAGCCTGGCTTGCAGGTCCGCTCAGGTGAAGTAGTGTAGCGAGGAGCGAACGTGCTGTTTCATGCACCCCCACACCTGCTCGATGGTGTTGAGCTCAGGATGAATGGGAGGCAGGCGGACGACCTCGTGGCCCCACGTGCGAATGATGTTATCAGCTGTGCACTGCGGCTCTGGTCAGTTTTGCTTGCAGATGAGCAGCAGCTCAGGTCGTGTGGCGTGTGGTGGGAAGGGTAGCCTGCAGTCCTCCAGCTATTTTATGAGATCCGCTTTCATGGTGGCAGTGGTGGGGCAATGACTCTCCTCCATCAGCTGGCTGTGATACGGCGCATTATCCATCACCAGTACCGACGGCTCAGCCAGGGCAGGAGCTGCGATGTCAGCCAGCGCAGGAACAGCTCGCCGTTCATCTCTTCGTAGCAGTTATCGCTGGTGTTCTTGGTGGGGAAGCAGAGGAATACATTTTTGATGAAACTGTCAGCTGTGCCAGCTGCCACCACCACAAAGCACTCTTCTTCTCCGGGCGGCACCTGACGGCTGTACGTGGTCCTAGTGGCTGGCTGAGTGCTGTCCACTCACTCCATGCTGTAGTTAATCCAGGTGGTGAACCACGTCTCGTCCAGGTAAACCACCTACCTCCCCTTTTCCCGGTGTCGTTGGAGTGCCTGGAGAGCGCTAATCTGGTGGCAAACGATGTCCAGGGACTCCTTCCTCACATACATCTTCTGTTGTGAGGTCTTGTAGCGGAATCCCATGTCATAGATGAGTCACCACACGAATGTTTCCGAGGTCCAACGTCAGGGAACCAGCCGTGAAGCTCTGCTTTGCTGCAAACTTGGTGTGGACATTACGGTGAATGGCTCCGATGGTGAAACTGTCGAAGACGGGCGGTGTTGTGGGTGCTGTCGGTGTCCCAGGCTGAGACCTGGTTGTGCATTGCACCTTCTTCCAGACTGCCCCCACCATCATGCCCATGGCTTCTGCAACCTGGTCATAAGGCCTGTGTGGGGAAAGGCCAATATGAATGTCTGATGTGGCACATGGAAAAACCAAATAAATGCTCTTTATGGCAGTGTAAGCATGGGATCATGGTATAATTACCTTTCTTGTATGGATAGCTATAATTATTTTAGATGTAGCTATCGGGCTCACCACTCCAGCGCAGCCAATGACTGGGTTGCAGGAAAACACCCTTATTATGTGTTACTACATAAGATGAGCATAATAACTAACTTACCTATTCAAAGTGATCCTTAGCCAATTGACGGCTTTCTCTTTGTTGTATAAGGAGTAAAGTTGCAAGACAAATGCGTTCCTACAACCTCACGGACGATACTCCAACATACATACCATGGCACCGCTAGAGCCAGAGTCATGTAAACTGGGGAAAGTTCTGAACACTACACCTTGCCACATGTTCGAACCTTGGTGAATGAGACCTGCGTTAGTGAATCTGTATTAAAGCACATGCTTGTCCGGTAATTGTGAATCGGAGGAATGGAGGAAGGGAGGGACGGAGGGAGGGGAGGATGTTCAGGGTATTTACCAATGCTACAACATCAATAGCCAATCATCATGCGTCCGAGTAGTAGTCATATCGCAAACATACGGATTATTCTAATCATCTTAGGCATACAGTGTATGGCCCCATAACCCTGCAACCCCCCTTCCCATCCCCCCTACCCAACTAGTCCTGCTCCCACATCACCCCTCTTCCTCACACACAGTTACCAGACATGTGTTTGGATTATATATTACAGATTCGCTGCTGTAGGGCTCACTTTGGTTGGTTTGAACCTGTGGTGAGGTGTACTGCCGTAAGCCCTCTTCACTAGGGAAAAAGACACACACACACACACACACACACACACGGAGTCAAGGAGAACAGATGTGCGCCGACAGCGCTCCATACCGAGCCAGCACGGTCAGTGGCATTACCTAAATTAGTATCTTTATATGAGTCAAGCTCTGTACCAGGTTAGACTAAATGATTTTTATTATTAAAAAAAAAAAATAGGAAGAAGAAGTTTAAACAAGACTTGTTCAAACAGAAAAGAGAACCGAGTGGTGAAAGAATGCGCTCAGTCAGCTGAGGTTTGTTTAGACTACAACTGCTCCAGGGAATGTAAGTACTCTGTGCTTTTAGTATTGCAAAATGGCCACATACTTTAGTAAAGCAAATTTGGAAAAGAAAAGGCATAAAGGTAGAAAGCAAGATGATAATTTCTACCAAGAACTGGTTGAAGTGGAGACTCACAATAGACTAGTTGAACGTGTACACAAACTGGAAATGGCTTTCAAGAATGAAATTGATGAAATAAAAAAGCAGATGCACATGCAAATGGAAGAAATAGAAAAAGTAGGAAGGGAGGTCAACAAGAAAGACACAACCATCAGTGAACTAACAGTGGAATTGAGTACACTTAGGAAGAAAATGAGTGAAATGGCAAGTACAATAGTCAGTCACGAGAGTATTTTGGAAGAGTTCAAAAATGATAGAGACAATTAGGCAAGTAAGCAGTCTGATAGACCAGAGCAGTGATATTGAGGAGAAGATAACACAGGTGATTGAAGCTGTGCAAAGCTACCAAAATGATGTGGAAACCACGTATGCTGAAATGGTGAAAGTAAAGAAAGACTTAGAAACAAGGGTGGAGGAAAAAAGCATTAAAAAGGAAGTGAAAAGAATAATCCAAGATATCAACAAATCTATAGTAATCACTGGTATAGAAGAGGAAGAAGTAAAAAACAAGATCACAAGAGACAAAAAGGAAATGGCAGATGTAATGAGCTTATTGAAAGAAGTATCAGAGGAAATCTGTAGTAAATTCATAGAGGAACACAAAAGGTTAGGGAAATACAAGAAAAGCAAGACAAGACCTCTAAAGGTAACTTTCCAGAGTGTAAACACTGTGGAGGAGATACTAAAAAATGCAAAGAATCTTATGGAAAAAGAGGAGTTCAAAAATGCATGGATAAAAAGATACCTAACACAAGAGGAACTGGAATTACTGAAAGAGAAGAGGGAGGAAGCTAAAACAAAAAATGAGGGAAGATCAGAAGAGAAGAAGAACACATTTTTTTACAAAGTAATAGGATTGCAGGTACGAAAGTGGTACACAAACAGGAGGGAATAAAAAGGAGGAAGGTAGTAGAACCAAATCATGACAAGTATATAAACAAGATGATAAAGTTGATGTACTCAAATGTGGATGGAATGGTATCTAAATTACTAGAGATGAATGATTATGTCAGAGAAAATGAACCACATATAATATGCCTAACTGAAACAAAATTAACACCAAGGATATCCAATGACATACTAAACTTAGAGGAATACAATGTATGGAGAAGAGACAGAAACTTAAAAAAGGAGGAGGAATTATAATATTAACTAAGAAAAATCTAAAAGTCAATGAAATAAAACTAGATATACCCTCACAAGTAGAACTGATTGCAGTAGAGATCAACACATCTGAAGGGAAAGTAATTGTAGCCAATTTGTACATGCCACCCAGATCAAACACATGGGAAAGAGACGAATATGAGGACCTGGCAGAGAGTACAATTCAGAGTTTAAGATCATTACTACATAAAATGGAAGAGAAATCGGTAAGAATTATACTAACTGGAGATTTTAATACAAATATAAATTGGAATACTCTAGATATAATTAGCCAAGAAAGCTGTTGGGACCAAAAGCTCCTGGATCTCGTGCAAGAGTTTTTCCTAATGCAACATGTGAGGGAAACCACCAGAAAAAGAGGACTCAATGTAACTTCAATCCTAGATCTAATATTTACTAGGCAAGAAAATGATACTGACAGTTTAATATATCACCCTTCACTCGGCAAAAGCGATCATGCAGTACTAAATTATAACTTCAGGATAGCATATGACATAGTTAACAGCAATGAAAGTTACAAAAAGAGCCTAAACTATAAAAAGGGAAATTATCAAGACCTAAAGAAATATTTCTTAGAAGTTGATTGGGAAAATGAGCTTAGAGGACAAGATTTAAATGCTGTATATAAAAAATTCTGTGAATTTTATGAAATAGGAGTCCAGAAGTACATCCCACAGCACAAAGAAGCAGATAAGAAAAACAAAAATGGTTCAATACAGAATGTAAAAAAATCAAAAGAAAGAAGAGATTTGTTGTGGATTAGATACAGAAGACCTACAGTGCTCGTCAGAAGTATTCAGCGTTGTCCGCCGGGCGCGCAATACTTATGGCCCAAAAAGAATCACCCATTTTTAGGGGTAAGAATTGAGCCACAAGTTTGAGCTCCGAGCATGACGTCACGGTAGCCTGGGGCCTTCTGACGCGCTGGTTGGTTCCCGCCTCAGTCGCCCACGGGCTGCCTGAGAGAGAGGAACTCCGCCGAGTGTCCCTCTCAAATTGCGCCATTTTTTACCGAGTGTCCCGCAGTGTTTTGGCCTTCAAAACTTTGTTATGGCACCTACCCATGAACTATCGAGTGAAATCATATCCCAGATCATTGCTCTAAAGGAGGCAGGCCACCAGACAAAGGAAATTAGTGAATTGGTTGGTGTGGCACGATCGACAGTGCGTCGTTGGTGTGCGCGGTTTCGGGAGGAAAACAGTGGTGAAGTTCCACAAAGAAACCGAGGTCTGGTAGGCCTAGGAAAACTTCCCCAAGGTCTGTTAATGTTTTAAAACGTGCAGTGGAGTTTAATCCTCGTGTGAGTGCAAGGAAAATTAAGGAGAGCAACCCAGAAGTGTTTGGTGAGGTGTCAGTGAGAACAGTGTCTCGTAGGGTGCATGAGCTTGGTTACACAAGTCACAGGCCTGTGAAAAAGCCTCTTCTCTCTAGCAGCCAGAGAATTCGTAGGCTTGCGTTTGCTAATAAATATCTAAATTGGGGTGAGGAGCAATGGTTGTCAGTGTTGTGGTCTGATGAGGCAACGTTTAGTGTTACCTGTAACAGAGGAGCATGCAAAGGTAGTGACCCACTTGACCCACGGTATGTAGAAAGCACAGTTAAACATCCTGATTCACTCATAGTATGGGGTTGTTTTTCAGGGAAGGGTTTGGGGAAACTTGTTGTACTTCCCAAGAACCTCAGAGTGAATCAGGATGTTTACCTGGAGCTTCTGTGTGATCGTTTACCAGACTCCTTCGAGCTAACAGGTGCACGAGTGTTTCAGCAGGACGGTGCACCTGTTCACAAGGCCAAATCGGTCACCAATTGGCTTCGTGACGGCGAGGTATCATTCATGACAGACTGGCCAGGAAATAGCCCAGACCTCAACCCGATTGAAAACCTCTGGTACCTCGTAAAGAAGAGTCTCCAAGGGAAGGACGTGAGCTCTCTGCCTAAGCTGGAAGCCGCCATTCGTGACTCCTGGGACAAAAAACCGCTCCAGCACCTCAGGAGCCTCGCCCTTTCACTTCCAAGACGTCTCAGGTCAGTGAAGAAACGTAAAGGCTACCCTACGAAGCACTAAAGGTAAATAAAATGCATTATTTATATGTTTTTTCAATGTTGAAAGATTTGTTTCTCAGGAGGGACGCAGGGCGCTCCATACTTCTGACGAGCACTGTAATAGTGAAAGGGCATATAGTAATTACAAACAGGCAAGAAATGATTATACAAGAATAAGGAGGGAAGCCCAAAAACAGTGTGAGAAGGATATAATA
The DNA here is from genome assembly GCF_032717465.1 of Coenobita brevimanus. Taxonomy (NCBI): domain Eukaryota; kingdom Metazoa; phylum Arthropoda; class Malacostraca; order Decapoda; family Coenobitidae; genus Coenobita; species Coenobita brevimanus. Next base: position 49,917,905 of record NC_137054.1, on the reverse strand, counting down.
AATAAAAGTAGTGATCAACCAAAGCTGTTTTACAGCTATATCAGAAGCAAAACCAAAGTAAAAGATATAATACAATCCATTACGGACAAGGGAATCACCTATACACAAGAGAAAGATATCTGTGAAGCACTAAATAAGAATTTCGAATTAGTTTTTACAGAAGATAATTTTGAGAGGGAGTATGTGGAACATGCATGCCCACACATACCACCAGATATACAAATATCAGAAAAAGTAATACAGGAGGAGTTAAGTAAATTAGACAGAGGAAAAGCAAGTGGTCCTGATGAAATTTCATGTTGGGTACTACAAGAATGTGCAAAGGAGTTAAGTAAATCATTATTTTTAATTTTCAAGAAATCTTTGAGTCAAGGTAAACTACCTGATATTTGGAAGAAAGCAAATATTGTCCCCTTATTCAAGAAAGGGAATAGACAAAATCCACTCAACTACTGACCAGTATCACTGACCAGTGTTGTAAGCAAGGTATTAGAAAAGCTTATAAGAAAAGCTTGGGTAAATCATCTAGGACACAGTATGATAACAGAAAGACAGTTTGGTTTCAGAAAAGGAAAATCATGTGTTACTAATCTGTTGAGTTACTATGACAGAGTAACAGATACAATACAGGAAAGAGAAGGATGGGTGGACAGTATCTATTTAGCTTTCAAGAAAGCATTTGACACAGTACCACACCAAAGACTTTTATGGAAACTGTACCATCAAGGAGGGATTCGAGGCAAACTGTTTTGTTGGATGCAAGATTTTCTCATAAAAAGAGAAATAAGAACAGTACTAAGGAGAAACTACTCATCATGGAAAGAAGTTGACTAGTGGAGTACCACAGGGTTCAGTGCTGGCACGAATCATGTTTTTAGTGTATATAAATGATATAAACAGTAACACTGGAAATGAAAGCCATCTAAATATGTTTGCAGATGATGCAAAAATACAAAGGAGAATTCCTAACACAGACTCTTGTAAAGAGCTTCAAGAAGAATTAAATAAACTTCATCTATCTATCTATCTATAGCCCGATGCCCTAATCCCGCAAAGGGTGGCCGCAGACAAAACGCCTCCAAGTCACTCTGTCACCCACCATTTGACTCCCCTCCCCCCAGCTCACCCCCCCCTCCCTCATATACCTCTCAACTCCATCCCTCCACCTCATCCTCGGTCTACCCCTCCCTCTCCCTCCCTCCACCTCACCTACATACACCCTCTTAGTCAGCCTTTCATTCTCCATCCTCTCCACATGTCCAAACCACCTCAGTGTATTTCTCCTAATCTTTTCAACCACATCCACATCTACCCCACAACGTTCCTTCACTTCTTCATTCGTCAACCTGTCCCTCCACGTCACTCCACATGCTCCTCTCAAGTAACTCATTTCCACTGCTCTCACTCTTGACTTGTTCCCCTCTTGCAAGGTCCACGCCTCGCTTCCATACGTCAGGGTAGGGATCACAATACCATCATGCAGTGACTTCTTAACTTCCATACTCACCTCCCTATTTCTCATCACTGCTTTCAGTGTACCAACAACCTTCCTTCCCTGCTGTACCCTTTCACGTACTTCATCCCCCAAAGTTCCATCCTTACTCATCACACTACCCAAGTACTTGAATACACTCACATTCTCCATATCCTCACCATCCAACCTCACTGCACACTCAGTGACTTCATTCCTCTCAAACACCATAACTTTACTTTTGTTTACATTAACTTTCAGCTTCCTCCTCCTACACACTGTCCCAAATTCATTCACCAAACCTTGCAACTCCCATTCATCTTCACTCAACAATACTGTATCATCAGCAAACAGCAACACCGGAAGCTTCCAAATCTCACCCTCATTCATTAGGGCCACCCCCACATCCACTGCCCTACCTTGCATCTCCTTTACAACCCCATCCATATATATATTAAACAGCCATGGAGACATTACACACCCCTGTTTCAGTCCCACATTGAGATCAAAGAACTCACTCAGCTCACCATCCACTCGCACCGTAGCCCTAGCTCCCTCATACATACTCTTCACAGCATTCAACAATTTCCCCTCCACTCCATATATTCTTAATACTTTCCACATACCTTGCCTATCTATTCTGTCATAAGCTTTCTCCAAGTCCATGAAGGCAGCATACACTTTCCTTCCCTTCTCTAGATACTTCTCCACTAAACATCTTAGAACAAATATCTGATCTACACACCCTTTTCCCTTCCTAAATCCCCCTTGTTCTTCTCCAACTAGCTCCTCTGTCATATGCCTAACCCTATCAATGAGTATTCTACCATATATTTTACCAGTCACACTAAGAAGGCAAATACCCCTATGGTTACCACATACTTCTCTCTCCCCTTTTCCTTTGTACAGAGGAACAATTATACCTGATTCCAGTCCTCTGGAACCCGTCCCTCTTCCCAAGCCAATCTACACAACTTCCATATCCACTCCACAACAATCTCACCCCCATACCTAAGCATTTCACCACACACTCCATCAATTCCTGGGGCCTTTCCCAGCTTAATCTTCTTCATCGCTTCCACTACTTCCGACCTACTGATCTCTTCCTCCCTCCTCTCATCTCTTCTTCTCCCAGCCATTCCCCAACCACTTATACTCACACTGCTCTCACTCTCTACATTCAACAAATCCTCAAAGTGCTCCTTCCATCTCCTCAATTTCTCTCTCTTCTCCACCAACAATCTATTATTCCTATCTTTCACTCCCCTACTATTTCCCCTTTCACACTGCCTTACTTTCTTTACCTCCTTCCAAAACAATTTCTTACTCTCCCTCCATTTTACACTCAGATTCCTCCCAAACTCTTCATCCACTTTCTTCTTACTCTCCTTCACCAGTCTCTTAACCTCCCTTCTCCTGCTCACATATACCTCTCTCTTCTCTCTCTCATCTTCTCCCCTACCTCTACTCGCCAACCATTCACCATATGCCTTCTTCTTTTGTTCCACAGCTCGTTTCACCTCATCATTCCACCATGCTGTCCCTTGCACACCCTTGCATCTCCTCCTCACTCCACAAACCGCCTCACACGCTGCGCTTATCTCTTCCGTGAATATCTTTCATACGTCTTCCACCCCTTCCATCTGCTCTAGCTCATACCTTCCCAATCTTTCTACCACTATGCTCTTATACTCTGCCCTTTTCTCACTATCTTGCAATTTCTCCACTCTTCTCACAGGAGCTGCTTCCTCCTGTCTTCCCTTTCGCCTCCTCAACCACTTTCTTTGCAGCTCTACCTTGGCCATCACTAAGTGATGGTCCGAGACTCCATTCCCCCACCCTCTCCACACTCTTGCATCCAACACTTGTCTTCTCATTCGCTCATCCACACACAGGTAGTCTATCATTGCCTTTTGTTCAACAAGTTCACCATCCATCCTCCTCATTACTCTCCATGTATACCGGTGGATCATCTTATGACGAAAGTAGGTGTTGGCTATTGCCAACCCCTTACCAGCACAGATGTCCACCAAAGCACTACCATTCCCATCTACTTCAGCTGGCACACCCCACTGACCAACCACTCCATCCACTCGTACATTCCCAACTTTGCCATTCATGTCTCCAATCAACAGCACTCTCTCGCTCCTCTCAAACTTGTCCATACATGCTTCTACTCTCGCCCAAAACTCATCTTTCACTCTTGCCACTCGATCCTCTGTTGGAGCATACACACATACAATCGCCCATGCTTGTATACCTACTTTCATCCTCACCCATACAATCCTTGCACCCACTGTTCCATACTCTCTTATATTCTCCTTCCACTTCTTGCTTATCATCAGACATACTCCCTCTCTTGCCCTCTCATTCTCACTGACTCCCGCACATATACCTACACCGTATTCCCATTCTCTCACCCTTTCACCTTTCAATTTAGTTTCAGTCAATCCACATATATCCACTTTTGCATCCTGAAGCACCTGGACAATCTCTCTCTCTTTCACTTCATCATTCATTCCTCTCACATTCCACGTTCCTAACCTCAGAATGTCCTTTGTCCGTTCCTTAGTCGTCAACGTATGGTCCGTCCGGGTCCGAGGCGCTTTATTTGCTTTTTTAGTTAGTTCTTTTTACGGGGTGGGGCACTAACCCACCACCAACCCTTTTAGTCGCCTCGTACGAGAAGCAGGGATACTGGGGGAGTATTCTTGAAACCCCCCTACCTCCAGGGGGTTTCATGAATGCAGTAATTCATGGCAAGTGGAATTCAATGTGGACAAGTGTCATGTAATCAAGTTTGGTAAAAGTGGAAAAAGACCTGATTGGGAATATAAGTTAGGAAATAAAACCCTACACACATCAGAAGAGAAAGACCTAGGTGTGATTATCAGTAAGAGACTATCTCCGGCAGACCACATCAGCGAGAAGGTACGGAACATGTATACACTGCTTGGAAATATGAGAATAGCATTCACATACATAAATGAAGACATGCTAAGAAGGATAATAACATCATTCATCAGACCAACCCTGGAGTATGCATCAGTAGTCTGGAGTCCTCATCTCAAAAAACACATAGACAAGATTGAAAAAGTTCAAAGGGCCGCTACAAGATGGATACCAAGCTTAAGGGATCTAAGCTACGAAGAAAGACTAAATAAACTGAATCTACCAACACTACAGGATAGAAGGAAAAGAGGTGACATGATAATGCTATATAAATGCATATCAGGGAAGGAGAAAATAGACATAAATTATTACTTAACATATGGGGAAGCATCAGCAAGAGGACACTGCAAAAAACTGCATAAGAAGAGAGGTGATAAAGACGTAAGGAAATTCAGTTTCCCAAACAGAGCAATTGATCAATGGAATGCACTACCGAATGAAATAGTGTGTGCCAAAACAATTCACAAATTTAAGGATATGTACGATAAATATTGTTTAAGACACGGGACAGTATGAGCTTGTCTCATTCCTGTAAAGATACAATTAGGTAAGGTAGGTAAGAAAACACATACACAGAGAAAAAAGTTGTAAATTGGCATATATTAATGTTGGTGGTTTAATATCGGCATGGTTAGAAAACAACGATTACTTGAGGGTTCATGAATCAGATATCACGTGCTTTATAGAGATCAAGTTAAGAGAGGATATTGACATCCATATGGGAGATGGGAAATACAAACTGTGGAGAAGAAACAGAAAAGGAAAAATGGGAGGAGGAGTGATGATAGCAGTGAAGAACAACATCAGTATGGAGAATGTGGAACTGGGAAAGGGTAAGGCTGAAGCAATAAATATGAAACTAGAAACCGGAGAGAATGGTAAGAGACACATCGCAATGGTATACCTTTCCCCTAAGACAAGGGCATGGAAGGACGATGAATATCAGGAGATGTTGTCCGATATGGTTAGCTATCTCAAGAAAGTGATTGAGAAAAGCAATAACATAATTATGATGGGGGATTTCAACTGTATAGAGGTGAACTGGGAGGAATGGGACTTGGGAAGCAATGAAGATTCATGAGGCACTGTATTGTTAAATGTTGCAATGAGTAATGAAATGACCCAATGGGTCAAAGAGGAGACTAGATTCAGAGGAGACAACACACGAGCATGATTTGATTTACTTCTAAATAAAGAACCTGATGTAGTTGAAAATTTAAAATATTAGTGTCATATAGGAAAAAGTGATCATGTGGTCATTGAGTTCCAGATGCTAAAAGGGAACGTGGTGCCAAGAGATGAGTTTTATAGACAGGGAAGATACAACTACGGGAAAGCAAACTTTACAGGATTTAGGAAATTTTTCGAAAATGTGCATTGATGAAAATTCAGAGAAACAAGAGAGATACAGAGGAAGTGGGACATCTTTCTAGACCTCTATAATTCGGGAGTGGAGAAACATGTTCCAAGAGTAAGTGAGAAAGAAAACAGGAAAAAGGAGTGGTTTAACAGAAGGTGCATGACAGCAAAAAAAAGAAAGGGACATGGCATGGAACAAATGGAGAAAGAGAGGTAATAATAAATCAGTGGAAGAATATAAAAGAACTAGGAATGAATATACGAAAATAAGCAGAGAGGAAGAAAGAAACTTTGAAAAGGGATAATTGACAAATATAAGGAAGAACCCAAATTGTTTTATAGATTTGTTAATGGCAAATCGAAACAAAAGGAAGGAATCACCCAACTGAAAGTGGAAGGAGAGGTCTATAAAGACCCAGCAGTGCAAGCTGAAATAATGAACAAATGTTTCCAATCGGTATTCACTAAAGAAAGAGACTTTGTGGAGGGGGAGGGTGTGACTAGAAATGTAGTGATAAAGGACATAAAAGTGGAAGTGCAGGAAGTGTACTGGTATAAATTACTGGAAACTCAAGATGTAAGGAAAGCCCCAGGACCAGATGGAATCTCTGCCTTGGTACTGAAAGAATGCAGAGAGCAACTGGCAGATAAGATTCACGATTGTGTGTTCTTTGGAAGAAGGGAAAGTGCCTCGGGAATGGAAGAGGGCCAATGTGGTACCAATTTATAAGGGAGGAAACAAGGAGGAACCCCTGAATTATAGACCAGTGTCCCCGACTAGCATAATTGCAAAACTGTGCGAGAGAATCCTGAAAGACAGATAGATAAAATATCTGGAGGAGACGAACATATTGACTGAGAGCCAGTTTGGATTCAGAAGTGGAAGGTCATGTGTTTCCAACTTGTTGAGCTTTTACTCGAGAGTGACTGATGTGTTACAAGAGAGAGACAGCTGGGTGGATTGTTTGTAGCTAGATCTGAAGAAAGCCTTTAAAAAGGTACCCCACAAGCGACTAATGTGGAAATTGGAACACATAGGAGGACTGAAGGAAAATGTTCTGGAGTGGATGTGTGACTTCTTGAGAGACAGAAAAATGAGGACAGTAATAAAGGACACGATGTCCAGATGGAGGGAAGTAACAAGTGGAGTCCCACAAGGCTCGGTGTTAGCGCCAGTAATGTTCCTGATTTACGTAAATGATATATTAGATGGAGTGAACAGTTATGCAAGTCTGTTTGCTGATGATGCAAAGATCTTGAGGAGAGTAGAAGTCGAGGAAGACTGTAGAATGCTGCAGGAAGTCCTGAATAGGATCCAAGATTGGAGCCAGATGTGGGAAATGAAATTTGATGCAAAAAAAAAATGCAAGATATTGTAAGTGGGTAAGAGTATCAAGAGGCCATCACAGAAGTATATGATGGGTAATGAACCAATCAAAAAAGTGAGAGAAGAGAAAGAGTTGGGAGTGCTGGTCCAGGATAGTTTGTCACCGGAAAAGCACATTAACAAGATAGTTAGAGAGACGTACAATCTCTTGACTAACATACGAGTGGCATTCCATTACATGGATGAAGAAATGATGAAAAAATTGATGGTGGCCATGACTTGCCCCAGGTTGGAATATGCGGCAGGAGTGTGGTCCCCACACAAGGAGAAAGACGTAAATAAGATCGAGAGAATACAAAAAACAGCAACCAAGATGGTCCTCAGCATGGCAGATCTGTCTTACGGAGAGAGGCAGGAAAAGCTGGACCTATATAAAAAAATAATAAATAATTTGGTTTTACGCCAGGTATCCCCGAAGGGCTAAGGCGTTGCCCCCTGGGTAGAGGACTTTTGGACTGGAGCGTGTAGCATTTTATGACCGTATGCCCTTCCTGATGTCTACCAATGACCCTTGGGTGGATTCGATCCCCCGACCCTTCGGTCAGAGCGGAGCGCTCTAACCCACTGAGCCACGGCTGCCTACACTAAAAGAAAGGCGAGAAAGGGATGACATGATTGCAGTGTTCAGGACCATGATGGGACTAAATAAAGTTGATAAAAATGATCTGTTTGTATGGGATGGGAGAGTAACAAGAGGACATGGAATGAAACTGAGAAAGCCAAGTTGTTTGAAGGATATCAAGAAATATAGCTTTCCACATAGATGCATAGACCTGTGGAACAGCCTGGACAAAGAGATCGTCCAGTCTAAAAACTTAAATATTTGAGTTCAAAGCAAAATTGGACAATGAGAAAAAGAGACGGGACCCCACGAGCGTAGCTCATTTTCTGTATATCACAACTAGGTAAATACACACACACAACACCTAAAAACCTTCATACCATTGCACTCCCATCAATCTCGGTCGTTATCACCCACCACCCTATTCTACTCTTGCCTTTATGTCAGGTCATCTGTCACTCTTAACCCCTTAACCACGGGTGTCATTGCAGAATGACATTGAAAAAACTGGACCAAACCGCGGGTGTCATTCTGGAATGTTCGTGAATATTTGAATACCGTGCGTTTTTTCCGCATGCCAATTGTTTCAAGGGAGAGTAGCTATTAAGTTCTTTCACTCCAGCTGACCCCCACCTCCCTCCTCCCACCTCCCGGGGGCCCCCTCCACCCCTGCCCAAACACACATCAATCTCTGTCCAGCTTTGTGCGTGACAATGGCGTTGACGCGGCAGTGAAGTGCGGGCAATTACAGTGCCTTTTACTTATCTCAGTGAACACGGAGTGGGTGTTTATCGTATGTGCAGTGTTCATATATGTTTATAGTATTATTATCAGAGTGTAGTTGGCATTGGTACTGGTGTGTGGGGCGAAAAATTGTGATTTTAGATCGCTCACTTCTAACGGCACTACCCATCCAGTGAAAGTCCACAAAGTCATGAAACCTACATCACTGCAAAGCTGAAGGTTAGTACTTTTTAATGGTATCTTATTTTTTGCTCTAGCTTTATTCTGTGCAGAGTTATAAAGGTTTAAAGGTTTGTTTACATTTTAGCTGGAACCCCGGGGGGGGGGGGGTTGCAGTCGGGTCAAAACAATACCCACAGTTAAAGGGGTAAATAATGATTTACAAATATAACAATGCATAATACATGCCTTATTAATATATGTATAAGGCAAGTGCTGTTGACCATAGTGTCGAATTTAGAGAGATGGAGAGAGAGAGAGAGAGAGAATGGGGGGGTGGGGGTGGGGGCAGGAGAGAGCTGGAGGGGTGGGTGGAGCCTAGTGACCAACATCACGGAACCCTTGTCCGTTTCCTCGTCATGAAGGTGGGACTTTAGCATCACTTGTCATGGACAAGTGCCTTATTTCTCCACATTTGGTAATGCACTATATCACTGAAAATTAGGGCATGGTGTGCAACAAGCTCTGCCAGAAATTCATACTGATCCAACTGTTTGTTGATAAGTTATTCCCAAAAAACAGTGGGACACGGCCTCTGAAATCCATAGTAATTGGATTGCAAGTACGAAAGAGGTACATAACCAGAAAGGGATAAAAAGGAGGAAGATAGTAGACCCAAGTTATGGCAAGTATGTAAAGAAGATGATTAAGTTGATGTACTCAAATGTAAATGGAATGGTCTCTAAATTATTAGAGATGAATTGTTATATCAAAGGAACCACATATTATTTCCCTAACTGAAAGAAAATTAACATCAAGGATATCAAAAGATACCATAAATTTAGAGGAATACAATATGAGGTCCCTAATAACATAGTGTACCGAGCGCCACTGCGAGCAAAACCGAGTTAAGTATACCACTATGTAGCCCAAACCCTCTTTGATCTGGAAAGCAACCATGAGGTACAGAAAGCAACTGGCATTAGGGTCCAAATTCCCCTTCTGTAACATGGTCTCACTACCCGCTTCACCTCAGTGCATCGACAAGCCTTCATGCTGGTCACAGAATGTACCAAGTGCCTCCCAGCAACATGTTGTCTGGTGTTAACAGATACTAGCATTTCTTAATGCTCACAGTTATGCATTTTTTTTTTATAGCATTATTAATTATTGTGCCATTATTCTAACATAATGGAATATTTTAGCATAAAATTGCATGATTTTTTGGGTAAGTTAGCCATAATGTACAGAAAATGGGAAAGGCAGAGAGCTCAGCAAGACATTGGACACTGTGATCTGGGAATCTGTCGCAACGTGACGCAGTTTTTTGTTAACCAGCCGGCCTAGAACACTGCCTGGATTAACTGGCTATTTTCAGAGCTGTTTTAGTGTTTTTTTCTCACTGTCTCGAGAACATGAGTAACTCTAGTAGTGAGCAAAAAGCTGCTGGTCCTTCTCATAACAGAAAAAGAGTGAGGAGGCCAGAGAAGTGGGTACAAAACATTAGTAAGATGCCCAGGAACACTGGGCTTTTGCTTTTGCTTTTGTAAACATTTCCCATTGATATCTTTGGTTGGTTTGATTATTAAAAATTCTCACTGAGAGTACGTTTTGTCTCTCAATAATCACACTGGAGAAGAATGCAGCTATTGTTGTATCTTTCAGAATGCTACTAATTTTTCTTCGACCAAGATTAGCATGACATGCAAGTACGAACTTCAAGCTATTTAAAATATATATATATATATTCACTAGTTCTAAAGTTATGGCATTTTGAAAGTTATGCAAATTTAACTGCGTTTTTCTCTGTTTTCAACATGTGGCGTTCGGTACACTATGTTATTAGGGGCCTCATATATGGACAAGAGATAGGAGCTTGAAAAAAAGGAGGAATTATAATATTAACCAAGAAAAATCTACAAGTCAAAGAAATAGAACTAGATGTACCCTCACAAGTAGAACTGATTGCAGTAGAGATTAATACATCTGAAGGGAAAGTCTATCTATCTATCTATTGCCAGACGCCTCAATCCCGGACAGGGTGGCCACAAACAAATTGCCTCCACGTCGTCCTGTCCCCTGCCATTTCACTGCCCTGCTCCCAACTCACACACCCCCTCCCTCATATACCTCTCCACTCCATCCCTCTATCTCATCCTCGACCTCCCTCTCCCTCTCCCCCCCCCTCCACCTCACTCACATACACTCTTCTTGTCAGTCTCTCACCCTCCATCCTCTCCACATGGCCAAACCACCTCAGTGTGTTCCTCCTAATGCTTCCTATCACATCCACATCCACATCCACACCACAACGCTGCTTTATATCCTCATTTGTCAGCCTGTCTCTCCGTGTGACTCCACAGGCTCCTCTTGAATAACTCATTTCCACTGCTCTCACTCTTGACTTGTGTCCTTCCAACAACGTCCAAGCTTCACTTCCATACGTTAGAGTTGGTATCACAATCCAGTAAAACCTTGATGTAATGGACTTCAATAGACTGGAATTCGCTTTTATCGGACTCGAGGAGCTACTGGACTAAATTCCTATATATTGGAAAAAGTCCGATAAAGCCAGAAACAGTCCGGACCGCCTGACCACTTCAGCTATGTTCACCACAATAAGGTAAATAAAAATCATGTTAATCAGTGTACAGTACAGAATTATTATACATATTATACCATTTGATTAATGTAGTGAAGTTATAACACAGTACAGTACTGCAGTGGTAGTCAAAACAGTTTAAAAACCGTTCATGCGAGCCTGACTAGTGTCTGATATATCGGAAAAAGTGCAGAATAGCAGGGGGAAGTCCGGATGTCGCTTTTATCGGAATTTCGCATTTTTTGGAATGGTTTGGGCCCAAGTTAGTCCGTTATAGTGAGATCTTACTGTACTGTCATGTAGTAACTTTTTCACTTCCATGCTCACTTCCCTGTTTCTTATCACTGCTTTCAAGGAACCAGCAACCTTTCTTCCTTGTTGTACCCTTTCAAGCACTTCACCCTCCAAACTTCCAAATTTATACATGCCACTCAGATCAAACACTTGGGAGAGACTCGAATATGAAGACGTGGCAAAGAGTAGAATTCAGAGTTTTAGAGCATTACTACATTGAATGGAGGAGAAATCTGAAAGAATTATTATGTGGAGATTTCAATACAGATATAAATTGGAATACTCTAGATATAAAAATCCAGGAAAGCTGTTGGGACCAAAATCTCCCGGATCTTGTGCAGGAGTTTTTTCTAACACAGTGTTTAAAGAAAAACACCAGAAAAATCTTACATTCACTAAGCAAGAAAATCATATTGACATACATACATCATCTAATCCTGTGTTGCCCCATGAGGAGTGTAGGAGCCTGGGGCTAGGCAAGTTGGTCCTGACATTTAAGATGAGAGAGACCAACCTCACTCATCCCTAAGTGGCTTTACGTGAGCAATAAACCCCAACCACTCCTTGGATATAAACCTGCATGGCTCAGTCTGATTGTAGTGCCTTAATTACCCACTAAACCACCAGGCGCCATAATTTGATTATATGGTTACCACCCCGTATAGTAAATGGTTTCCTGGTGTACAGGAAAACATTTGGCTTGTCACACAGTGTAGAGTCAGCCATAGACAGAAGGGAGGGGAAAGAAAGAAGGTAAGAGGAGGAGGAAAGAGAGAAGGAAAGGAGAACATAAACGAAAGGGAGGAAAGAAGGAAGAAAGAGAGAAAAGAGCAGCCACCCGAGAGCTGCACTACTGTGAGTGAGTGGATGGTGAGTGCCCCCACCTGCCACAAATGATATTGACAGTATAATGTATCACCCTCCATTTGGCAGAAGCAACCATGCAGTATTAAATTGCAGCTTTAGGACTGCGTATGACATAGTTAACAGTAATGAAAGTTACAGAAAGAGCCTAAACTACAAAAAAGGCAACTACCATGACCTAAAGAAGTACTTCTTAGAAATAGATTGGGAAAAAGAGCTTAGAGGACAAGATTTAAATGTTATATGTAGAATTTTCTGTGGACTTTATGAAACAGGAGTCCAGTGTTGTATCCCACAGCACAAATGAAAATATAGAAATGGTTTAATAAAGAATGTAAAAAATCAAAAGGAAAAAGAGACTTGTTGTGGAATAGATAGAGAAGACAGAATGATGAGAGGGCATATAATAACTATAAACAAGCAAGAAACAGTTATACAAGAATAAGGAGAGAAACCCAATGACAGTTTGAGGAAAACATCATAAATGAAAGTAGTGATCAGCCGGAGCCGTTTTACAGCTACATCCGAAGCAAAACCAAAGTAAAAGATAAAATACAGTACAATCCATTACAGACCAGGGAATCATCTATACACAGGAGAAGGATATTTGCGAAACACGAAATAAAAATTTCCAATCAGTTTTTACAGAAGAAAATAATTTTGAGAGAGATGATATGGGACACGTGTGCCCACACATAAAGTACCTTTGCGTCCAGTATGATCGAAAAAAAATTAAATAATTTATTACTGTAGTACGGATTTCTTTGGTAGTACGGATCAGCCATGCAAAGTGGGCCAAATCTGAGGAGTTCTTCTCTATAGTTTCACCAATCTAAAACCAAGGTTTGGGTAGGGTCTGGCGCTAGGTGCAGCCATGCCATACTTCCTAAACAAGCGATGAGTAGATTCTGTTATATATGTAATAGGTATCACAGATAGGTACACACATACTAATACAATATAAACGTAAGTATTCTAGCATATCAAAGGAAGGTAAACTTGTAATGCATATGGCTCTTGTACATCAATAAAGAAACGTGGCATACATATTTTACAGTGTTGCTGAAAAAAATGTAGTTACTTTTACCGACTTTCAAGGTAGTTCTAAGTTGGGTAAGTAATGTAACAGTTACGTTTATAATATAATTTGAAGGAATCAGTAGAACATATGCTATTTTCTTAATAGAAATAAATAAGTTAAACCACTCACGAGCGGCAACATCCAGGCCCATACTGGGAATCATAAATTATATGAGAGAGAGAGAATGCGATTTCTAAATTCATTAATTTGGTTATATTTATAACTTAAATTAGTTTGTCTTTACACACACACACATACACAAACACACACACACACACACACACAGAAGTGGATGAAGTCATGTCAGGCCAGGTGGCGAGATTTGAGCGGCGAGCTCTAACGGTGTCAGGTCAGCCACTAGCCAATCAGAGTATAGGAAACAAGGCAACGCTGTACGCCAGGAAATCCCCGGCTGGACTCCACCCAAACCTTGGTTTTAGATTGGTGAGACTATAGTACTGACGTGCTGTGTCCAGTACTACTACCCGCACACATGTGGGAAGGTGGCCAACACCGAGGAACGTTTCCCTAGTACTGCCACACTAGTCCGGTACGCCTTCTTCATGACTCATGATGTGTGCCAGTCAAATTGTAGTATTGCACTTCCCCCTGATGACAAGACGACGATGTGTCAGTGTGTGACTATGAGGGATTTATGAGGAAGGTTGAGGAAGAGAGGCCTCCTCAGGATCCTGAAGACCCTTCTTAAGAGGGTCAGTAGGACCTCCTACAGCCTCAGAAACCCCTCCCCTTTCCTCCCCCAAGCCCATCACCATTCACCTTAACCCCTTTGTTACCACATCCCCCCCCCCCTCCCCCGCTCAGCTGCCCCCCTGCCAAACCGAATTTCCCCCAGGGGTGGCTCTTTCGTGGGGTAGTATTTATTTTATCATTACATCGTTTCCATTTGCTTTATATTATTTATTTTTGTATCGGTAAGTAGATATTGACCACGAGATTTGTTTATGATATGTTAAAATAATGTACATGACAATATTACATGTCTAACCAACTGATTTAGTAAACATGCAATATACAGATAAATATAGTAGATAGAGATATAAATCAATGAATAGGGAGGAGAATAATGATTGTATTATTTACCTTGTAAGTATGAAGAAGATCCATGAAGAATGAGGTAGGAGGCAGGCAGGTCAAAAGTAGGTGGGGGTGGGGTGATGCGCTTCAAGGCCAAACTGATACCAGAATCAGTATCACTTTCCCCACTATTATCGCTCACTTCACCGTCATTCTCGGGCATGTACTCCTCATCAGAGTCGCTCACGATTATGTCAGATTGTGTTTCGTTATCGTCAGACACTTCTAAGTCACTATCCAAGTCAGATTCATTGCCGTAGGACACCATGGCACAGAAGTAAATCCAAAAGCACTGACATGTTCGGCTGCTTGAAAAACACTACGGTGTGCTCTCATACACTTTCCTGTGGTACCACCACTGTTGCTAAGCTAGTGACAGTCCTCTTACCAAGAAGCATTATCTGGCTATATTATATCATGTGTTATAGGCCATTATATATACCAAATTCAAAATATATAGGGTACAATGACCTACACAACATATCTGAGTCATTTTCATAAAACTATGCCCCATGGCAGGGGCATGGCAGGGGAGTGCGGCATCAGTGACAAAATTGCCATATGTCATCACACATGGGATCAGAAAGCATCCAGACCGAGGAAGAGGAAGCCCAATAGGCCCCTATAATGATCGTGAGTACCATAGTACTCACGATCGTATTCGGTTCTGCTGCCGACATTTCATTTTGAGTACGGGGGTACACATTTCGGAAATTCGGTAAATAAGGGGTTAACTCTTCCGTGGCCATAAGTCTGGAATTTTATGTGCGTCCCTGGCTGACGCCGTGGCCATTTTCTGAAGTTTCAAAAATTGATTTTTTTTCTTTGGCATATTGACGAGGAAGTTCCGATACACTGGGCAGTTCAAATTACAGCTTCCTGGACCCATCCTGTGGTGTGCAATTGAACACGGAAGCTTTGTAAATTTAGGCCGCTGATAGTCACACGTAGGCATTGCAGTGACGCAACATTGAACTCTTTTAAACCAAGAAAAAACATTGCCAGTGGTGATGAGAAGATGTGAAATAATTAGATATGCGTATTTTGAAGTTTTTCGGTACATAATGTGAACGGTTTGAATTTAAAATGTTATTAAATGAATTTATTTTGCATTTTTCGGTGCTTATTGTGTTTATGGTAGTATTGGTAGTATTGACTTACTTTTGTAGTCTGAGTGGTGGAGTTTGTTGGAAAAGGAAGGCGAGAGTTTCTGTTTTTAGACCTAAATGAGATAAACGTCATTCCTTGAGTGTACAGGCTGGACATTGAGAGTTAAAATGCGAGACAGCCTGCCATTCGCACCTCACGCGAGCTGATTAGCAGGAAGGGAAGGGAGGCCTTTCCACCCACTAAAGCATCACATGAACATTGAAGACTTTCCTGTTATGCTTGTAATAGGCAAAGAATATGTAACATGATTCAAAACCGTACAACAAACCTGAGCAAATGGGTAAAGATACCAAACAAATTTTTTTTTTTTTTTAATTTTTGTCTTTTTTGTTTATGCCTGTGTTTACTATTGTAAACAGGGTGTTTGTGTGTGTTTCACAAGGGAGGAGAAAAATATGTTCTGTGTGGGTCAAGGTAGTAGGTATAACTATGTGTGTTTAGGCATGGCCACGAGCAACAAAATTGTACATCCACTCTTCACGGTAGCAGGTGGTGAACTGACAAATGAGGTGTGAGAGCGTGAAGTGAAGGTCAGTTTCATGTCCCAGATGTTTGTTCACTTACCAAAAGTTTTCACTGTTTTCTCCAAATTGCACTGTGTCGATTAATCCAAACCACGACAACAAACCTGAGCAGTTAGGTAAAGATACCAAGACAAAAATGTATTATTCCCATATTATCATGTCTTTTTTGTGTCTGCTTGTTCATTCATTCATTCATTCATTGCCAGATGCCATGTATCCCAGACGGGGTGGCCAAGGGCTTAGAGTTAATTGTTTTACAGGGAGGGGCACTAATCCTCCACCAACCCCACTTGACACGTAGGGATGCCAACAGCATCTGGTGTTCCCAGGCGGTCACCATTCCAAGTACTAACCAGACCCAACGTTGCTTAATCATAAACAGGGTGGCTGTGTGTGTTTCGCAAGGGAGGACAAAGATGATGTTTTCTGTCTGGGTCGAGATAATGGGTGTAGTTGGGTTTGTTTAGGCATGGTCACAAGCAAAAATATTGAAAATCCACTCATCACAGCGACAGGCTCTAAACTGCTTGATGGGATGTATGGGGGTGTAGTGTAGGTCAGTCTGAAAATGTTCAGAACATTTGTTCACTTCCCAAAAACTTTTCCCATTTTTTTTATTGGCCGCGCTCAAACGATGTCTGCAGCTATTTATCTGCTAAATGTCATTCAACGCCGGCGGCCACGGAGTGGTTAAAGGTTATAAAAATCTTAGTTGTATCAAAATGTTAAGTTAAACTTTGGTGGGACTTTTTCAAGGCTTGTCTAACATTATTCATGTTTCCCATAAGGTCTGTTGTTTGTCCGGTACAGTCACTACTCATTTTATGTTGACTCGGTTTATGATAATTCGCTACAACGATAATAGAAAAGTTCTACCCCAAAGTCCGATTTACGATAAATTTCCCGCTATAACGATTTTGCCATCGGAAAGCGCCAGGCACACACAAGGTGACCGTCGCTTGTCTCAGGCAAGATGGCGGCCCCGGCATGCAGCACATTGTTATGGTTCAGGTCCTGCCACCCCATCAAAGCCCTGTCTTTTCAACTTGTTTATGTGTGCCCCCCTGTTATCGTCACCTCTCAGCCAAACATCGTACTACAGTAGACATCATGTAGCACCAGGCCAACTTTACACAAGTGTGTTTACTGTACTGTATTGTGTTGTTGCCACAATTTACTGTACGTGAGTAACTCTGCCTGTACTGGTGTGATAGTGTTTCTTTTGGTGAACTACTGTACAGTACTGTGGATTTGTGTGCTCAGTGGTAAGATCAGTGCCAGTGTAGGCCCCAGTGCTAAGGTTGGTGCAGGTATGGGCCCCAGTGCTAAGGTTGGTGCAGGTATGGGCCCCAGTGCTAAGATTGGTGCAGGTATGGGCCCCAGTGCTAAGGTTGGTGCAGGTATGGGCCCCAGTGCTAAGGTTGGTGCAGGTATGGGCCCCAGTGCTAAGGGTGGTGCAGGTATGGGCCCCAGTGCTAAGGGTGGTGCAGGTATGGGCCCCAGTGCTAAGGGTGGTGCAGGTATGGGCCCCAGTGCTAAGGATGGTGCAGGTATGGGCCCCAGTGCTAAGGTTGGTGTTACGGGTGGTGCAAGCGAGTGTCACAGTGTTACGGGTGGTGCAGGTGAGTGCCACAGTGCTATGGGAGGTGGTAAGAAGCGTCAGGTGAGTGAGGACAATGATTGCCTGTCTAAGAGGGTGAGGCGTTCACTCTCCCTAGATTGGACATTGTTAGGAGGAACAGGAATGGCCAAGGCCCCAGCAAGATTGCCAGTTCCCTTAAGCTCCCGCAGTCGACTGTCTCAACTGTCCTGAAAAATATGGCGGCTGTACCTGCAGCAAGTGAGACTGTATCCACAATAGGGGCCAAGAGGATCACCAAGGTCAGGGATCCCTGTATGGAGGAGATGGAGCGCCTCCTGCAGCTGTGGGTGGAGGACAAGACCCGACGAAAGGCGCCCCTCTCAATGTCCATCATCGCCACCAAGACCCTTTCACTGTGGGAAACGGCGAGGGAGAAGGCTGTGGAGAAGCCAAAGGATTATTTTAAGGCCAGTCCCAGGTGGTTTGTCCTCCTGAAGAACCAGGCTGGCCTTAAGGGACTGACCCTGCACGGCGAGGCAGCGAGTGCAGACGTTGAGGCCGCCGCCAATTTCCCTGCCCTACCGCAACAGCGAATCACCAGAGGGGGCTATAGCCCCAAACAGGTGATTAACTTTGACAAAACCAGGCTATTTTGGAAAAGGATGTCAAAGAAAACCTACATCTTTCAAGAGGAGAAGAAGGCGACAGGTTTCAAGGCATCAAAGGATAGAGTTACACTCCTGTTTGGGGCTAACGCTGAGGGAGACCTAAAGCTGAAGCCTTTGATGGTGTATCACTGGGAGAACCCAAGGGCCTTGGCTGGGTTTGTTAAGGAAAAGCTGGGGGTTATTTGGAAAGCCAACCCAAAAGCCTGGCTTACCATCAGCCTCTGCCAGAACTACGTCTCGGGCTATCTGTCGGGGATGCTGAAGGAGTATGCCTCCCATTGCAACTTGGCCAATCGGTCCTTTCTCTTGGTGGACAATGCCCCCAGCCACCTTTCAGTCATGCAGGAATGGGCGGACAACATCGAAGTGATGTTTTTACCGCCAAACACCACCTCTGTCTTACAACCAATGGATCAGGGTGTGATTGTTGCCATTAAGGCACGTTACCTCTGCTTCACCATGGAGCAATTGATGCGGGCCATGGATACAGACGCCGAGGTGATGGTGAGGGGTTTTTGGAAAGGATACAACATCAAG
Organism: Coenobita brevimanus; assembly: GCF_032717465.1. Lineage (NCBI taxonomy): Eukaryota > Metazoa > Arthropoda > Malacostraca > Decapoda > Coenobitidae > Coenobita > Coenobita brevimanus. The sequence continues at coordinate 49,898,851 of NC_137054.1, read as the reverse complement.
GCAACCATTGACAACATTGTGCTGGCTTGGAAGGAGGTGGCGCCACAGACATTCAACTTGGCTTGGAAAAAAGTTTGGCCTGAGTGTGTGCACTCCTTCCCTGGCTTTTCCTCTCACACTCCAGCCTCATCTGTTGAGGATATCTGTGGGCAAATTCTGTCCCTGTCTCATAGGGCAGGCTTCCATGAGGTTTATGAGGAAGACGTCGAGGAACTGCTACAGAGTCACTCAGAAGAACTGTCAAATGAGGAGCTCCTCCAAATTCAAGAACAGAGGGCACATGAGACAGAGCACAAACTGGAGGTACAGCCACGGCGTGAACTGTCAGTCACCTTCCTTACACAGTTCATTAATGGCATAGACGAGTTTATGGAGCAAATGGGAGAACGTGACCCAATTTCCACTAGGAGTTCCCATGCCCGTTACCAGGTCAGTCAGGCGTTACAGGTGTATCGTGAGCTCCTTGACCGACGTTGGAGGCAAGCCTCACAGACCAGCATCACCGCCTTCTTCAAGCCAACTGCCACAAGACCCCCCACCACCATCTCTCCCAGACCATCCACCAGCTGCTCGACTGCCTCACCAACCTCACCAGTCAGCACTTTGCCGGATTCCCCTCCCCCTAACCTGCTCCTGTCTGACTCAGAGGCTGACCACTAGTGCCTGTAAGCACAGGCTATCCCCCAGCCCCGGGGGGGACGATTTGGACCAACACAGGAAGGAATGAAGGTGGGTTGTCATTTATGGTTCAGTCTTGGTTAGGTGACTTTTGGAAGTTGAGTTGACGTAACCCCCCTTTTGTAATGTGTTTCAATCTCCCGATTTACGATAAAATCGGTATATGACAAGGTATAACCTGACGTAACCCCATCATAAAACGAGTATGACTCTGTGGATTTAGTCCAATACGGTAGAACTGTCTGACAAAAATACCGTACTGGATGCGAGGGTACTGTATTACCAGATATACAAATACAGGTTCAGAAAAAAAAATACCAGAGGAGTTAAGTAAATTAGACAAAGGAAAAGCAAATGGTCCTCATGAAATTTCATGTAGGGTGCTACATGAATGTGCAGAGGAGTTAAGTAGACCAGTGTCTTTAATATTCAAGGAATCCTTGGGTCAAGGTAAACTACATGATATTTGGAAGAAAGCAAACATTGTTTCCCTATTCAAGAAAGGGAATAGACAGAATCCACTCAACTACCAACCAGTATCACTAACCAGTGTTGTAAGATACTGGAAAAGCTGATAAGAAATGTTTGGGTAAACCATCTAGAAGAACACAATATGATAACAGAAGGGCAGTTTGGTTTCAGAAAGGGAAAATCATGTGTTACTAATCTATTAAGCTACTATGAGAGAGTTGCAGAAATATTACAGAAAAGAGAAGGGTGGGTGGACAGTATCTATCTAGATTTCAAGAAAGCATTTGACAGAGTACTGCACCAAAGACTTTTATGGAAACTGTATCATCAAGGAGGAATCTGAGGCAGACTGTACTGCTGGATGCAAGATTTTCTCAGAAAAAGGGAAATGAGAACAGTACTAAAGGGAAGTTACTCATCGTGGAGGGAAGTGACTAGCAGAGTTCCACAGGGCTCAGTGCTGGCACCAAATATGTTTTTAGTATATATAAATGACATAGTAACATTGGAAAAGCTGATACGAAATGTTTAGGTAAACCATCTAGAAGAACGCAATATGGTAACAGGACGGCAGTTTGGTTTCAGAAAGGGAAAATCATATGTTACTAATCTATTAAGCTACTATGACAGAGTTGCAGAAACATTACAGAAAAGAGAAGGGTGGGTGGACAGTTTCTATCTAGATTTCAAGAAAGCATTTGACAGAGTACTACACCAAAGACTTTTATGGAAATTGTACCATCAAGGAGGAATCCGAGGCAGATTGTACTGCTGGATGCAAGATTTTCTCAGAAAATGGGGAATGAGAACAGTACTAAAGGGAAGTTACTCATCATGGAGGGAAGTGACTAGCAGAGTTCCACAGGGCTCAGTGCTGGCACCAAATATGTTTTTAGTGTGTATTATGAAACGCGTTGGAACAGAAACCGGTGCAGGTAGAACAGGAAACTTTTGGATTTAGATTATGCAGATGATATAGTTTTGATTTGTGATGGGCCAGAAGAGATGCAGAGAGTGTTGGACTGTTCGGTGAGTGAAGGTCGCAAGGTGGGTTTGGTTATTAATTGTGGAAAAACTGAAATAATCAATATGAATATGGAAAATGCGCAGGAATGTGTAATTGGAGGTATGGTTGTAAAGCAAGTTGATAGGTTTAAATATTTAGGTACTTATTTAGCCAAGGATGGTTCTTTGAACTTTGAATTCGAGGAAAGGTTAAAGAAGGCTAATCAGGCAATGGGAATGCTTAAAAATATTTGGAATAATAACAATTTTTCTGTGCATACAAAAATCAAACTTTATAAGGTAATGGTTTGGAGTATCTTAATTTATGGACACGAGTCTTGGTACAGCACAGTGACTATGGAAAATAAATTCTTGGTGTTTGAAAAAAAAGCACTTAGAAGAATATTAGGAGTTAAGTGGTGGGAAAGGATACCAAATAGTAGAATTAGAGAAATAACGGGAGTGCAGCCGGTCGATGAATATGTTAGGTTCTCACGATGGAAGTGGCTAGGACATGTGTATAGGAGACAGGGAATAGTACGAGGTACACCAGGGTGGGTAGCAGTTGATAGGAGAGGTAGAGGAAGGCCAAAAGAGACGTGGGTGAGGACAATGAGACGGGAAGCTGGAGATGAGTGTTGGGGAGATCTTGAGGAGTTAGCACAAGATAGGATGTGGTGGTGTGAGTTCATCGAGGCCCTATGCATCCCCGAGGGTGCCACAGGAAATGATTGATTGATTGATTGTGTATAAATGACATAGACAGTAACACTGGAAATGGAAGCTATCTAAATATGTTTGCTGATAATGCAGAAATACGAAGGAGAATTACTAACACAGACTTGTGTGGAGAGCTGCAAGAAGATTTAAATAAACTTTATGAATGGAGTAATAAATGGCAACTGTGGACAAGTGTCATGTAATTAACCCTCTCGCGCACGATAAGTTTCAGTAAGTTTACCGTCGTACGACTTTTTTTTGCGAAGCCGCCCAGCCCGGCTGCTCGCACGCGGCAAATAACACGTATTCTCTCCTTATTTTCACCACCCAAACATCAATATACTGCCATGAAACCTATGTCATCTTATTTGTCGATGTTTGTTCTAGCTGATAAGCACCACAAAAAAACAGGAAAACACGAATAAAACAACATTAGGCGGCCGTGAATAAAATTTTGCTACATCACGTTCACTTCCCAACATCACCATTCAAGTGTTTTCCATCATACAGGAAAATGTTATTAGAGGTTTTGATAGAGAATTTCATCAGCTTTCAAAAGAGACAAATCCGGTGTTGATACGATTTGTAGTTTTCGAGAAAACAGCCAAAAACTGAAAGTCATTTTTGAAAAAAAAATCAAGGAGCTCTGATGTGGAAATTTTCTCGCAGATATTATGTTTTTATTGCATAATATTATGCAGAATTTCACCAGCTTTCTAATGAGCACGGATGATAAGCAAGAAGTGGAAGGAGAATATAAGAGAGTATGGAACAGTGGGTGCAAGGATTGTATGGGTGAGGATGAAAGTAGGTATACAAGCATGGGCGATTGTATGTATGTATGCTCCCACAGAGGATCGAGTGGCAAGAGTGAAAGATGAGTTTTGGGCGAGAGTAGAAGCATGTATGGACAAGTTTGAGAGGAGCGAGAGAGTGCTGTTGATGGGAGACATGAATAGCAAAATTGGGAATGTACGAGGGAATGGAGTGGTTGGTCAGTGGGGTGTGCCAGCTGAAGTAGATGGGAATGGTAGTGCTTTGGTGGACATCTGTGCTGGTAAGGGGTTGGCAATAGCCAGCACCTACTTTCGTCATAAGATGATCCACCGGTATACATGGAGAGTAATGAGGAGGATGGATGGTGAACTTGTTGAACGAAAGGCAATGATAGACTACGTGTGTGTGGATGAGCGAATGAGAAGACAAGTGTTGGATGCAAGAGTGTGGAGAGGGTGGGGGAATGGAGTCTCGGACCATCACTTAGTGATGGCCAAGGTAGAGCTGCAAAGAAAGTGGTTGAGGAGACGAAGGGGAAGACAGGAGGAAACAGCTCCTGTGAGAAGAGTGGAGAAATTGCAAGATAGTGAGAAAATGGCAGAGTATAAGTGCATAGTGGAAGAAAGATTGGGAAGGTATGAGCTAGAGCAGATGGAAGGGGTGGAAGACGTATGTAAGATATTGACGGAAGAGATAGGCGCAGCGTGTGAGGCGGTTTGTGGAGTGAGGAGGAGATGCAAGGGTGTGCAAGGGACAGCATGGTGGAATGATGAGGTTAAACGAGCTGTGGAACAAAAGAAGAAGGCATATAGTGAATGGTTGGCGAGTAAGGTAGGGGAGAAGATGAGAGAGAGAAGAGAGAGGTATGTGTGAGCAAGAGAAAGGAGGTTAAGAGACTGGTGAAGGAGAGTAAGAAGAAGGTGGATGAAGAGTTTGGGAGGAATCTGAGTGTGAAATGGAGGGAGAGTAAGAAATTGTTTTGGAAGGAGGTAAAGAAAGTAAGGCAGTGTGAAAGGGGAAATAGTAGGGGAGTGAAAGATAGGAATAATAGATTGTTGGTGGAGAAGAGAGAGAAATTGAGGAGATGGAAGGAGCACTTTGAGGATTTGTTGAATGTAGAGAGTGAGAGCAGTGTGAGTATAAGTGGTTGGGGAATGGCTGGGAGAAGAAGAGATGAGAGGAGGGAGGAAGAGATCAGTAGGGCGGAAGTAGTGGAAGCGATGAAGAACATTAAGTTGGGAAAGGCCCCAGGAATTGATGGAGTGTGTGGTGAAATGCTTAGGTATGGGGTGAGATTGTTGTGGAGTGGATATGGAAGTTGTGTAGATTGGCTTGGGAAGAGGGAAGGGTTCCAGAGGACTGGAAATCTGGTATAATTGTTCCTCTGTACAAAGGAAAAGGAGAGAGAGAAGTATGTGGTAACCATAGGGGTATTTGCCTTCTTAGTGTGACTGGTAAAATATATGGTAGAATACTCATTGATAGGGTTAGGCATATGACAGAGGAGCTACTTGGAGAAGAACAAGGGGGATTTAGGAAGGGAAAAGAGTGTGTAGATCAGATATTTGTTCTAAGATGTTTAGTGGAGAAGTATCTAGAGAAGGGAAGGAAAGTGTATGCTGTCTTCATGGACTTGGAGAAAGCTTATGACAGAATAGTTAGGCAAGGTATGTGGAAGGTATTAAGAATATATGGAGTGGAGGGGAAATTGTTGAGTGCTGTGAAGAGTATGTACGAGGGAGCTAGAGCTACGGTGCGAGTGGATGGTGAGCTGAGTGAGTTCTTTGATCTCAATGTGGGACTGAAACAGGGGTGTGTGATGTCTCCATGGCTGTTTAATATATATATATGGATGGGGTTGTAAAGGAGGTGCAAGGTAGGGCAGTGGATGTGGGGCTGGTCCTAATGAATGAGGGTGAGATTGGAAGCTTCCGGTGTTGCTGTTTGCTGATGGTACAGTATTGTTGAGTGAAGATGAATGGGAGTTGCAAGGTTTGGTGAATGAATTTGGGACAGTGTGTAGGAGGAGGAAGCTGAAAGTTAATGTAAACAAAAGTAAAGTTATGGTGTTTGAGAGGAATGAAGTCACGGAGTGTGCAGTGAGGTTGGATGGTGAGGATATGGAGAATGTGAGTGCATTCAAGTACTTGGGTAGTGTGATGAGTAAGGATGGAAATTTGGGGGATGAAGTACGTGAAAGGGTACAGCAGGAAAGGAAGATTGTTGGTACACTGAAAGCAGTGATGAGAAATAGGGGGGGTGAGTATGGAAGTTAAGAAGTCACTGCATGATGGTATTGTGATCCCTACCCTGACGTATGGAAGCGAGGCGTGGACCTTGCAAGAGGGGAACAAGTCAAGAGTGAGAGCAGTGGAAATGAGTTACTTGAGAGGAGCATGTGGAGTGACATGGAGGGACAGGCTGACAAATGAAGAAGTGAAGGAACGTTGTGGGGTAGATGTGGATGTGGTTGAGAAGATTAAGAGAAATACACTGAGGTGGTTTGGACATGTGGAGAGAATGGAGAATTAAAGACTGACTAAGAGGGTGTACGTAGGTGAGGTGGAGGGAGGGAGAGGGAGGGGTAGACCGAGGATGAGGTGGAGGAATGGAATTGAGAGGTATATGAGGGAGGGGGGGGTGAGTTGGGGGGAGGGTAGTCAAATGGTGGGTGACAGAGTGACTTGGAGGCGTTTTGTCTGCGGCCACCCTTTGCGGGATTAGGGCATCGGGCTATAGATAGATAGATAGACCTCTTGGTTTCCATACGCCTCATAGTTCTTGAGTAAATCGCCAAAAACGACTGGGAACTCCCGTCCGTACGTCACTTCTGTGATGTGCGCACAGCATGTGCAATATTCCCACCTACGTAACAACGAATTCTTATCATAGATGTTACATTGTTATGTCTTGTACATACGTAAAATTTACTGCTCTTTATCATGGTTCTTATAGGAAATCGATACGTCCAATAGTTTTCGAGTAATTGGCCGACAAATTGAGATTATTCCTTCGAGCGCTTTCGACTTTACCGAAAGTCTGTTCCCCCAACTTTTCCAACAGAAAATGCTCCCAGAGGCTTATATTCTGCAAATGAACATACGTAGAATTTACTGCTCTTTATCATGGTTCTTATGGGAAATCGATACGTCCAATAGTTTTGGAGTAATTGGATGACAAACGTAGAATACTCTTCCCCACCTGCACGCGAGATAAAAAGCACTCTTTCCCTACCTCACCCATGGCTACATATTTTCGCCCGTTACGTTTTATTATTTTCTTTTTTTACTCAAAGTATACATGTAAAATATCATAAGGTTTTTGATAGTGCTGTCAGAAACTCGACATGACCACTAGTCTTTTTGCTATGTTCTGACAAAGAAGTTGAACTTTCTTCCATCTCATATGTGTGTATGTAAAAAACATTATTTATTTGTGTAAAAAATACTGAACTATAGAAATAGGTCAATATACAGATCAACAAAATACAGATAACTCACTTCCTCCAGAGGTGTTGAGATGCTGGCAGTAGCTTGAAGATGAGGAGTTATGTAATGTGTGAGCGTGTGCGTGTGTGGGTGAGCTTGTGCATGTGTGGGTGAGCGCGTGCGTGTGGGTGAGCGTGTAGGTGTGGGTGAGTGTGTGTGCATGTGTCTGTGGCTGCGGCGTATTTTCTTCTCTCCTTCCAATACAACTGCCTAAAACACATGCGGTCCACACAATAGATTTCTCCACGAACATTCGCTGCACGACATACGTATGTATATTTGGCTGTGGCATATTTCTTGTCTCTGACACTTGCGCTTTGTTTTAGCTAAGTCAGTGAATGCATGAAATATTTCTCTGTGAACACTCACTGCGACTCTATTGTATTGGCACACACCACGCTACTTCACGAATACCCGCAGCATGTTTGACGTATATTTCACACAATTCCATATGCATTTTCACTATCAGAATCACAATAATTCCATCACTAAACACCTTTAATTCTTCCTACCCGACTATAAAAACTGTACGTGATGCCTGCCCCATTCCATACTATGGTTCCATAATTTCACGAAGCCAGCCACAATATCTTTCACACAAAATACACTTTAGGCATTGGCTTCATTATATACGTATTTGTAATCACGCCATGGGCCTTGAGGAGGGCGAGAGGCGAAATCCCACAACAGTGAACACGCATATCGGCTCGTAAGCCTAACGCTTCATTACGGACACAATTCCTTTTCGTGACATATATCAATGTTCCATCGACAATATCACATACAAATACGCTCACAAATATTGCATTATCACATTGAGTCCATAGGGGCTTCAGCTCGGGAAGGAGGGGGAGAATTAGTAGGAGTTTAAAGGGACAGAAGACACAGCGCATCCCACCGCCTGGCTGCTTGGAAGAGACTGAGGTATATCACTACGTGCTGGGCCCAGTGAAGCAGCTCAGTGTTGCCAATGCCTTACCATTGGAAAGCGCTGTACTCGCTACAATGCATCAAAATTTGACGCGATTTTGCGAGAAACTTAATTTTTGGCTAATTTTTTTGTGCTTAGGAACGCGATTCGAGTGATTGAACAAATTTAGAAAATCCACATGACACGCAAATCGCGTGACTGTGCCTGAGAGGGTTAAGATTGGTAAAAGTTGAAAAAGATCAGATTGGGATTGTGAGTTAGGAAGTGCAACCCTACACATATCAGAAAGAGAGAAGGACTTAGGTGTGATCATCAATAACAGACTGTCTCTGGGTGACCACATCAGTGAGAAGGTATGGAATGTGTATACAGTGCTTGCAAATATGAGAAGAGCATTCTCATCCATAAATATAGACATACTGAGAAAGATAATAATATCATTCATCAGACCAGCCCTGGAGTATCCATCAGTAGTCTGGAATCCTCATCTCAAGAAACACATAGATAAGATTGAAGAAGTTCAAAGGGCTGCTACGAGATGGGTACTAAGCTAAAGTGATCTAAGCTACGAAGAGAGACTAGAAAAACTGCATCTACCAACACTACAGGAGAGAAGGAAAAGAGGAAACATGATTATGCTATATAAATGCATCCCAGGGAAGGAGAAAATAGACATGAATGAGTATATAACCTATGGGGAAGCATCAGCAAGAGGACACTGTAAAAAACTGCATAAAAAGAGAGTTGATAAAGACATAAGGAAATTCAGTTTCCCAGGTAGGACAGTTGATCAGTGGAATGCACTACCGAGTGAAGTAGTGTGTGCCAAAACAGTTCATAAATTCAAGGATATGTATAATAATAATGGTTTAATATACAGGACAGTACGAGCTTGACTCATTCCTGTAATGATACAATTAGGTAAGGTAAGAACACATGGCCAGTGAGGCGGCGAACCAGGGGATTGAGAATTTGAAGTGAGAAAATATTGAATTTAGGTGAAAATTAGAAGTGAGCAGTAACAAAACGGAGAAGGTGAGTAGTGTGTTAGAAGAGCAAAAGGCAAAGTGGGCACATGTGGAAGAAGGACAGAAAGAAGTGGTCAGCGTAAGGGAAATCATTCAGGAGGAATGGGATATAAACAAGAAAAAAATGGAAGAAAATGTAGTGAATATATTGAAGAAGAAAGAGAAAATAGTGAGAGAAACTGTAGAAAGGAACATGTGTGGTAATATTTGGAAACAGGGAGGAGGAAGAAAAGGTTAGATCTGTGAGACCCGAGGGAGACTCAAATCATGTGAGAAAAATGTTGGGCAAGATCGATTCAGATGGAAGCAAGTGGGAAAAGGAAATTGAGGAAGTAAGGAGGATAGGGCCGTATAATAAAGGGGAAGCAAGCCCAATGAGAGTTAAGTTTTTATCAGAAAGTGTAGTAAATGATATACTTAAAGTGACGTAGAATCCAAGTAAAGGGGCAGGGATGGAAAATATTTTAGTAAGAAAAGGTTTGAATGAAGAAGAAAAAGAAATTTTAAAATCTTTGAAGGAACAAGGAAAGGAAAAAATTGACAGGAGGACAGAGGAAGAATAATTTTTTTTTTTTTTTTGATGGGTGATGGATAGGAAAGTAAGGAAGCGGTGTGTGAGGAACTAGAAGTGAAGGAAACAAAGGGGATGGTTATGAATACGAAAAAAGAGATGAATGAGTAAAGATAAAACCGGGGCAGTAAATATAAGTATCCATTCATCCATCATCCAATCCTATGTTGCACCATGAGGAGCGTAGGAGCCCGGGGCTAGGCAGTTGGTCCTGGCATTAAAGATGAGAGTGACCAGCCTCACTCATCTCTGAGTGGCATTACATGATCAATAAACCCCAACCAGCCATTGGATATAATCCTTCACCAGCTTAATCCAATTGGAGCGCAATAATTACCCACTAAACCACCAGGTGCTAAAATTTGGTTATATGGTTACCACCAGCATGGTAAATGGTTTCCTGGTGTACGGGAAACTATTTGGCATGTCACTCAGTGTAGAGTCACCTGTAGACAAAAAGAAGAGGAAAGAATGACATAATAGGAAGGAAAGAAAGAAGGATAGAGGAGAGGAAAGGGCAGACACCCGAGAGCAGCACTACATCAAGTTAGTGGATGGTGAGTTCCCCCTCCTACCACATGAATTGGAAATTTATGTATCATAAACAGTAATAAAGTTTTATTAAGAAAAATAAATTTGGGGAAGATGTATTCAACATCCAGTGAGCAGTACTGCTCAGTCAGCTGTTTGCTAGCCTGTGTTGCACAGGCAGCTGTACATTCACCCTCAGCTACTTTTCCCACCTAGGTCTTCATGTGAGAACTACAAGTAGTACATGTACTCTTGTCCTAAGTGCCTCTCTTTCCTATCCAGGTCGTTTGGGTTCTCTGTGTTCGGTGACACTCAATAATGAGGACTATCTATATGTCTATCTATTGCAAGATGCCCCAATGGCCACAAACAAATCTCCTCCATGTCGCCCTGTCCCCCGCCATTTCACTGCCCTGCTCTCAGCTCGCACCCCTATCTCTCATATACCTCTCCACTCCATCCCTCCATCTCATCCTTGGCCTACCCCTCTCTCTCACCCCCTCCACTTCACTCATGTACACTCTCCTTGTCAGTCTCTCACTCTCCATCCCCTCCTATCATTTCCAATCACATCCACATCCACACCACAACGCTTCTTCACATCCTCATTTGTCAGTCTGTCTCTATATGTGACTCCACATGTTCCTCTCAAATAACTCATTTCCACTGCTTTCACTCTTGACTTCTGTCCCTCCAAAAAGGTCCAAGCTTCACTTCCATACATTAGAGTTGGTATCACAATACTGTCATGTAGTAACTTTTTCACTTCCATGCTCACTTCCCTGTTTCTCATCACTACGTTCAAAGAACCAGCAACCTTTCGTCCTTGTTTTACCCTTTCAAACACTTCACCCTCTAAACTTCCATCTTTACTCATCACACTACCCAAGTGCTTAAATGCACTCACATTTTCCATTTCCTCCTCATCCTACCTTACTGTACATTCACTGACTTCACGTGTCTCAAAGACCATAATTTTACGCTTCCCTACGTTCACCTTAAGATTCTGTTTCTTACGCACTCTCCCAAACTCATCCACCAAGTCTTGCAGCTCCTCTTCATCTTCACATAGCAACACAGTATCATCTGCAAACAACAGTACAGGAGTTTCCAAACACTGCCCTCCCTCATTGTATCTCTTTTATATCCCCGTCATATACAGATTGAACAACCATGGAGACATGATACTTCCCTCTTTCAATCCAACCTTGAAGTAGAAAAATTCATTCAGTTCACTATCCACATGCACTGCAGCCTTAGCACCCTCATTCCTACTCTTCACAGCATTCAGCAACTTCCCATCTTCTCCATATATTCTTAATACGTTTCACAATCTGTGTCTGTCCACCGTCATATACTTTCTCCAAATCCATGAAGGCCACATACACCTGCTTTGCCTTGTTTAGAAACTTTTCAACTAAAAATCTGAGAATGAGTATCTGATCTACCCACCCTCTTCTCTTCCTAAAACATCCCTGTTCTTTTCCAACTAATTTCTCTGTTATTTTTCTAACTCTGTCAGTAAGTATCCTACCATATACTTTTCCTATTGCACCAAGAAGACAAATGCCCTCATGATTACCACACACTTCTTTTGCCCTTTTTCCTTTGTAGAAGGAAATAGTTATACCTAATTCCAATCCTCTGGGACTCCTCCTTCCTCCCAGGCCAATCTGTACATCTTCCACATCCATTCTAATATTATCTCCTGCATGCTTCAGCATTTCCCCACACATACCATCAGTTCCCAGAGCTTTCCCTATTTTGACTTTCTTCTTTGATTCCACAACTTCCATCTTACTGATTTCTTCCTTTCTTCTCACATCCCTCCATCTCCCAGCCATTCTCCAGCCACTTATACTCGCATTACTTTCATCCTCTATGTTCAACAGTTCCTTAAAGCATTCTCTCCATCTGCTCACTTTTTCTCCCTGCCCCACTAGTAATCTACCAGTTTTATCCTTCACTCCCCAGCTAACTTCTTTGGCACCCTGTTTAACTCCCTTTACCTCTTCGTACTCTCTCTTACATTCCCTCCACTTTACACTCAAATTCCTTCCGAATTCCTCATCCACTCTCTTCTTACTCTCTCTTACTAATCTTTTCACCTCTCTCTTCTTCACTACATATAACTCTCTCTTCCGTCTCTCAGCTTCTTCCACGGTGCTGTTTCTCATCCACTCATTATATGCTTTCTTCTTTGCCCACATTTGTAGTCCAACTTTCAATCTTACCCACACAATCCTTGAGCCAACTAGTCCATAGTCTCTTAGATTCTCCTTCCATCTGTTACTCACAAGACACACTCCTTCTTTTGCCCTCTCATTCTCACCTATTCCTGCACATGTACCCCATCCATATTCCCATTCTCTCTCACTCTCACCTCTCCATTTAGTTTCAGTCAATCCACATACATCCACTTTTGCACCACCAAGCATCTGGACAATCTTTCTCTCATTTAATGAAGACATGAGTATTTAAAATTAGGACTGATATCTGGTTATCTACTTCATATTCACAACAGTAAAAAATGTGATTAACTTACATAGTAACTGTCGAAATTGATAGATTAACTTGTATGCAGACATGCCATGTTCGTAGCTCTGTCTGTCTGTCTGTCTGTCTCTCTCTCTCTCTCTCTCTCTCTCTCTCTCTCTCTCTCTCTCTCTCTCTCTCTCTCACTTTTACCTCCAACTTTACACATAAAGATAATACAGTACTTTCCTTTTTTTCTTCATTGTTAAGAAAGCAGAACTCACAGATAGCATGTTTACAGTAAAACACAAGTAATGAATACAACAAATATCCTCTGAATTGATGTGAAAATGGTCACAGAGCCCAGTAGTTTTCACAGGCCAAGATGCTACATGCACATGTATCCCTTGAGGGAATGCCACTTGTGAACAAAGACAGTCAGATGCCTTGTACAGGTATTATGTTTTCTTCCCCTCCCCCCTCCCCCTAAAAATTGGACATAAATTTGAGCAGGTAAAAATGTCTGTTAAAGGGATTATACATACTAGAAAGTTTCTGTTTTAGTAAGGTTTGCTACATATAGAAACAATCTTATGCCTGTGATTTTCATAAATGCAATGCATGTACTTTCCAAAATGGGTTTTAAACTTTTCTTAAACAGGTGATAAACAAGATACACTGATCCCATGGTTATAGCCATTTTTGTTATCAGTGTGAAATGAAAATCTACACTCCTGCTGTTATAGCGCATAAAAACATTATCATATGCCTGAACTGGATTCTGCTGACAATGATGATGCAGTGTCTATTGATTCTGAAGACTTTGAGGGAATCAAAGGCAAGGCCGTACTCGAGGATTTAATCTCAGGAGGTGGAAACTGCCTACTCCCCATCTTATCGTCTCTGAACCCCTTACCTCAAACTCACCTCAGGTCTCTCGGTGGTATGTTTCTTCCATATTGTGCCCTTTTCATCACTTTCTGTTAATCTGGTCATGCCTGTGTGTGTTTCTGGTACTTAACATAACAGTATGTGTGTGTTTAGTGGGTCTAAATTGTCATAAAAGGAAAATCTGGGCTTGCACTTGGGGTGACTGCCATCGATTAGGATAAATCCCATAGGTTCTTTAGTTTGGTTTTCGCACAATTCCATTATCACGCGCCATGTTCGATATCATTTATGGGCAATAAGCAAGGAATCCTTGTTTTGTGCAATGGTTACCACCGAACCTTGCTGTGAGATTTGATTCCAGGATCCTAAAACACACAAAATGAGCAGGAGGCCTGTATTGTCTTTGGTATCCTGTGCTTTGGTGTTGGTGTGCAAGCCTGCATGTGATGGCGTTGTGCACTGTGGGTGGAGCAGCTGTGGCATCCATCTGGGAGTCAAACCTCCCCTTATTTCTATGCACCTCACCATGGGGAAGGGCCCTGGTCTCATCCTAGCGAGGTGCCATCTGCCTTAAGGGGATACCAGTTCCCTGTATGGTGTATGTACTGTCTGTACCTGTAGGATGGTCCTGCAGAAGCAGTTGCTTACTTGTGGTCAGTGGATATGCTTGGTCAGACAGATCGGAGTTAACCAGCAACAACCCAGTGTTCTGACTTTATGTGACATTTTGATAACTTCATAGTCAGTAAATAGTAAGTTAAATTAAACTCTGTTTAAATTTTTATTAATGACTGTGTCCCTGATTACATGTTTTAGTTAATGGATTCTTATTTTCTTTCAGCACCAGAAGTCATAGATAATGAAAAATACACATTTTCACCTGACTGGTTCAGCTTTGGATGTTTAATTTATGAAATGATAGAAGGACAAGCACCATTCAGGGCACGGAAGGAAAAGGTAAGAACCAAAATGTTGGGTTGTGTTTAGACTGTATCTAGTTATAGTCTCCCAAATGATCTGTGATAAGAATACTGTTTATATAATTATGCAACCATAGATTGGTAAGGTATAAAGTAAAAACCTCCTTATGCTTTGCTTAGAAGGGTTAGTTTCTAAATAACTTTATTTCATTCCTTTTGTAGATAAGGTTTTCCTGTTACCTAAGTACTCTAGTAGAAATAAACAAAAAATCAGTAATGTTGAACAAAAACATTGACCCCTGGAGAGAGGGAGAGGGAGGGACTGACTTTACATATTTGCCTAGGAATGCATACCCATTACACACTCATTCAGGCATGTGTTAGTTTTTTATACTGCTTTACTGTAGTGCTGTTAACAACATCCATAGGGATTCCAGGTGTTGCAGACCTGGTATGTGAAAAGGTTTTCATGTGTGCTTGTGTAAAATCTTTTCAATTCCAGTTCCAACGCTTCCAACCATGGTTGCATGTTGGATATTGTTTAGACTAAACAAATTTCTGTGGTCAGGATTGTCAAAGCCATTCAGTATTTTAAAAATTTTGGTGAATTACCTCATAGTCTATGAGTTTTTGATAAAAACTGGGCCAGAACCCTAAGGTATTCTTGCTAACTCAGTTTTCTGATGGATGGATTAGGTTTTGTAACTCCGGCTTGAGCTTTTTCGGTTAATATGTCTTTCCCAAGTGTAGGTGACCAGAACTACATGGTATATTCCGGAGGTGGCCATACTGAGGGATTGCCAAGTGAAAGAACAGTCTTTTAGTATTTCTGTTATGAAACTGCCTCTGGATGTAGCCTAGCAGTTCTCAACTTCAGTGTGCTGTTTGAAAAAGTTTAGGTCACTTCATTCGTTCGTTCCGTTTGTTTATTTTTGAAGGCTCCAACATGCTTGGATGCATCAGCCTTGGTCACCTATTGGTGGCTGTCCATGCTGCTCAATCTTTGGCAGCTTCACTATTCAGTCCCTTATCCCTGAGGTCACACTCATTGACCTCATCCCAGGTATTTTTCGGTCTGCCTCTTGCAGCCCTACCCCTAACATTAATGCTTTTCACTTGCTGCACCCAGTTATCATCCCCATCCTCTCCACATGCTCAAACCATCTCAGTCTACCTCTGCTCATCCCAACACCAATACACTCATCCCATCCTACCCCTCAACTCTTCCATCGTAAACCTAGCCCCCCCCCCCCCCCCCCCAGGCCCCACACTCACGGATGCACTGCACATCCATCTGATCATTGTTATTTCTGCACATTTCAGCCTGCGAATATCCTTTTCCTTTACTGCCCAAGTCACACTACCATACAGCATTACACTCCTAACACATACTACATACAAAGATCCCTGTGCACAGAGGAAGAGCCCACTCAGTGTCAGGAGAGGCAGCAGCTCCCTCAACTTACTCCAACCACTCCTTGCTCTAGCCACAGAGCTAGCTCCTACCCCACCTCCAGTGCATAACATGTCTTTCAAATAACAAAACTCCTCCACACACACTCAAGAGACTCACCAGCAAGTTCAGTCCTTTCCATCCATCATCTAATCCTATGTCGCCCCATGAGGAGCATAGGAGCTTGGGGCTAGGCAAGTTGGTCCTAACATATAAGATGAGAGTGACCAGCCTCACTCATCCCTGAGTGGCATTATGTGAGCAATAAACCCACCCACCCCTTGGATATAAGCCTACATTGGCACAACCCAGTTGGAGCACTTTATTTACCCACTAAACCACCAGGCACCAAATTTGGTTATGGTTTCCTGGTGTACAGGAAACACCACTTGGCTTATCACCCAGTGTAAAGTCACTCACAGGCAGAAGGAAGAGGAAAGAATGAAGGAAAGAAAGACAGAAGAGGGAGTGTAAAGTCACCTGTAGGCAGAAGGAAGAGGAAAGAATGAAGGAAAGAAAGACAGAAGAGGAAGGAAGGAAGAGCAGAAAGGGCAGACACCCAAAGCAGCACTACTTTGAGTGAGTGGATGGTGAGCACCATTTACTCACTCGAATCCATTTATGCGTGACAATCTCCACCTGCTTTCCCTGACACACCGCACACATGAAATCAGCACTATCTCTCAATCTACATCTAATACCACTACATCTCTTATGCACCCACTGCAGAAGGTGGAATTACTTCCCACGCACTTGTGACAAATCGCACGTTTCCACTGTCCCTCATCATTCACAGTACAGCCACCAGCCCTAGATACCATCACTGTTGTTTTATCTGCGTTTACTCTTAAGCCCTTGTGCCCCATGTGCCTCATACCATCTCTCCACTTCTTAAATCTTTTCTCCTCCTCCTCCCTCTTATTCTCTGCAATCAACACCAAATCATCGGCCAACAACATCTCTGAAGTCAAGTAAGAGGGCTTCAAATACCATGATAAACAACATTGAGCTCAATACTGACCCCTGGTGCACACCAATACTCATGGAAAACTCATCACTCAGATCTCTAGCCACCCTTACCTTCGTGAGAGCACCCACGTACTTGGCCATAACCACCCTAACCAGCCACTCCTTGATCCCAAGCTTTCTCATTCCCCACTTCCCCACCTCTCTAGGAACTCTGTCAAAGGCCCTCTTCAAATCACTGAAAACAAGTACAGTTCCCTTCTCTTTCCTATATATTATTCCTGAAGCTGTCGAACAATGAATATGGCATCGGTGGTCCCTTTCCCTGGCATAAACCCAAACTGCATCTCATCAGTCTTCACTCTTTCTCTGTTCATGCCTTCTAGAACTCTCTCCATTACTGTCATTATCTGGTCTAAAAGCTTTATACCTCTATAATTTCCTCTTTCCAGGGCATCACCCTTCCCCATGTACACATTTTCAGTTACACTTTTCATCCAATAATCTGGGACAACACACTCATATATAATTGTATTTATTAGATCAGTGACTAACCTTACTCCTGTATCTCCTGAGGCTTTCAACATTTCAGCAGTCAACCCAGTCACACCTGCTACCTTCCCCACCTGCATCCTGCCTATTACCCCACTCACAGTAGCAGCATTAGTCAAAGGCCAAGGGCCAAACACTGGATCTGCTTGCTCCAAACCTTTCCTCTCCCAGTCAGACTCCTCATTTAACAACTGGCTATGATGCTCTCTCCATTCTTCTTTAATATCCCCACTGTTCACCACTACCCATCCTTCATCATTCTTCACACACTGCACACCTATGATATCCCTATTCTCCCTCTTCATCTGATTTGCCACCTTAATATATTTTTATTTTCCACACAATTTAGGTTGTCAGGTAAAAGTCTGTGACACAGACTTTGCCCTGTATACCTCTTTTCTAGCCCTATGCTTGGCAGCCAAATATTCCATTTTGTTACCATCCTACTTCCATTCCTGGAAAATCTTTCTTTTCTCCTTAACTCCTTAACCGCAGGGCGTCACTTTATTGACACTCGGGCACAAGGGATCATACTGCGGGGCGTCACTTTTGTGATTCTGTGTTATTTTGAATTCGCCCGGGCTTTCAAGCGGTGGCTTGTATCATCTATCAGTACTACCAGTGTCCAGCTGTAATCAGGTTTGCTAATGTCATCTGTACTCCCAGCCACTGTTGGCAATTTAGCCATTTTTCCCCCTGTCCATGACTGCCCTCCTTACCTCCCCTCCATTACCCTCTCCTCCCGCCAGCCCAGCTGCGCTGCGCTATGCAAATCCTGGACGGATTTTTCCACTTATTTTATCCATTGAAATGTGCCCTATGCCCTGTTCTTATACAAAATAATATATAAAAGAAAGAGAATAAGTAATTGATACTGCCATACATCTGGAATTGGCTATCACCTGGCGGTACCCCACGTGCACTCGTTCACTAATTTTCTCTGTTTATTTCCCCTTGAAATATGCCATATGACTTATTCTCGTAATAAAAATATATATAGGAAAGGAAGGGAGAAGCCTAAGTGATATTTACGTTCACCTGGAACTACATGATTTATTATATATTGTCTAGATTTCCTGCCAGTCATTTCATAGCATAAAAATTAGCAGCTGTCACCACAATGACATTGTCAACCCTTCCCTCCTCATAGGCCACATCATTTAGTTTATTGTCGTCTTTCAAGGTGAAACCATGTCAGATTCGCATCTGTCCAATTCTGCCTCCTCTTAGCTCACTGCAAAGGGCCCTGTGACCTCTACCCCTACTAAACCTTGTGTGGAAAGAGGTAAAGAACTAAATGACTGCTGTGGAATGTGAACTGGCTAATTTATCAATGATAATGATGGACAGTGACTACGATCTTTCTGGTGACTCTAAAACAGTGCAAGTGGAAATGTAAATAATGTAAATAATGTGTAAATAGCAAGTGAAACAATGAATGTAAATATAACTGAACCATGGAAAATAGTTTTATAAGTTACTGCAAGTGACAGTGCATAACTTAGTGTAAATAAAATAGAAATATAAATCTATCTATCTATTGCCAGATGCCTCAGTCTCGTACTGGGTGGCCACAAACAAATTGCCTCCACGTCGTCCTGTCCCCCACCATTTCACTTCCCTGCTCCCAACCCACACACCCCTCTCTCATATACCTCTCCACCTCATCCCTCCATCTCATCCTCAGCCTCTCCCCTCCTCCACCTCACTCACATACACTCTCCTCGTCAGTCTTTCACCTCCATCCTCTCCACATGACCAAACCACCTCAGTGTGTTCCTCCTAACGCTTCCTATCACATCCACATCCACACCACAACACTCCTTTATATCCTCATTTGCCAGCCTGTCTCACCATATGACTCCACAGGCTCCTCTTAAATAACTCATTTCCACTGCTGTCACTCTTGATTTGTGTCCTTCCAACAAGGTCCAAGCTTCACTTCCATACGTTAAAGTTGGTATCACAATACTGTCATGTGTAACTTTTTCACTTCATGCTCATTTCCCTGTTTCTTATCACTGTTTTCAAGAAACCAGCAACCTTTCATCCTTGTTGTACCCTTTCAAACACTTCACCCACCAAACTTCCATCCTTACTCATCACACTACCCAAGTACTTAAACGTACTCAAATTTTCCAATTCCTCACCATCCAACCTCACTGTACATTCACTGACTTCACCTCTCTCAAAGACCATCACTTTACTCTTCCCTGCAATCACCTTTAGATTCCGTTTTTTCCACACACTCCCAAAACTCATCCACCATGCCATGCAGCTCCCCTTCGTCTTCACTTAACAACACAGTATCATCTGCAAACAACAGTACAGGGAGTTTCCAAACACTACCCTCTCTCACCAGGGCCACTCCAGCATCCACTGCCCTACCTTGTACCTCTTTTATTACCCCATCCATGTACAGACTGAACAACCATGGAGACATGACACATCCCTGTTTCAACCCAACCTTCAAAGAGAAAAATTCACTTAGTTCACCATCCACATGCATTGCAGCCTTAGCACCATCATACATACTCTTCACAGCATTCAACAACTTCCCATCTACTCCATATATTCCTAATACTTTCCACAATCCTTGTAAATAGAAATGTAAATAATTAGTAATATAAGAATATGAGTATAAATACTTGGAGTAATGAAAGTGAAAGTGAAAGCTTCGCTCTCTGTGCTAGTTTACTGAATGAGAAAGTGAATGCTTGGAGTGAAAATAAACTACTAGTACTGAAAGAAACTTATGGATAAATTCTGTATATTTAAATAAGTAATAAAGTACTAGGAATATAAAGTGTGAGTGTGTTTATGAATAATAAATGACAGCTCTGCCTCAGAATACCATTGGGGAACGAGCGCGGGTGGAAAGCTCGTATGCACTTGTAATTTACATTGCTTTCACGGTGTTTTTTTTTTTTTGGAATATGGATTCCAAACTACCTGAAATTCATAGAATAGTGTTTGTAGTGATAACATCAGGCAGTGGTAACCATATTATGGGGTATCGTGAAGTGTAAAGTGGAGACTTCGTTACCCAACTTCAGAAGTCTCCACAAGTCCTATGGTAGTCGACGAAGGCACAACAAACATCCCAGGAGAAAGCTGAAGTTATTTGCCGTGTGTTTATGTGATTATAATATTCTAGGACAAATAACTGATTTTTGGCAAATATTTTTAAAAAGTCAGTCGGAGCGCAATTATCCCCGCATGACACGCACGGCGCATTCCCGAAAACCTTTCGGTTAAGGGGTTAACTGCAACTTCTACACCCTCATCCCACCACCAAGTTACTTCATTTTCTTGGTGGGCCTCTTGTCCATCCACATATTGAATCGGTAACTCTTAAGAGGTTGCCCTTGAGGGCTCTGTACTGTTCATTAACCCCTTAACCGCGGGGCGTCACTTTCGTGATGCTTGGGAGCAAGGGATCATACCGCAGGGCGTCGCTTTTGTGATTCTGTGTTATTTTGAATTCACCCAGGCTTCCAAGTGGGGCTTGTATCATCTATCAGTACTGCCAATGTCCAACACTAGTCAGCACTCCTAATCTCATCTGTACTCCCATCCATTGTTGACAATTTAGCCATTTCTCCCCGTTCTTGACTCCCCTCCCTACCCCCCCTCCATTACCCTATCCTCTCGCCTGCCCGGCCGTGCTACGCAAAGTAAATCTTCCCTGGAATTTTTCACTGATTTCATCCATTGAAATAAGCCCTATGCCCTATTCTTATACCAAATAATATATACAAGAAAGAAATAAGTGAGAGTGCCATACACCTGGAATTGGCTAATTATCACCTGACAACACCTCACGTGCACTTGTTCGCTAATTTTCGCTGTTTATTTCCCCTTGAAAATGCCGTATAATCTATTATCGTAATAAATATACATATAAGGAGGGAAGGGAGAAGCCTAAGTGATATTTACATTCAGCTGGAACTACCTAATTTATTATGTATTGTCTAGATTTCCTGCCAATCATTTCACTGCTATATATTAGCTGTGTCAAGAGGCTAACGTTGGTAGTCATGAATTTCCCTAGGTAGGCCACCACCCCGGCCCACCCTTATCAGTTTACTCTCATCTTCCAAAGCGGAGGTATGTCTGTTCGCTCTTGCTAGCTTCAGGGACTTTTCACCCCCATGCAAAGGGCCCTGTGACCTTTACCCCCTACTAAACCTCGTGTGGAAAGAGGTAAAGGGCTGACAATTGATAAAAGAGTGACTACGATCTTTCTATTGAGTAAAACAGTACAAGTGGAATTGTAAATAATGTGTAAATAATGTG
The DNA here is from genome assembly GCF_032717465.1 of Coenobita brevimanus. Classification (NCBI taxonomy): domain Eukaryota; kingdom Metazoa; phylum Arthropoda; class Malacostraca; order Decapoda; family Coenobitidae; genus Coenobita; species Coenobita brevimanus. Next base: position 49,877,095 of record NC_137054.1, on the reverse strand, counting down.
TAAACATCAGGTGAAAGTAATGAATGTAAATATACGTGAACAGTGGAAAATTGTTTTATAAGTTACTTCAAGTGACAGTGCATAACACAGTGTAAATAAAATAGAAATGTAAATAACGTAAATAAAATAGAGAGCGTAAATAGAAATGTAAATGAGTAGTATTATAAGAATACGAGTATATACCCTAGGAGTAATGAAAGTGAAAGTTTCACTCTAGCATGTCTGAATACTATGAGTTATGAGAGTGAAAGTGAAAGTGACATTCACTCTCAATGCTAGTATACAGGATGAGAAAGTGAATGCTACATATTTTACTGAAAGAAATTGAATCCCTACAGTGACAATAAACTAATACTACCAAAGGAAACTTATGGATAAAGACTGTAGATATATGTAAGTGTTATATAGTAATAGAAATATAAAGTGTGAGAGGTTTTATGAATAATAAATGACAGAGTACCAAGAGCGAACTAGCGCATGTGCGACGGTCAGACATGCTCGTAATTTTCATTGCTTTCACAGTGTTTTTTTTTTTTGGAGTATGGATCCCAAACTACTTGAAAATCATAGAGTAGTGTTTATAGTGTTAATATCTGGCTGTGGTAATCATATTACGGGTTGTCGGGAAGTGTAAAGTGGAGACTTCGTTACCCAACTTCAGAGGTCTCCACAAGTCCTACGGTAACTGACGAAGGCTCAACAAACATTCCAGGAGAAAGCTGAAGGTATGTGCCATAAGCATATTTAATTTTAATATTCTAGGACTAATAACTGAATTTTGGCAAATATTTTTTGAGTCTGTCGGAGCCCGAATAACCCCGCGGGACATGCGAAACATTGGTAAACATGCCCGCGGTGTAGGGGTTAATACTTCTGTCAAAATCTCCCTGTTCAGCCACCACTCTCCGCATCCCCCTATAGAAGGCATCCCTTACTGCTTGGTTTTTCAGCTTTCATATTTTCCTCCTAGGTGCATGAGTCCTCTTTTTCATCACCTGTTCTTTAAGTACGCTGTCACATATCAATAACTTGTGTTGCTGCACACACTTCTTGCTCCTATAACTTTAACATCCCTCATTAACTTCCTATCAGCCCTCTTGATATAGGAATTAGTCTATCTGGCTGCTATTTCCCCCAGGCTCATGTGTAATCAACCTACTCCCTCTCATCCTAAAATGTGTGTTGTGCATTCATGTTGATTGCCTCTCCAAACTCTGGCGTCGTTTCCCCTTCCTCATTGTTGTACCATATGCATATCTCCCATATATTACTGTACCGGACTTCATGTTTGCAGGAAGTCCGGTACAGGGGTGGATCAACCAGAAAGATTGTTGGGAAGGACTGTTGCTATAAGTTGTTTTGGCAGGGAGGGACAGACGGATATGGTGTTGGTGTGATGGTTGCGGAAAAATGGGTGGAATATGTTATGAATGTTTTGAGAGTAAGCGATAGGATATTGGTAGTGAAAATTCTGTTGGGAAGAAAGATAGCTGCGATTATATCGGCATATGCTCCACAGGCAGGATTGGATGAATCGGAGAAAGATAGATTTTGGAATGGTTTAATACGTGTAGTGGGTGGTATGCGGGATGATGAGATAGTGATTTTGGGAGGGGACTTAAATGGTCATGTAGGTGAAGCAGCACAAGGTTATGAAGGAGTGCATGGGGGATGTGCGTATGGTCTAAGGAATCCAGAAGGGGAAAGGATACTCGAGTTTGGGGAGGCAAGGGACATGATTGTGTGCAACGCATATTTTAGGAAAAGAGACAGTAGGTTAATTACGTATGAGTCTGGGGGAAATAGCAGTCAGATAGATTATTTTCTGGTTAGGAAGGCCGACAGGAGGTTAGTGAGGGATGTTAAAGTTATAGGAAGTGAGGAGTGTGTGCAGCAGCACAAACTATTGATTTGTGATATGGTGCTTAAAGAACAAGTGATGAAAAAGAGGACTTATGTACCTAGGAGGAAAATATGGAAGCTGAAAAACCAAGTAGTAAGGGATGCCTTCTATAGCGAGTTGAGGAGAGTGGTGGCTGAACAGGGAGCTGTAGACAGAGGCGTTAATGAACAGTATAGAGCCCTCAAGAATAATTTCTTGAGAGTTACTGACATAACATGCGGCTGGACAAGAGGACCACCAAGACATAAAGTAACTTGGTGGTGGGATGAGGGTGTAGAAGCTGCAGTTAAGGAGAAAAGAAAGCTTTTCCGGGAATGGAAGAAGGATGGTAGCAAAGAGGAATATTTGGCTGCCAAGCGTAGGGCTAGAAGAGAGGTATACAGGGCAAAGTCTGAGTCACAGAGACAATTACTTGATAACCTAAATCATGGGGAAAGGAAAAATATATTTAGGGTGGCAGGTCAGGTGAAGAGGGATAATCGGGATATCATAGGTGAGCAGTGTGTGAAGAATGATGAAGGAAGGGTAGTGGTGAATAGCGAGGATATTAAAGATGCATGGAGAGAGCATTATAATCGGTTGTTGAATGAGGAGTTTGACTGGGACAGGGAAGGTTTGGAGCAAGCAGATCCAGTGTCTGGCCCTTGGCCTTTGATTGATACTGCTACTGTGAGTGAGCCAATAGGCAGGATGAGGGTGGGGAAGGCAGCAGGTGTGTCTGGGTTGACTGCCGAAATGTTGAAGGCCTCAGGCGATATAGGGGTGAGTTTAGTCACTGACCTGATAAATAGGATTATTTATGAGTGTGTTGTCCCAGATGATTGGCTGAAGAGTGTAATTGTAAATGTGTATAAAGGAAAGGGTGATGCCCTGGAAAGAGGAAATTATAGAGGTATAAAGCTCTTAGATCAGATAATGAAGATAATGGAGAGAGTTTTAGAAGGTATGATTAGAGCAAGAGTGAATATTGATGAGATGCAGTTTGGGTTTATGCCAGGTAGGGGGACCACTGATGCCATATTCATTGTTCGCCAGCTTCAGGAAAAATATATTGGTAGGAGAAGGGATCTTTATTTTGTTTTTGTTGATTTGGAAAAGGCCTTTGACAGAGTCCCTAGAGAGGTGGTGAAGTGGGCAATGAGAAAGCTTGGCTTGGAGGAGTGGCTGGTTAGGGTGGTTATGGCCATGTATGTGGGTGCTCACACCCAGGTGAAAGTGAATGGAAATTTGAGTGATGAGTTTTCCGTGAATGTTGGTGTGCATCAGGGGTCAGTCTTGAGTCCCATGTTGTTTATCGTTGTACTTGAAGCCCTTTCACGTGACTTTAGAAACGGACTCCCGTGGGAGATGTTGTATGTTGATGATTTGGTGTTGATTGCAGAGAATGAAAGGGAGGCGGAGGAAAGGTTTAGGAAGTGGAGAGATGGTATGGGTCAAAAGGGTTTAAGAGTAAATGCAGATAAAACAAAAGTGATGATATCTAGGGTTGGTGGCGGTACTGTCAAAGACGAGGGAGTGTGGCCATGTGCAGTTTGCCACAAGGGCGTGGGAAGTAATTCCATCTTGTGCGGTGTGTGTGATAAATGGGTGCATAAGAGATGTAGGGGGTATCAGAGGTAGACTGCGAGATAATGCTGATTTTATGTGTACGGCGTGCCGGGGTGAGCAGGTGGAGATTGTCAGATGGGAAAGGATTGAACTTGCTGGAGAATCTCTTGAGTGTGTGGAAGAGTTTTGTTATTTGGGAGACATGTTGTGTGCTGGAGGTGGGGCTGGAGCTAGCTCTGTGGCTAGGGTGAGAAGTGGTTGGAAGAAGTTGAGGGAGCTCTTGCCTCTCCTGACATTCAGAGGGCTCTCCCTACGTGCTAAGGGGTCTTTGTATGCAGCATGTGTTAGGAGTGTAATGCTGTATGGCAGTGAGACCTGGGCAGTGAAGGAGGAAGATATTCGCCCGCTCAGACATACAGAAATGACAATGGTTAGGTGGATGTGCAGTGCGTCCCTGCGTCCAAGGCCTGGAGGGGCTGGGTTTTCAATGGAAGAGTTGAGAGGTAGGATGGGACTGGAGTGTATTGGTGTTGTGATGAGGAGAGGTAGATTGAGGTGGTTTGGACATGTGGAGAGGGTGGGGGATGATAATTGGGTGAAGAAGGTGAGAAGTGTTAATATTGGGGGTGGGGTTATGAGGGGTAGACCGAGAAAGACATGGGACGAGGTCATTAAGTGTGACCTTAGGGTTAAGGGACTGAACAGGGAGGCTGCAATGGATCGTGCAGTGTGGAGAGCCGCCATTAGGTGACCAAGGCCGACACATGCAAGCATGTTGGAGCCTTTAAAAATGAAAACGAAAACGAAATATCTTTGATCTGCTTCACCTACATGACCATTTAAGTCCCCTCCCAGAACTACAATTTCATCATCCCCTATACCACTTACCACACATATTAAGTTATCCCAAAATCTATCCTTCTCCATGTCAGCCAAGATGTATTAAATAATACACCTAAGTCCTTTTCTAAACCAGTCATCCTCAGAGTTCTTCCCTTAAGTGAGCATTTTGATGCAGGATTTGCAAGGCCAGTATGCATCGACTTCCATTTCTCCTAGTTAAATGGCATTTGCCATGTCTCAGACCATTCTCATAGTTTACACAAGTTTGCTTGGAGTTGCTCAACTACTTCAGGATTATTCCCCTTTACTCCAGGTTTGATGTCATCTGCAAACCTTGAGATCACACTTAGAACATCTGTGTCACTGTTAAACATTGAACAGGAGAGAGAGAGAGGGAGGGGGGGGAGGAGTTATAAGGAAAAGCTGGTATCGCAAAAACATTGCAGTCCATGCCATGGAAATATTCATCCTAGTCTGTCTGTGATCCTATCGAACCTTAAACTGATGTACTGCAGTTGTATAAGCAACGTCCGTGAGAGTGTTAATTCTTTCTAGTTCTAGCTTCAGTTCATGGTTGCAATGTTGAATTTGTATTGAAAAGAATGCAAGAGAGGGAGAGAAGCTCTAGGAGGAGGAGGGAAGGATGAAAAGATAAGAGAGAGAGAGAGAGAGAGTGTGTGTGTGTGTGTGTGTGTGTTCCTGCCGAATTGTATCATTACAGGAATGAGTCAAGCTCATACTGTCCCATATATTAAACAATTTTTATCATATGTATCCTTAAATTTATGAATTGTTTTGGCACACACTGTTTCATTCAGTAGCGCATTCCACTGATCAATTGTCCTGTTTGGAAAACTGACTTTCCTTACATCTTTATCGCCTCTTTTTTATTTTATGTAGTTTTTTGCGGTGTCCTCCTGCTGATGCTTCCCCATAGGTTATATACTCATTTATGTCCATTTTCTCTTTCCCTGAGATGCATTTATATATCATAATCATGTCTCCTTTCTTCCTTCACTCCTGTTGTGTTGGTAGATTCAGTTTTTCTGGTCTTTCTTTATACAGTAACTTAAATCCCTGAGGCTTGGTACCCGTCTTGTAGCTGCTCTGTGTACAGGACTTTTTCAGTCTTATCTATGTGGTTTTTGAGATAAGGATTCCAGATTTCTGATGCATACTGCAGAGTTGGTGTGATGAGTAATGTTATTATCTTTCTCAGCATGTTTTCATTTATATATGTGAATGCAATTCTCATATCAGCAAGCAGTTCATACATGTTACGTACCTTCTCACTGATGTGGTCAGCCGGAGATAGTCTGTTACTGATAATCACTCCTAGGTCCTTCTCCCTCTCTGATGTGTGCAGGGTTGAACTTCCTAACTTATAATCCCAGTCTGGTCCTTTTTTACTTCTACCAAACTTAATTACACTTGTCCACATTAAATTCTGTTTGCCATTTATTGCTCTATTCATGAAGTTTATTTAATTCTTCTTGTAGCTGTCTCTAAGAATCTGTGTTAGTAATTCACTTTTGTATTTTTGGATCATCTAGGCTTTCATTGCACAAGCTACTTTCCTTCCTTGTGTCACTCTGCTTTCAACTTCTTTTGCACATTGTCATCTCTTTTCTCTCACTGTAGCCAGGTATTTGAACTCACTGACCAATTCCAGTCGCTCTCCATTCACTAACATCGCACTGGGAGTCACCTCCTCTCTCAGTAACCACTCTTTTCTGCATTTACTCTCAAGGCGGGACACTCACAGACATCAGCAAAACTCTGCACCAGTCTACTAAGTTCTTGTTCATCAGCATACAACAAATTTGAGATATTCCATCCATCACCATTCATTACCAGCACCATCCCCCTCTCCATTACTCATGTTTTTACTTCTTTCATCCCCCATCCATATATACAGTATATTGAACAACCATGGGGACATCAAACAACCTTGTCGCATGCCCACACCGATCATGAACCATTCACTTAGATGCCCATTAACTGTTACACGTGCTTCACTACCATCATAAAACCTCTTGAATGCACCTAGCAGCTTACCATCTACACCGTACATGCACAAAATCTTGCACTTTGTCGTATGCTTTTTCCAGATCCATGAATGCCATAAACACCATATAGCCTTTCTCACAAGCCTTCTCCACTATCCGTCTCACTGCAAATATTTGATCCACACATCTTCTGCCACTTCTAAAGTCACTCTTTTCATCATTCATAAGGACTTCTGATATCTCTCTTACTTTCTCTTTAATAGTTCTTCCATGTACCATCCCTACCACACTCAATAAACTTATGCCACGATAATTCTTTCACTCTCTTCGCTCACCATTATTTTTGTACAGGAGTACAATCACAGCCTTTTTCCACTCTATTGGCACAGTTTCACTCACCCATGTCTTCTTACAATATCTCCAGCAAGCAATTCATTCTGCTCTCTCCACTGCACTTAATCATCTCTGCATACACCTCATCAACCCCAGCTGTTCTCCCATTTTTCAGCAGCTTCACAGTGCTCTTCACCTATGCGAGTGTCACATTTCCTGGCACTGCTTTCCTTCTCTGCACACCCCCAAACCAGTCATATTTACGGTGGCTTTGCTCACTCTATTTCCATTCATCAGGCTTTCAAAATATTCTTTCTATCTTGTCATTACTTCATCCCCATGGATTAATAATCTACCACCTACATCTTTCACATCTTTACATTTCTCTCTGCATTCACTTCTACATTTCTGCACCTCATTCCAGAATAACTTCCTATTTTCAGAGTAGATTGCATTCATTTTTCTTCCTAGATCATCATTAACCTCCTTTTTCCTCTTCACTAGTCTCTTTACGTTGATCACTACTTTTATTTATAATATCTTCCCCAAGTTGTCATTGAGCTTCTCTTCTTATTCTTGTATAATCATTTCTTGTCTATTTATTGTGTCCTCTTTATCTATTCCACAGAAAGTCTGTCTGTCTGTCTGTCTGTCTGTGTCTGTCTGTCTGTCTGTCTGTCTGTCTGTCTCTCTCTCTCTCTCTCTCTCTCTCTCTCTCTCTCTCTCTTTTGAGGGTGCGTGTGGATGTGATAGGAAGCATTAGGAGAAACACATTGAGGTGGTTTGGCCATGATGAGAGGATGGAGGGTGAGAGACTGATGAGGAGAGTGTATGTGAGTGAGGTGGAGGGGAGGGGGAAAGGGGGAGGCCAAGGATGAAATGGAGGGATGAAGTGGAGAGATATATGAGAGAGGGGGTGTGAGCTGGGAGCAGGGCAGTGAAATGGCGGGGAATGGACGATATGGAGGCAATTTGTTCGTGGCCACCCGTTATGGGATTAAACCATTTCTTTATTTTCATTTTGTTTCTCTGTGCTTTGAGATGTAATTTTGGACTCGTATTTCATAAAATTCACAAATTTTCTATATATAACATTAAAATCTTGTCCTCTAAGCTCCTTTTCCCAAGCAGTTTCTAAGAAGCGCTTCTTTTTGTAGTTTAGGCTCTTTTTGTAACTCATTACTGTTAACTATGACATACGCAGTCCTGAACTTGCAAATTCATACTGCATGGACGCTTTCGCCGAATGGAAGGTGACGTATTATATTGTCAGTATCGTTTTCTTTCTTAGTAAATATGAGATCTAGTACTAATAGATCATCAAGTTCTCATTTACTGGTGTTTTCCTATACATCTTGTGTCAAGAAAAACTCCTGTACAAGATCCAGTAGCTTTTGGTCCCAACAGCTTTCATGGCTTCTTACATGTAGAGTATTCCAATTTATATTTGTATTGAACTCTCCAATTAATATAATTCTTTCAAATTTCTCTTCCATTCTATGTAGTATTGCTCTTAAACTCTGAATTGTACTCTCTGCCAGGTCTTCATATTTGCCTCTTTCCCAAGTGTTTGTTTTGGGTGGCATGTATAAAATAGCCACAGTTACTTTCTCTTCACATGTGTTAATCTCTGCTGCAATCATTTCTACTTGTGAGGGTATATGTAGTTCTGTTTCTTTGACTTTAGATTTTTCTGTGTTCATATTATAATTCCTCCTCCCCTTTTTAAAATTCCTATCTCTTCTCCATATATTGTATTCCTCTAAGTTTATGGTATCACTTGGTATCCTTGGGGTTAATTCTGTTTCAGTTAAGCAAATAATATGTGTTTCCTTTTCTTTGATAGAGATTTTCATCTCTGATAATTTAGATACCATTCCATCTACATTTGAGTACATGAACTTAATCATCTTGTTTACATGCTTGCCATAGCTTGAGTCTACTACCTTCCCTCTTTTTATTGCCTGTTGATTATGTACCACTTTCGTACTTGCAATCCAAGTACTTTGTAAAAATTTTTACTCCTCTCTTCCTCTGATCTTTCCTTGTTCTTTGTTTTTGTTACCTCCCCCTTCTTTAGTGTTCCCAATTCCTCTTGAGTTGGGCATTTTTTTATCTATACTTTTTTAATTCCTCTTTTTTCCATGAGTTTGCTTGCATATATTAATATTTCCTCTACTGTTTGCACTCTGGAAGGTTACTTTTAGTGGCCTTGACTTACTTCTCTCATATTTCCCTAGCCTTTTATGTTCTTCTGTATCATTATCACAGGTATCCTCTGATACTTCCTTCAGTATGTTCATTATGTTTTCCATCTCCTTTTTGTCCCCCGAGATTCTGTTTTTTATTTCATCTTCACCTATGCCACTGATTACTGTGGATTTGTTAATCTCCACAGCTTCCCTGGCTAGTTTTAGGTTGTTTTTTATGATTTCTTTCACTTCCTTTCTTATGCTTTTTTTCTTCTACCTTTGTATCAAAATCATTCTTTACTTTCACATTTCAACATTGATAGTTTGTACTGCATCTTTGTAATTTCTCACCATTTCATTTACCTGTGTTATTTTCTCTGCAATATTACTACTTTGGGCTATCACACTGCCAGCTTGCCTGATTTTCTCTGTATCATTTCTGAAATCATCCATAATTCCCTCATGGTTGACAACTGTACAGTCATGGCCATTGAAAGGTGGACACTCGGGGGCTGAGCTGAGTTTGTTTTTCCTGTTCGAATTTTCCACTGATTCTTCATCCATATGAACCAGACCCCCCCAACCCATCTCCTTCTTTCCCTCAGCCCTCTCTGTCTAGCCATATGACCAAGGAAGGCTGGCCATTCCCATGTGACAAGTGGTCACTCCTTACCTTTCTCTCTCTAAACCCCTGCTTCCCTCCCTACTTCTTTCCGTCCTCCCTCCCCTGTCTACCATCTCTCTCTCTCTCTCTCTCTCTCTCTCGTGTGTGTGTGTGTGTGTGTGTGTGTGTTTGTGTTTGTGTGTGTGTGTGTAATTACAGTATTATTATGACTATTTGCATGTTCTGAATTGGAAAGCAAAGATGAAGAGAAATATAATGTAGAGGAATCTCTGGCAAAACTTGTGGCAGAAGGTGTAGGCAAATATGAAGGTGGACATTAAATGGCCCACAGGCAAATAAAGACTTCCACATGCTGATGTCTCGAGAGGTTGAAGATCAAACCTGCTTTGTCTGCTTTTTAAATTTTAACCTATGTGAAGTGGAAATCAGTTTTGTTTATTTTGTAATACTTATATGACAGTAAAGGCATATAAAGTTTGCACTGACAATGGTCTCTCTCTCTCTCTCCCTCCCTCCCTCCCTCCCTCCCTCCCTCCCTCCCTCCTAGTATGCAGACCCAAACTTAAAAGGAGCTGCCTGACATGGGCCAGCCAGCTTAATGCAGTTGTCCTCTTAATAATTATGTTCCAGTGCTTTACTAATGTTATAATACTTATATCACAGTAAAGGCATACTGCACATTGACATTATTATCCACTCCTACAGAATTTTGAGAGAGAGAGAGAGAGAGAGAGAGAGAGCAGCTGCATATATGAAGAATGAAGATGAGCTTCTCAGGTGTGTGTGTGTGTGTGTGTGTGATGTGATTGCTGAGTAGCCTAGGGAAGAGGGAGGGATGGGATAAATGGGATGGGGGATGGGGGTAAAGGAGTTGTGAATGAAGAGTGACGGACAGGCCAGGGAAAAAAGAGAAAATATGACATTTACCTCACCTCACCTGTCCAGCTTTCTCAGTCCATGACTGTATAACCCATTTCACTAGCCTTCGTTCTCAGTGAATATACTTCAGCTGATAGTTCACTATGATGGTAGTGATGCATTTGTAAGGGTTAATGGGCATCTAAGTGAATGTTTCATGACCAGTGTGGGCTTGCGACAAGATTGTATAATGTCCCCATGGGTGTTCAATATATATATGGATGGGGTGATGAGAGAAGTTAAAACATGAGTAATGGATAGGGGGATGGCGTTGATAATGAAAGGTGATGGATGGAATATCTCAAATTTGTTGTATGCTGATGATGTAGTACTGCTTGCAAATACCAGACAAGACCTTGGTAGGTTAGTGCAGAGTTTGCTGATGTCTATGAGTGTTGTGCCTTGAGAGTAAATGTAGAAAAAAGTAAGGTTATTGAGAGAGAAGGTGACTCCCGGTGCAATGTTACAGTGAATGGAGAGAGACTGGAATTGGTGAGAGAGTTCAAATACCTGGGTACAATGATAGAAAATAGAGGAAAATTTACAAAAGAAGTGGAAAGTAGAGTGACACAAGGAAGAAGAGTAGCTAGTGCAATGAAGACATTGATAAGAAACAGAGGCTTGAGTGTTGTAGCTTCATGAGGCTTACATGAAGGAGTGTTAGTGCCAGCTTTGATATATGGATGTGAGACAATGGTGTGGCATGAAAATGAAGTCAAGGGTAAGAGCAGTGGAGATGGGACTGCTGAGGAATGTATGTGGAGTACAGAGGATGGATAGGATACGAAATAATGTGATTCGTGAAAGATGTGTAGTGAGGAGGTCGGTGGACACCAGAATCGAAGAGAGTGTACTGAGGTGGTATGGTCATGTGGAGAGAATGGATAACAATAGAGTTGTGAAAGAAGTATATCTGAGTGAATTTGAAGGAGGGAGGAGGCGAGGTAGGCCAAGGAGAAGGTGCAGAGATGTGGTAGATGAATGTGTGAGGAAGAGAGGTTTGGAAGTCGGTGAAGCTAGGGAACTGACAAGAGATCAAGCTGACTGGATGAATGTTGTGAGGAGAAGTGCATGATCAGGGATTTGGCACCCCTTTTTAATGTGGCAGCGTCTGGATTGACTTTATCGGATATGTTAATGTGAAGCTACAGAACGTAGTGAATGTTTTTGGCGTATCCGATAGAGCCTGGATTTCGGGGGCTTGAATGATGAGTAAATGGAAGGGTGGCCCATTGGATTGGGCAAATTTGGGCTGTCTGGACATTGATACTCCTCACCCTGCCCTAGGGTGGGAAATGAGGTCCGTATGATGATGATGGTGATGATAGTTCATCAGTTGTTGTGGCATTTCTGTTTATTTCCTTTATTAATTCTTCATTTTTTTTCCTTCTGTTTGCTTAGCTCATTCTTGATTTTGTCGATTTCCATTTGAAAAGTTCTCTCTAGTCTATTTACTTTTTGAACTAACATATCATAAGTTTCCTATTCAACCAGATCTGGGTAGAAGCCATCATCCTGTTTTTTTACCTTTGTCTCTTCACTTAGCACCATCTAGAAGCATATTTCCAAAATAGGAAGCCATTTTAAAGAAAAGATAATCTCTACTTACAGTAGTCACATCAGTGCCATCTGCCCGCCTTGGTGTTGTCTAGCTGACATAAGGAAATTCAGCACATTCCTTGACACTGATTTACAGATGTATACTTGCTTTAGGCTACTGCTTTTTGCTGTTACTTGTTTTACTATGTCGGACAATCTCTTAAATTGGCTTAAACGAACTTGACCCATAAATAGGTCCCCAGACCGCAGCTCAGTGATATGCGTCCTACTCGTGTGTTGTTTCTCCTGTGGGTATTTGCCTAGTTGTTATATACAGGAAATGAGCTCCGCTCGTGGAGTCCCATGTCTGTTTCTCAATATGTAAAATTTTGCTTTGAACTTGTTGAAGTTTTTAGACTTGATGATCTCTTTGTCTAAGTTATTCCACAGGTCTATACATCAATATGGAAAACTATATTTCTTGATATCCTTCAAGCAACTTGGCTTTTATGTGGAAGGTATTAAGAATATATGGAGTGGAGGGGAAATTGTTGAGTGCTGTGAAGAGTATGTACGAGGGAGCTAGGGTTACGGTGCAAGTGGATGGTGAGCTGAGTGAGTTCTTTGATCTCAATGTGGGACTGAAAAAGGGTTGTGTGATGTCTCCATGGCTGTTTAATATATACATGGATGGGGTTGTAAAGGAGGTGCAGGGTAGGACAGTGGATGTGGGGGTGGCTCTAATGAATGAGGGTGAGATTTGGAAGCTTCCGGTGTTGCTGTTTGCTGATGATACAGTACTGTTGAGTGAAGATGAATGGGAGTTGCAAGGTTTGGTGAATGAATTTGGGACAGTGTGTAGGAGGAGGAATCTGAAAGTTAATATAAACAAAAGTAAAGTTATGGTGTTTGAGAGGAATGAAGTCACAGAGTGTGCAGTGAGGTTGGATGGTGAGGATATGGAGAATGTGAGTGCATTCAAGTACTTGGGTAGTGTGATGAGTAAGGATGGAACTTTGGGGGATGAAGTGCGTGAAAGGGTACAGCAGGGAAGGAAGGTTGTTGGTACACTGAAAGCAGTGATGAGAAATAGGGAAGTGAGTATGGAAGTTAAGAAGTCACTGCATGATAGTATTGTGATCCCTACCCTGACGTATGGAAGCGAGGCATGGACCTTGCAAGAGGGGAACAAGTCAAGAGTGAGAGCAGTGGAAATGAGTTACTTGAGAGGAGCATGTGGAGTGACGTGGAGGGACAGGTTGACGAATGAAGAAGTGAAGGAATGCTGTGGGGTGGATGTGGATGTGGTTGAGAAGATTAGGAGAAATACACTGTGGTGGTTTGGACATGTGAAGAGAATGGAGAATGAAAGACTGACTAAGAGGGCATATGTAGGTGAGGTGGAGGGAGGGAGAGGGAGAGGTAGACCGAGGATGAGGTGGAGGGATGGAGTTGAGAGGTATATGAGGGAGGGGGGGGGTGAGTTGTGGGGAGGGTAGTCAAATGGTGGGTGACAGAGTGACTTGGAGGCGTTTTGTCTGCGGCCACCCTTTGTGGGATTAGGGCATCGGTCTATAGGTAGATAGATAGAACTTGGCTTTTTCAGTTTCATTCTGTGTCCACTTGTTACTCTCCCATCCCATACAAACAGATCTTATCTGTCAGTTGTATCTACTCTCATCGTGGCCCTGAACACTGCAATCATGTCACCCCTGTCTCTCCTTTCTTCTAAGGAACGCAAATCCAGCTTTTTCAGCCTCTCTCTGTACGACATCTGCCAGACTGGGGACCATTTTGGTTGCTGTTCTTTGTATTCTCACAATCTTGTTTATATATTTCTTTTTGAGTGGAAACCACACTACCGACACATATTCTCACCTGGGGCGGCTCATGGCCACCATCAACTTTTTCATCATCTCCTCATCCATGTAATGAATGCCACTCTTATGTGAGTCAAGAGATTGTACGTCTCTCTAACTATCTTGTTAATGTGTTTTTCAGGTGACAAACTATGTCGAACCAGCACTTTCAAATCTTTCACTTTTCTCGCTTTTGTGATGGGTTCATTACGCATCATATAATTCAGTGATGGCCTCGTGGTACTTTTACCTATTTCCAATATTTTACATTTTTTTGCGTTGAATTTAACATCCCACCTCCAGCTCCAATCATGAATCCAATCCAGGTCTTCCTGCAGCATTTTGTAGTCTTCCTCAACTTCTACTCTCCTCAAGATCTTTCCATCATCAGCAAACAGACTTGCATAACTGTTCATTCCATCTACCATATCGTTTACGTAAAACAGGAACATTACTGGCGCTAACACTGAGCCCTGTGGGACTCCACTTGTTACGTCCTTCCGTCTAGACATCTTGTCCTTTATTACTGTCCTGATTTGTCTGTCTCTCAAAAAGTCTCTCATCCACTTCAGGAGGTTTCCCTTCAGTCCTCCTATGTGCTCCAGTTTCCACATTAGTCACTTGTGGGGTACCTTGTCAAAGGCTTTCTCCAAATCTAAATACACGCAGTCCAAGTGTCTCTCTCCTGTAGCATGTCAGTCGCTCTTGAGTAAAAGCTCAACAGGTTGGAAACACACGCCCTTCCACTTCTGAATCCAAAGTGACTTTCAGCCAAAATGTTCATCTCCTCCAGATATTTTAACCATCTATCTTTCAGGATTCTCTTGCACAATTTTGCGACTAAGCTGGTTAGGGACACTGGTCTATAATTCAGAGGTTCTTCCCTGTTTCCTCCCTTATGAATTGGTACCACATTTGCCCTCTTCCATTCCCGAGGCACTCTCCTTTCTTCCAGAGAACACACAGTTAAACCGTGAGTCTTATCCGCCAGTTGTTCTCTTCATTCTTTCAGTAACCAATTAGAGATTCAATCCAGTCCTGGGGCTTTCCTTACATGTTGAGTTTCTAGTAATTTATACACTTCCTGCACTTCCACTTTTATATCTCTTATCACTACATTTCTAGTCACTCCTTCCCTCACCACAAAATCCCTTTCTTTAGTGAAAACCAGTTGGAAACATTTGTTCATTATTTCAGCTTGCATTGCTGCATCTTTAAAGACTTCTCCTTCTACTTTCAGTTTGGTGATTCCTTCCTTTTGTTTCAGTTTGCCATTAACAAATCTTCAAACAATTTGAGTTCTTCCTTACGTTTTTCAATTATACGTTTTTCATAGTTCCTTTTTTCCACTCTGTGCTTCTGTATTCTTCCTTTGTTCTATTATTACCTCTGTTTCTCCACTTGTTCCATGCCATGTCCCTCTCTTTTTTTGCTATCATACACCTTCTTTTAAACCAGTCCTTCTTCCTGTTTTCTTTCCTACTTACTCTTGGAATGTATTTTTCCACTTCCAAATTATAGAGGTCTAGAAAGATATCCCACCTCTTCCTGCATCTCTCTTGTTTCTCTTAATTTTTTCCAATCCTCATTTTCAAAAAATTTCCTCGATCCTGTAAAGTTAGTTTTCCCAAAGTTGTATCTTCCCTGTTTATAAAGCTTATCCCTTGGCATCACTTTTTCCTATAGGACATGCTGTAGATATTTCAAAGATTCAGTTATGTCAGGTTCTTTGTTTAGAAGTAAATCTAATCTCGCTTGTGTGTCATCACCTCGGAATCATGCCTCTTCTTTGACCCACTGTGTCATTACGTTATTCATTGCTATATTTAACAGTATAGTGCCCCATGAATCTTCACTACCTCATGAGTCCCATTCCTCCCAGTTCACCTCTTTACAATTAAAATCACCCATCAGAATTATGTTGTTGCTTGTCTCAGCCACTTACTGTAGATAACTAACCATATCTAACAACATCTGGTATTCATCGTCATTCCATGCTCTTGTCTTAGGGAGAACATATACTACTGCCATATCTCTCTTGCCATTCTCCCCAGTTTCTAATTTCATATTTGTCACTTCATCCCTACCCTCTCCTCGTTCCACATTATTCACATTTATGTTCTTCACTGCTGTCATCACTGTCCCGTTTTTCTTCTCTGTCTCTTCTCCACAGTTTGTATTTACCATCTTCCGTATGGATATCAGTATCGTCTCTTATCTTGGTCTGTACAAAGCACAAAATATCTGGTTCATGTACACTCAAGTAATCGTTGGATTCTAACCTTGCCGATATTAAACCTTCACATTAGTATATGCCACTTTCCAAGTTTTTTTGTTTTTCTTTTGTCCCTTTTCTCCCCCTCTCTTCGTCAGTACCACTTCCTTAATTTCTGATCCATAACTCTCCAATAGAACACTGTCTTCTCTTTCTCTGTTCTCTGTTCGTTTTTTGCCTTGGCTCCCTTTACTATGTCCTTTTTTTTTTTTTTTTTTTTTTTTTTTTTTTTTTTAAATCCAAGCAGTCTTGAACTCCTCTTTATCTGCTAATTTCCAAGTTCTGTTGATGATTTCATTTACCATTACCTGAGACTTAAACTTTACTTTAAGTGGCCCCGCCCCACCTTCCTCGAATTTTTCTATGGTAAACACTTCTTCAGTCTCTTCTTGAGCTTCGTTGTTACCCTTCATAACTACTGATACCATCCTCAGTTCCTCTTTTTCATATTCTGATCTTACTGTTTTACGTTTTTATTTTACTCCTGAGATTATTCTGCATTTTTTCTTGTCTGCTACGTCCCTGACTAAAGATTCTCTACTTCTTAGTAGCCAAACCACTTCCTTTTCCATCTTTTCCTTGCTTTATTCTTCTATAATCTCTTTCAAACTTATATTTCCATCATCTTGAATTTTCTTCCACTCCTTGTGTTGCTCTTTGATTTCCTTAATGTGTTCATCTTGCATCCTTGATTTTGATTCATACTCATCTAGATTACTTTTTAGCCTGTCCCTTTCTTCTTCCAGCCTCTTATTTTCCCTCTTGAGCTGTTTTATTTCATTTGAGGGAGATTTGTTATTTAATTTTAATTTGGTAACTTTCCTTTCGTGTTCAGCACTGCGTGTGCAGACGTTTTTCAGCTTGGTCTGAGTTATCTTAATCCCTCTCTCCTGTTCTAAGGTCAGTTCCAGCAACTCTCTAATTATTGTCCATACCTTTTTTAAACAGGGATGTGTCATGGATTTAAACAGGGATGTGTCATGTCTCCAAGGTTGTTCAATCTTTATATGGATGGAGTTATAAAAGAGATACAAAGTAGGGCAATGGATGTTGGATTGGCCCTAATGAGAGAGGGCAATGTTTGAAAGCTGCCTGTACTGTTGTTTGCAGATGATGCTGTGTTGTTAAGTGAAGACAGAGGAGAGCTGTAAGGCTTGGTGGATGAGTTTGGGAGTGTGTGTAAGAAACGGAATCCAAAGGTGAATGTAGGGAAGAGTTCAGTTATGATCTTCGAGATAGGTGAAGTCAGTGAATGTACAGTGAGGATGGATGAGGAGGAAATGGAAAATGTGAGTGCATTTAAGTACAGGCATACCCTGGTTTAACAATCTAATTGGTTAGGTAAAACCCCATCGTTAGGCGGGGTATCGTATATCGGGGTACTTTTAACATGTATTTCAATGTGAACCATTTACCAGCCCTGGGTTTCCCCCCAAACCAAGTCCAAAACCCACCCAGATGAGCCCAAAAACAGGTTTGAAGGCAATCTAAATGGCCTAACAGCTGTCAAGGAAGCTAACTTAAGCCTAACACCTGTAAATAACTCATTAAAACTAACAAATAAAATCTGAAAATCATCAAATATAAGTCTGGAAAAAATTAAGTTTAGTAAACTGTACCCCAAAATAACAATGTTCACCCCACCAATGAATAAAACATGTTAATCAAAGTCTAATATCAGTTTATAAATCAACCTAAGCACACAATTTTAGTCTAAAATATCATCAAAATTGGTAAGAAAAATCAAAATCCATCATTAAATGGGGTTTGGCCATCGTTAGGCGGGGTATGGTGCAATTTGTACCCCCATCGTTAAGCATGGGTATCGCATCTAGGGATATCGTATATCGAGATATTACTGTACTTGGGTAGTGTGATGACTAAGGATGGAAGTTTGGAGGATGAAGAGCTTGAAAGGGTACAACAAGGAAGTAAGGTTGCTGGTTCTTTGAAAGCAGTGATAAGAAACAAGGAAGTGAGCATGGAAGTGAAAAAGTTACTGCATGACAGTACAGTAATCCCGCATATTTCGCGGTAGTTACGTTCTTGTAACCCCCGCGAAAAGTCAATTCCGCGAATACTCTATTAACAATTGAAAACTTGCACTTGTGTCCACCATGCTGCCCATCACACAGTCCATGTCCATACTGATTGCGAGACAATTCGCCGTCAGACAATTCCCCGTCAAAACATGGACGATTCCCCTTCAGAACAATTCGCACCCTGGACGATTCCCCGCCATTCTATAAATATACTAATCAATACTTTCATCAATATACTTATTATTAATTAATCAATACTTTAATAACTATATTTCAGGGGGATCCAGCAAAGTCTATGTTCAGTAGCGTAGGTTCTGGATATTATTTATTAGTTGCACCTTTAGTCAATAATTAACTTGTTTCTTCCTCGCTGTAGTCGCCTTTGAATTATATTCTAGCGTCACCCATAGCTATCTTCATTAATGAAGGCGAATTGTTTTGTGTTTGTTGTGACTGCGAATTGTCCCGAAACCTCCATACTCATCCCGAAATACCTTCTTACAAGATTGAAAGCACATACTCCATTATGAAGGAAAAACGTAAACACCGTACTGTAATACACAATTATCTACACATTTATTAACAAAACAGTACAAAATAAAAAGATGCATTAACTGGTGATAGCAAACACTCGCACGGTCGTTTCTTAGCTTGTCCAGTAACACAATTTTCTCTGCTAAGGTCATAACTTGATCGTTTTGTCACTCTGGAGTTCTTACTAATTGTATTATTAGCCTTTGGTGAGGCTGGCTTACGTCCTGGGGCCATGTGGAAAGCAAGTGGGAGGCAAGAGGCTCATATCATAGTGTGGTTACAACCACAACATCCACTTAAGGCAGTCAGGCGTGGACTGAAGAATGTGGGGCAGAGAGCAGTGTTGCCATATCCAAACAACGAAATTATGCTAGGGCAATGAAAAAATTATGCTAGATTGAGCATATTTGTTCCAAGTAAAAAATGAATTATGCTAACTTGAAGCTAAATGATAAAATTCTATACATATTCGTGCAACATATTAATTATGTATTGTTTACCATGAAAATATTAAAATGAACCTACATACAGTAAGAGGATAAATATCGGTATCTACCCATACTGCTTTTTTCCACGAAACTTACGTTTTTCTGATGGATTTTGATGTGATTCGTTAGATTTTGAGCATCATTTCCATCGGAAATAACCAGATTTTGAGATATGACCCCCCCCCCATCCCCCTGAAATAATGAGGGATCTTTGGGGAATCGGGGGTTATAGGGAGGGGGGGAAACACAGAAAATGGTCATTTCCGACTGAAATGAAGCTGAAAATCGAATGAATCATACCAAAATCCATCGGAAAAACCTAGGTTTCATGGGTAAAGTACAAAGCTCAAACTTATCCTAACCTAACCGAACCTAACCTAAAACCTAACCTAACCTAACCTAAAACCTAACCTAACCTAATCCAACCTAACCTAACCTAGCCTAATCCAACCCAACCAAGCCCAAACTGAAAGTAACCAACTATTCAAACATCTTACCTTATTCGTCTCTCTCTCTCTGATTTGTAGCTTTTATAAAATTATTCTAAAAATATTCCATTCCATTCTAAATTATGCTAGAATGATTCTAAAACTTCTAATATGCTAAAAAATATTCCAGACTCGAAAATTTGATCAAAATTATGCTAAAAGAATAAAATTATGCTAGATATGGTAACACTGGCAGAGGGGCCACGGGAAAGGGACAGAGGGTGGCGTGAGTTTACCGCGCTACAATTGGAAGCTGCGGGAATTTCAATTTTTTTTTTTCTCTATATTCAAGGATATTTTTGTTGAACTTATTAATGCTAAGAAAATCCGCGAGAGGGCAAAACCGTAGACAAAAAATCCGCAAAAAATGCGGGATTACTGTATTGTAATACCAACACTAACATATGGAAGTGAAGCTTGTACCGTGTTGGAGGGACAGAAGTCAAGAGTGAGAGCAGTGGCAATGAGTTATTTGAAAGGAGCATGTGGAGTCACATGGAGAGACAGACTGACAAATGAGGATGTGAAGCAGTATTGTGGTGTGGATGTGGATGTGATAGGAAGTGTTAGGAGAAACATGTCGAGGTGGTTTGGCCATATGGATAGGATGGAGACAGAAAGACTGGTGAGTTGAGTGTATGTGAGTGAGGTTGAGGGGTAAAGAGGGAGGGGGAGGCCAAGGATGAGATGGAGGGATGGAGTGGAGAGGTATATAAGAGAGGGGGGTGTGAGCTGGGAGCAGGGCAGTGAAATGGCAGGGGACAGGGCCATATGAAGGCAATTTGTTTGTGGCCACCCTGTACAGGATTAAGGCGTCTGGCAATAGATAAATAGATAGACCTTTTTTAACTCCTGGACATTCCTCTCTGCCATTTTCTTCACTCCTGCTGCTCTTGTTTTGTTCAGTTTCGTACTTCCTTTACCCTTTTCCTCATCTGAGAAGCCCGCAAATTCATCGCCACCAGATGTAGACAGTGAATTATCTCCATCCGCCTGATACAACCTACAAAAACTTTCTACTTCCACTGTGTTTTGTGCTCTTGTTTGACCAAAATATGCATTTCCCCCCCCCCCCCCCCCCCACAAATATCAGACAGGACCACTGCTCACATGGTCATGCACATTATCTCAATAGGCTTGTCTCCTTTTTGCGGCTGATTCGACAGTTATTTCTCCGCGATCCAGAAAGAGCTTCATCTCTATCAGTAACCTGTGTGTGTGTATGTTCTTACCTAATTGTTCTTACCTAATTGTATCTTTACAGGAATGAGTCAAGCTCGTACTGTCCCGTGTCTTAAACCATATTTATCGTACATATCCTTAAATTTGTGAATTGTTTTGGCACACACTTTTTCATTCGGTAGTGCATTCCATTGATCAATTGCTCTGTTTGGGAAACTGAATTTCCTTACGTCTTTATCACCTCTCTTCTTATGCAGTTTTTTACAGTGTCCTCTTGCTGATGCTTCTCCATATGTTAAGTAATCATTTATGTCTATTTTCTCCTTCCCTGATATGCACTTATATAGCATTATCATGTCACCTCTTTTCCTTCTCTCCTGTAGTGTTGGTAGATTCAGTTTATTTAGTCTTTCTTCGTAGCTTAGGTCCCTTAAGCTTGGTATCCATCTTGTAGCGGCCCTTTGAACTTTTTCAATCTTGTCTATATGCTTTTTGAGATGAGGACTCCAGACTACTGATGCATATTCCAGGGTTGGTCTAATGAATGATGTTATTATCATTCTTAGCATGTCTTCATTTATGAATGTGAATACTATTCTCATATTTCCAAGCAGTGTATACATGTTCCGTACCTTCTCGCTGATGTGGTCAGTCGGAGATAGTCTGTTATTGATAATCACACCTAGGTCTTTCTCTCTTTCTGATGTGTATAGGGTTTTATTTCCTAACTTATAATCCCAATCAGGTGTTTTCCACTTTACCAAACTTGATTACATGACACTTGTCCACATTGAATTCCATTTGCCATGTACTACTCCATTCATGAAGTTTATTTAATTCTTCTTGTAGCTCCCTACAAGAGTCTATGTTAGTAATTCTCCTTTGTATTTTTGCATCATCTGCAAACATATTCAGATAGCTCTCATTTCCAGTGTTACTGTTTATATCATTTATATACACTAAAAACATGATTGGTGCCAGCACTGAACCCTGTGGTACTCCATTAGTCACTTCTTTCCATGATTAGTAGTTTCCTCTTAGTACTGTCCTCATTTTTCTTTTTATGAGAAAGTCTTGCATCCAACAAAACAGTTTGCCTCGAATTCCTCCTTGATGGTTCAGTTTCCATAAAAGTCTTTGGTGTGGTACTGTGTCAAAAGCTTTCTTGAAATCTAAATAGATACTGTCCACCCATCCTTCCCTTTCCTGTATTTTGTTTGTTACTCTGTCATAGTAGATCAACAGATTAGTAACACATGATTTTCCTTTTCTGAAACCAAACTGTCTTTCTGATATCATACTGTGTTCTTCTAGATCATTTACCCAAGCTTTTCTTATAAGCTTTTCTAATACCTTGCTTACAACACTGGTCAGTGATACTGGTCGGTAGTTGAGTGGATTTTGTCTATTTCCTTTCTTGAATAAGGGGACAATATTTGCTTTTTTCCAAATATCAGGTAGTTTACCTTGAATCAAGGATTTCTTGAAAATTAAAAATAATGGTTTACTTAACTCCTTTGCACATTCTCGTAATACCCAACATGAAATTTCATCAGGACCACTTGCTTTTCCTCTGTCTAATCTACTTAACTCCTCCTGTATTACTTTTTCTGCTATTTGTATATCTGGTAGTATGTGTGGACATGCGTGTTCCACATAGTCCCTCTCAAAATTTTTTTCTTACACAAAAACTAATTGGAAATTCTTATTTAGTGCTTCACAAATATATTTCTGTTGTGTATGAGTGATTCCCTCGTCCATAATGGATTGTATTATATCTTTTACTTTGGTTTTGCTTCTGATATTGCTGTAAAACAGCTTTGGTTGATCACTACTTTTATTTACTATATCCTCCTCAAACTGTTTTTGGGCTTCCCTCCTTGTTCTTGTATAGTCGTTTCTTGCCTGTTTGTAATTATTATACGCCCTTTCACTATTGTGTCTTCTGTATCTATTCCACAACAAATCTCTTCTTTCTTTTGATTTTTTACATTCTGTATTGAACCATTTCTGTATTTTCTTATCTGCTTCTTTGTGTTGTGGGATGTACTTCTGGACTCCTATTTCATAAAATTCACAGAATTTTTTATATACAGCATTTAAATCTTGTCCTCTAAGCTCATTTTCCCAATCAACTTCTAAGAAATACTTCTTTAGGTCTTGATAATTTCCCTTTTTATAGTTTAGGCTCTTTTTGTAACTGTCATTGCTGTTTACTATGTCATATGCTATCCTGAAGTTATAATTTAGTACTGCCAATGGCCATACCACGTTGACTACACCGCTTCCCGTCCGATCAGCAAAGTTAAGCAACGTTGGGTCTGGTTAGTCCTTGGATGGGTGACCGCCTGGGAACACCAGATGCTGTTGGCATGACGTTCTCCCTACGTGTTAAGTGGGGTTGGTGGAGGATTAGTGCCCCTCCCTGTAAAACAATTAACTCTTAGCCCTTGGCCACCCTGTTTGGGATACATGGCGTCTGGCAATGAATGAATGAAAAATGAATGATCGCTTTTGCCAAGTGGAGAGTGATATATTAAACTGTCAATATCATTTTCTTGCCTAGTTAATATTAGATCTAGCACTGAAGGTACATCGTCCTCTTTTTCTGGTGGTTTCCCTCACATGTTGCGTTAGGAAAAACTCCTGTACTAGATCCAGGAGCTTTTGGTCCCAACAGCTTTCTTGGCTAATTATATCTAGAGTATTCCAATTTATATTTGTATTGAAATCCCCAGTTAGTATAATTCTTTCCGATTTCTCTTCCATTTTATGTAGTAATGATCTTATACTTTGAATTGTACTCTCTGCCAGGTCCTCATATTCGTCTCTTTCCCATGTGTTTGATCTGGGTGGCATGTACAAATTGGCTACAATTACATTACAGTGGGGCACCAATTTTCGCGCCTAATTGGGTCCAAAAATAATGCGCGAAAGTGGAATTAGCGAAAGTTGGGGCATTGTCTTTATGGCAAAAAGGCTAATTGGTTCCCGGTTATCCTAAAGTAACACCAGATTTTCATTTACACTTGCAATACTGTACATCAAATCACTATTGTACATTGCATTGTGAGATACAAACAATAAAAACTGTACAGTACACATTATATGAGGAGAAACATACCACAGAGACCAGGTTGAGGTGTTTAATGGATGTTGGGGGTAAGTATCCGAGGCGCGTGGCGGGCTTATTTAGCCACGCCAGACGTATTGGCCACTTTTTATCACCACCACTGCCTCCCGGCCCTCCCCCCACACCACCAGGCTCTTCCCCCACACCAACAGGCCCTTTACACTGCCAGGTATAGTAGAGGCCATTGAACCGTGAGAATCCAACACAATGGAGCAAGCACGCTCGTACACAATGGCGGGAATGGGTGGACAGAGTGTTGACATGACGTCATTCAAGATGGCGGTGGGTTGCGGGCGGGCGGTGCAGGAAATTCAGAGTTCAAAATATTGTCCCAAACCCAAAATTTGTGCGCGAAAATCAATTTTTTTCAAGCAAAAGTGGAAGTTAGGGAATATTTGGTGCATGCCGCGAAAGTGGATTCCGCGAATCCTGCTGTAGCGAAAGTTGGTGCACTACTGTACCTTCAGATGTGTCGATCTCTACTGCAATCATTTCTACTTGTGATGGTATATCTAGGTTTATTTCCTTGACTTTTAGATTTTTCTTAGTTAATATTATAATTCCTCCTCCTTTTTTTAAATTTCTGTCTCTTCTCCATATATTGTATTCCTCTAAGTTTAGTATGTCATTGGATATCCTTGGTGTTAATTTTGTTTCAGTTAGGGATATTATTTGTGGTTCATTTTCTCTAACAAAATGATTCATCTCTAGTAATTTAGATACCATTCCATCCACATTTGAGTACATCAACTTTATCATTTTGTTTATATACTTGTCATGACATGGTTCTACTACCTTCCTCCTTTTTGTTCCATCCTGTTTGTGTACCACTTTTGTACCTGCAATCCTATTACTTAAAAAAAAAAATTTCTTCTTCTTCTCTTCTGATCTTCCCTCATTTTTTGTTTTTGCTTCCTCCCTTTTCTCTTTCAGTAATTCCAGTTCCTCTTGTGTTAGGCATCTTTTTATCCATACATTTTTGAACTCTTTTTCCATAAGATTCTTTGCATTTTTTAGTATCTCTTCCACAGTGTTTACACTCTTGAAAGTCACCTTTAGAGGTCTTGTCTTGCATTTCTCGTATTTCCCTAACCTTTTGTGTTTCTCTGTGTCTTTACTACAGATTTCCTCTGATACTTATTTCAGTAAGCTCATTACATTTGCCATCTCCTTTTTGTCTCTTGTGATCTTGTTTTTTACTTCTTCCTCTTCTATACCAGTGATTACTATAGATTTGTTTATCTCTTCTGAATCTCTGACTAACTTTGGATTGTTTTGGATTATTCTTATCACTTCCTTTTTAATGCTTTTTTCCTCCTCCCTTGTTTCTAAGTCTTTCTTTACATTCACCATTTCAGCATACGTGGTTTCTACATCATTTTTGTAGCTTTGCACAGCTTCATTCACCTGTGTTATCTTCTCCTCAATATCACTGCTCTGGTCCATAAGACTGCTTGCTTGCCTAATTGTCTCTGTGTCATTTTTGAACTCTTCCATAACACTCTCGTAATTGACTACTGTACTTGCCATTTCAATCACTTTCTTCCTAGGCGTACTCAATTCCACTGTTAGTTCACTGATGGTTGTGTCTTTCTTATTGGCCTCCCTAGTTTTTCTATCTCTTCCTTTTGCAAGTGCATTTGCTTCTTTCTTTCATCAATTTCATTTTTGAAAGCCATTTCTAGTTTGTGTACACGTTCAACCAGTCTATTGTGAGTCTCCACTTCAACCAGTTCTTGGTAGAAATCATCATTTTTCTTTTTACTTTTATCCCTTTTCTTTTCCAAATTTGCTTTACTAAAGTATGTATCCATTTTGCAATACTAAAAGAACAGAGTATGTACTTACAGAGTATGTACACTTGCCCCGTGTTGCTGTAGTCTATACAAACCCAGCTGACTCAGCGCATTTTTTTCCTCGTGGTTCTTTTTTCTGTTTGAACAAGTCTTGTTTAAACTTTTTTTTTTTTTTCCTTTTAATAATGAAAAATCATTTAGTCTAACCTGGTACAGAGCTTGACTCATACAAAGATACTAATTTAGGTAATGCCACTGGCCGTGTTGGTTCGGTACGGAGTGCCGATGTCGGACGTCTGCCTTGGATGACTCCCTGTGTGTATGTGTGTGTGTGTCTGTCTGTCTGTCTCTGTCTGGACTCAACTGGATGCTACTCAACCGACCATAAGAGCAACAAACTATTCCTCTCAGTTACAATGAGTAATTCTATCTACCTATTGCCAGATGCCTCAATCCCGTTTGGGGTGGCCACAAACAAAATACCTCCACGTCGCCCTGTCACCTGCCATTTCACTGCCCTGCTCCCAACTCACACCCCCCTCTCTCACCCCTCCATCTCATCCTCAGCCTCCCCCTCCCTCTTCCCCCCTCAACCTCACTCATATACACTCTCTTCGTTAGTCTCTCACCCTCCATCCTCTTCACATGGCCAAACCACCTCAGTGTGTTTTTCATAACGCTTCCTATCACATCCACACCACAATGCTTTTTTATATCCTCATTTGTCAGCCTGTCTCTCCGTGTGACTCCACAGGCTCCATTTAAATAACTCATTTCCACTGCTCTGACTCTTGACTTGTGTCTTTCCAACAACGTCCAAGCTTCACTTCCATACGTTAGAGTTGGTATCACAATACTGTCATGTAGTAAATTTTTCATTTCCATGCTCACTTCTCTGTGTCTTATCACTGCTTTCAAAGAACCAGCAACCTTTCTTCCCTGCTGTACCTTTTCAAGCACTTCACCTTCCAAACCTCCATCCTTACTCATCACACTACCCAAGTACTTAAACGTACTCACATTTTCCAATTTCTCACCATCCAACCTCGCTGTACATTCACTGATTTCACCTCTCTCAAAGACCATCACTTTACTCTTCCCTACATTCACCTTTAGATTCCGTTTCTTACACTCTCTCAAATTCATCCACCAAGCCTTGCAGCTCCTCTTCGTCTTCACTCAACAACACAGTATCATCTGCAAACAACAGTACAGGGAGTTTCCAAAGACTATCCTCTCTCACCAGGGCCACTCCAACATCCACTACCCTACCTTGTACCTCTTTTATTACCCCATCCACATACGGATTGAACAACCATGGGGACATGACACATCTCTGTTTCAACCCAACCTTCAAAGAGAAAAATTCACTTAGTTCACCATCCACACGCACTGCAGCCTTAGCACCATCATACATACTCTTCACAGCATTCAACAGCTTCCCATCTACTCCATATATTCTTAATACTTTTCACAATCCTTGTCTATCCACCCTGTCATATGCTTTCTTAAAATCCATGAAAGCCGCATACAACTTCTTTCCCTTCTCTAGAAACTTTTCCACTAAAGATCTGAGAATGATTATCTGATCTACACAACCTCTTCCCTTCCTAAAACCTCCCTGTTCTTCTCCAACTAATTCCCCTGTTCTTTCTCTCTGTCAATAAGTATCCTACCATACACTTTTCCTATTATACTAAGAAGACAAATGCCCCTATGATTACCACACACTTCTTTTTCCCCTTTTCCTTTATACAAGGGAATAATTTTACCTGACTTCCAATCCTCTGGGACTCTACCTTCCTCCCAGGCCAATCTACACATCTTCCACATCCATTCTACTACAATCTCTCCCCTATGCTTCAGCATTTCACCACACACTCCATCAATTCCTGGGGCTTTTCCCAATTTAACTTTCTTCATTGCTTTCACAACTTCTATCCTACTGATTTCTTCCTGTCTTTTCACCTCCCTCCTTCTCCCAGCCATTCCCCAGCCACTTATACTCGCATTACTTGCATCCTCTATGTTCAACAATTCCTTAAAGTGTTGTCTCCATCTGCTCACTTTCTCTCCCTTCTTCACTAGTAATCTACCATTTTTATCTTTCACTCCCCTGCTAACCTCACTTCCACCCTGTCTTACTCTCTTCACCTCTTTCCAGAACATTTTCTTACAGTCCCTCTACTTTACAATCAAATTCCTTCCAAATTCCTCATCCACGCTCTTCTTACTCTCTCTTACTAATCTTTTCACCTCTCTCTTTCTTTCTACATATAACTCTCTCTTCTGCCTCTCAACTTCTTCCACGCCCCTATTTCTCATCCATTCATTTTATGCTTTCTTCTTTTGTGCCACAGCCTCTCTCACCTCTTCAGTCCAAAACGCTGTTCCTTGCACCCCCCTCCATCTTCTCTTCCTCCCACACACCACATCACATGCTGCACATATTTCTTCTGTAAATATCCTGCACACACCTTCCACGTCCCCCATCTGCTCCAATTCATATTTGCCCAATCATTCCTCCACTTCTCTTATACGCTGCCTTTTTCTCATCCTCTTGTAACCTTTCCACTCTCCTTGCATCTACTCCTTCTTCTCGCCTTTCCCTTCTTCTATTTCTCCACCTTACTTGGATCCTAATTCTGGCCACCACCAAGTTGTGGTCAGAAAGTCCACTCCCCCAACCTGTATAAGCTCTTGCATCCATTACACATCTTCGCATCCTTTCATCCACACACACATAATCAATCATTGCCTTCCTTTCATTCAGTTCACCACCCACCCTTCTCATCACTCGCCATGTTTACCTGTAGATCATTTTGTGCCTAAAGAGGGTATTGGCTATCAACAACCCCCTCCCAGCACAAATGTCCACTAATGCACTCCCATTCTCATCTATCTCAGCAGGCACACCCCACTCAGCATCTATTCCATCCAACTTCACATTCCCTACTTTACCATTCATATCACCGATCAAAAACACTGATTCATTCCTTCCAAACTTTTCCATGCACACTTCCACATTTGTACAGAACTCTTCTCTCTCTCTGCTTGCACGATCTTGCATTGTCGCATACACACACACAAACGCCCACATTTTTATTTCAACTTTCAACCTTACCCACACAATCCTTGATCCAACTGATCCATACTGTCTTATGCTCTTCTTCCATCTTTTACTCACAACTATACATACTCCTTCCTTTGCCCTCTCATTCTCACCTACTCCTGCACATATACCTCATCCATACTCCCATTCTCTCACACTTTCTCCTCTTCATTTTGTTTCAGTTATTCCACATACATCCTCTTTTGCACCCTCAAGCACCTGGACAATCTCTCTCTCGTTCACCTCATCGTGAGTAGTTACATCTACCAATTGAGGCTCAACTATGCGACTTAATTGACGATGACAACAACAAACCATTCCTTCCAAGCAGAACTCCACTGTTAATGGCATATTTGTCCTATCTTTTCATGTTTGTGTGTGTGTGTCTGTGTGTGTGTTTGTGTTTGTGTGTGTGTGTGTTTGTGTGTGTCTGTGTATGTATTTACCACATTGTATTTACCTAATTGTGATATACAGTAAATGAGCTACACTAGTAGGGTCCCGTGTCTGTTTCTTTGTAAGCCAAATTTTGCTTTAATCTCATTTAAGTTTGTAGACTGGATGATCTCTTTGTCCAGGCTATTCCACAGGTCTGTGCATCTATAAGGAAAACTGTATTTCTTGATATCCTTCAAGCAGCTTGGCTTCTTCAGTTTCAGTCTGTGTCCTCGTGTTACTTTCTTATCCCATACAAACAGATCTTCTCTGTCAATTTTATCTACTCCCCTCATGGTCCTGAACACTGCAATCATGTCGCCCCCCTCTCCTTTCCTCTAAGGAAGGCAAATTGAGCTTTTCCAGCCTCTCTCTCTATGATATCTGCCAGACTGGGGACCATCTTGGTTGCTGTTCTTTGGATTTTCTTAATCTTGTTTATATCTTTCTTTTTGTGTGGGGACCACACTACTGTTGCATATTCTAACCTGGGGTGGATCATGGCCACCATCAATTTTTTCATCATCTCCTCATCCATGTAATGAAATGCTACTGTTATGTTAATCAAGAGTTAAAACTTCTCTCTATCTGTCTTGTTAATGAGTTTTTCAGGTGACAAACTATCCTGAACCGGCACTCCCAATTCTTTCTTTTCTTTTGCTTTTGTGTTTGGTTCATTACCCATCAAATAATTCAGTGATGGCCTTTTGGTACTTTTACCCATTTCCAATATTTTACATTTCTTTGCATTAAATTTCATTTCCCACATCCGGCTCCATTTGTGTATCCTATCCAGATCCTCCTGCAGCATTTTACAATCCTCCCCAACCTTCACCTTTTCAAAATCTTTGCATCATCAGCAAACAGACTTGCATAACTGTTCACTCCATCTACCATATCATTTACGTAAAACAGGAACATTACTGGTACCAACACCAATCCCTATGGGACTCCACTTGTTACTTCCCTCCATCCAGACATCTTATCCTTTATTACTGTCCTCATTTGTCTGTCTCTCAAAAAGTCTCTCATCAGTTCCAGGAGGTTTCCCTTCAGTCCTCCTATATGCTCTAGTTTCCACATTAGTCTCATGGGGTACCTTGTCGAAGGCCTTCTCCAAATCTAAATGCACACAGTCCACCCAACTGTCTCTCTCCTGTAGCATGTCAGTCACTTTTGAATAAAAGATCAACAATTTGGAAACACATGACCGTCCACTTCTGAATGCAAACTGACTTTCAGCCAAAATATTCATCTCCAGATATTTTATCCATCTATCTTTCAGGATTCTCTCGCATAATTTTGCGACCATGCTGCTTAGGGACACTGGACTATGATTCAAGGGTTCTTTCCTGTTTCCTCCCTTATAAATTGGTACCACATTTGCACTCTTCCGTTCTTGAGGCAATTTCCCCTCTTCCAGAAAACACACAATTAAACTGTGAATCTTATACACCAGTTGTTCTCTGCATTCCTTCGGTACCCTCTTAGAGATTCCATCTGGTCTTGGGGCTTTCTTTATGTCTTGAGTTTCCAGTAATTTATACACTTCCTGCACGTCCACTTTTATATCTTTTATCATTACATTTTTAGTCACTCCCTCCCCTTCCACAAACTCCTTTTCATTAGTGAAAATCGATTGGAAACATTTGTTCATTATTTCAGCTTGGATTGCCACATCTTTATACACCCACCGCAAATTGACATTGGTCCTACTCGCACAATTGCAATGGGAGAGTTGTCTCTCTTTGCTTTGTGTTTCCACCTCTACCAAGTGAATTTTGGGGGCAAGAAGTAACTGGCAACTCCTCTGGTGTTTGCAGGAGGTGGTGAAACACTCAGCATGTCAGTACTTGCCCAAAAGCGAGAGTGGGAGTCTGTGTTCCCTTCGCTCCGAGGTTGCACATCCCTCTTTTTTCGTATGCACTATTGTTTGCCCTATGTTTTTCCTAGAGTCAAGTTGTCATGCCTGGAATGTACTGCTCAAGGGATGAGAGGGTTCGTATCGTTGCATGGAGGCAGGATAATGTCCCTATCAACACGATTTGTGAATGTACTGGATGCGTGACCGTCATGGAGATTCTTGCTGCAGCGCGCAGCCTGCCACATGATGTCGTACCAGAGCACAAGCATGGCGGTGGAGAGAAGAGGACGACTTCCAGAGGTATAGAGACGCTTCTGAGGAGGGAGGTAATAAAGAATCATTGATTGACTGCAGCAGAATTGAAGAGAATGCATGCGCAGCTGGGACAAGATGTCTCAGTTCGAACTATCGAACACCGCATGCAGAAGGAGCTGGGTTTGCCAAGCTGCACCGCAGCCAAGAAACCGCTTCTTACTGACCGCATGAGGAAGCAGCACATTCAGTTTGCCAAGAAGTATGCACACTGGAATCGGATGAGTGGAGAAAAGTTACGTTTTCCTATGAAAGCGCATTTCAGAGTTTTCCAGGTGTGTTCTGCCAAGGTTTGTCACCCTGCCTCCAATAGTCGATATGACCCTGCTTACAAGGTGCTGTCTGTTAAGCACCCACAGTCAGTAATGGTATGGGGGTGTTTCTCAGGTGAAATGGGGAGGGGGGGCCCTCTACTTTCTTCCTAAGAACTTTATGATGAATGGTGGCTGGTACATTCAAGTTCTGAAAGATCATTTGTTAAACACTTTTGCTCTTCATTGGTGCGACTTTTTCATACACTTTTCAGCTCCATGTCGCAGGTCATGAAAGGTGACAAAATGGCTTCAGGATAATCAGATTGAGGTCCTCAACTGGCCTGAGAACAGTCCGGATCTAAATCCGATAGAAAACTGCTGGGCATAAATGAACAAAATCATGGCAGAGAAGAAGACACCGAATTTGGACAACCTCAAGACTGAACTGACAAGCGTTTGATGCAAAGAAATGTCTTTAGATTACTTTAGAGATCTAAGTGATTCCATGCCAAAATGCATCTAACTGGTGCCAAAATGCATCTAACTGGTCCTGAAAATCAAGGGAAACATCTATCTATCTATCTATTGCCAGACGCCTCAATCCCGTTTGAGGTGGCCACAAACAAATCGCCTCCAAGTCGCCCTGTCCCCCGCCATTTCACTCCCCTGCTCCCAACTCACACCCCCCTCTCTCATATACCTCTCCACCCCATCTCTCCATCTCATCCTCGGCCTCCCCCTCCCTCTTTCCCCCTCCACCTCACTCACATACACTCTCTTCGTCAGTCTTTCACCCTCCATCCTCTCCACATGGCCAAACCACCTCAGTGTGTTCCTCATAACGCTTCCTATCACATCCACATCAACACCACAACGCTCCTTTATATCCTCATTCGTCAGCCTGTCTCTCCATGTGACTCCACAGGCTCCTCTTAAATAACTCATTTCCACGGCTCTCACTCTTGACTTGTGTCCTTCCAACAACGTCCAAGCTTCACTTCCGTGCGTTAGAGTTGGTATCACAATACTGTCATGTAGTAACTTTTTCACTTCCATGCTCACTTCCCTGTTTCTTATCACTGCTTTCAAAGAACCAGCAACCTTTCTTCCCTGCTGTACGCTTTCAAGCACTTCACCCTCCAAACCTCCATCCTTACTCATCACACTACCCAAGTACTTAAACGTACTCACATTTTCCAATTCCACACCATCCAACCTCGCTGTACATTCACTGACTTCACCTCTCTCAAAGACCATCACTTTACTCTTCCCTACATTCAACTTTAGATTCCGTTTCTTACACACTCTCTCAAACTCATCCACCAAGCCTTGCAGCTCCCCTTCGTCTTCACTCAACAACACGGTATCATCTGCAAACAACAGTACAGGGAGTTTCCAAAGACTATCCTCTCTCACCAGGGCCACTCCAACATCCACTACCGTACCTTGTACCTCTGTTATTACTCCATCCATGTACAGATTGAACAACCATGGAGACATGACACATCCCTGTTTCAACCCAACTTTCAAAGAGAAAAATTCACTTAGTTCACCATCCACACGCACTGCAGCCTTCGCACCATCGTACATACTCTTCACAGCATTCAACAACTTCCCATCTATTCCATATATTCTTAACACTTTCCACAATCCTTGTCTATCCACCCTGTCATATGCTTTCTCCAAATCCATGACAGCCGCATACAACTTCTTTCCCTTCTCTAGAAACTTTTCCACTAAAGATCTGAGAATGAATATCTGATCTACACAACCTCTTCCCTTCCTAAAGCCTCCCTGTTCTTCTCCAACTAATTCCTCTGTTCTTTCTCTAACTCTGTCAATAAGTATCCTACCATACACTTTTCCTATTATACTAAGAAGACAAATGCCCCTATGATTACCACACACTTCTTTTTCCCCTTTTCCTTTGTACAAGGGAATAATTATACTTGACTTCCAATCCTCCGGGACTCTACCTTCCTCCCAGGCCAATCTGCACATCTTCCACATCCATTCTACTACTATCTCTCCCCCATGCTTCAGCATTTCACCACACACTCCATCAATTCCTGGGGCTTTCCCTGATTTAACTTTCTTCATTGCTTCCACAACTTCTATCCTACTGATTTCTTTCTGTCTTCTCACCTCCCTCCTTCTCCCAGCCATTCCCCAGCCACTTATACTTGCATTACTTCCATCCTCCGCGTTCAACAATTCCTTAAAGTGTTCTCTCCATCTGCTCACTTTTTCTTCCTTCTCCACTAGTAATCTACCATTTTTATCTTTCACTCCCCTGCTAACTTCACTTCCACCCTGTCTTACTCTTTTCACCTCTTTCCAGAACATTTTTTTACAGTCCCTCCACTTTTCAGTCAAATTCCTTCCAAATTCCTCATCCACTCTCTTCTTACTCTCTCTTACTAATTTTTTCACGTCTCTCTTTCTTTCTACATATAACTCTCTCTTCCGCCTCTGAACTTCTTCCACGTCCCTATTTCTCATCCATTCATTGTATGCTTTCTTCTTTTGTGCCACAGCCCGTTTCACCTCTTCAGTCCACCACGCTGTTCCTTGCACGCCCCTCCGTCTTCTCTTCCTTCCACACACCACATCACATGCTGCATATATTTCTTCTGTAAATATTCTACACACACCTTCCACGTCCCCCATCTGCTCCAACTCATATTTGCTCAATCGTTCCTCCACTTCTCTCTTATACTCTGCCTTTTTCTCATACTCTGCCTTTTTCTCATCCTCTTGTAACCTTTCCACTCTCCTTGCAACTACTCCTTCCTCTCGTCTTTCCCTTCTTCTATTCCTCCATCTTACTTGAATCCTAATTCTGGCCACCACCAAGTAGTGGTCAGAAAGTCCACTCCCCCAACCTCTATAAACTCTTGCATCCAATATACATCTTCGCATCCTTTCATCCACACACACATAATCAATCATTGTCTTCCTTTCACTCAATTCACCACCCACCCTTCTCATCACTCGCCATGTATACCTGTGGATCATTTTATGCCTGAAGAGGGTATTGGCTATCACCAACCCCCTCCCAGCACAAATGTCCACTAATGCACTCCCATTCTCATCTATCTCAGCAGGCACACCCCACTCACCAACTATTCCATCCACCTTCACATTCCCAACTTTACCATTCATATCACCAATCAAAAACACTCTGTCATTCCTTCCAAACTTTTCCATGCACACTTCTACATTTGTCCAGAACTCTTCTCTCACTCTTCTAGCACGATCTTGCGTTGGCGCATACACACACACAATCGCCCACATTTGTATTCCAACTTTCAACTTTACCCACACAATCCTTGATCCAGCTGATCCATACTGTCTTATGCTCCTCTTCCATCTTTTACTCACAACTATACATACTCCTTCCTTTGCCCTCTCATTCTCACCTACTCCTGCACATACGTATACCCCATCCATACTCCCATTCTCTCACACTTTCTCCTCTCCATTTTGTTTCAGTTATTCCACATACATCCACTTTCTCATCCTCAAGCACCTGGACAATCTCTCTCTCTTTCACCTCATCATTTGCTCCCCTTACATTCCACGTTCCAATTGCAATGTCCTTTGTCCGGTCCTTGGTCGTCAACGTTTGGTCAGTCCTTGTCCGAGGCTTATTGTTTGTTTTTTTAGTTAGTTGTTTTCCGGGGAGGGGCACTAACCCTCCGCCAACCCTTTTAGTCGCCTTTTACGACAAGCAGGGATACTGGGGGAGTATTCTTGACATACCCCCCTACCCCCAGGGGGGAAACATGATTTCATATTAATGAATGGCCTTTCATGAACAGACATTGTCATATACTATGATTTCTGTGTTTTTTAATACCTTGTGGGGGAGGTCCTAAGTCAATTTGCAGTAGCTGTAGACCTCTCCTTCTACTTTCAGTTTGGTGATTCCTACCGTTTGTTTCAATTTGCCATTGACAGATCTATAAGACAGTTGGGGTTCATCCTTACATAAGTATATTATACGTTTTTCAAAGTTCCTTTCTTCCTGTCTAAGTATTCTTGTATATTCATTTCTAGTTCTTTTATATTCATTCTTTGTTCTTTTATTACCTCTCTTTCTCCATTTGTTCCACACCATGTCCCTCTCTTGTTTTGCTGTCATACACCTTCTATTTAATTACTCCTTTTTCCTGTTTTCTTTCCCACATACTCTTGGCACATATTTTTCCACTGATTTATAGAGGTCTTGAAAGATATCCCATTTCCTCTGTATCTTTTGTGTTTCTCTGAATTTTCTCCAATTCGCATTTTCAAAAAATTTTCTCAAATTTGCTTTCCCAAAGTTGTATCTTCCCTGCCAATAAAGCTTATCACTTGGCACCACATTCCCTATTATCATCTGGAACTCAGTGACCACATGATCACATTTTCCTGTAGGACACAGATATTTCAAAGATTCAGTTACATCAGGTTCTTTGGTTAGAAATAAATCTGATCTTGCTGGTGTGTCATCACCTCGGAATCATGTCTCTTCTTTGAACCACTGTGTCATTACGTTATTGATTGGTATATTTAACAATATAGTGCCCCATGAATCTTCACTGCCTCCTGAGTCCCATTCCTCCCAGTTCACCTCTTTACAATTAAAATCACCCATCAGAATTATGTTGTTGCTTGTCTCAGCCACTTACTGTAGATAACTAACCATGTCTGACAACATCTGGTATTCATTGTCATTCCTTGCTCTTGTCTTAGAGAGAACATATACTCCTGCCATATCTTTCTTGCGATTCTCCCCAGTTTCTAATTTCATGTTTATCACTTCAACCCTACCCTCTCCCATTTCCACAGTGCAGTATCTACATTTATGTTGTTCTTGACTGCTATCATCACTCCTCCTGCCGTTTTTTCTTTTCTGTCTCTTCTCCACAGTTTGTATTTACCATCTTCCATATGGATATCAATATCCTCTCTTAACATGGTCTCTACAAAGCACATAACATCTGGTTCATGTACCCTCAAGAAATAGTTTATTTCTAACTTTGCCGATATTAAGCCGTCAGCATTAGTATATGCCACTCTCAAACTTTTTTCATTGTTTTTTATACCCTCTTCCCTCCTTCTCTCCGTCGGTACCACTTCCTCAGTTTCTGATCCATAACTCTCCAATAAAACACTGTCTTCTCTCCCTCCGTTCTTTGTTTGTGTTTTGCCTTTGTTTCCTTTACTAACTCCTTTATTTTAGCTCTTTCCTCCTCATTTGCATCTCTCCTTGTCCAAACACTTTTGAACCCCTCTTTGTCTGATAATTTCCACGTTCTGTTGATGATTTCATTTACCATTACCTATGATTTAAACTTTACTTTAAGTGGCATCATCCCTCCTTCCTCGTACAGTAAAATCTCAAATTTCGGTGGTTTAGAATTCTATCTATCTATTGCCTGATGCCTCAATCCCATTTGGGGTGGCCACAAACAAGTCGCCTCCACGTCGCCCTGTCCCCTGCCATTTCACTGCCCTGTTCCCAACTCATACCCCCCTCTCTCATATACCTCTCCACCCCATCCATCAATCTCAGCCTTGGCCTCCCCCTCCCTCTCCCCCCCTCCACCTCACTCACATACACTCTCTTCGTCAGTCTCTCACCCTCTATCCTCTCCACATGGCCAAACCACCTCAGTGTGTTCCTCATAACACTTTCTATCACATTCACATCCACACCACAACGCTTCGTTATATCCTCATTCGTCAGCCTGTCTCTCCATGTGACTCCACAGGCTTCTCTTAAATAACTCATTTCCACTGCTCTCACTCTTGACTTGTGTCCTTCCAACAACGTCCAAGCTTCACTTCCATACGTTAGAGTTGGTATCAGAATACTGTCATGTAGTAACTTTTTCACTTCCATGCTCATTTCCCTGTTTCTTATCACTGCTTTCAAAGAACTAGCAACCTTTCTTCCCTGCTGTACCCTTTCAAGCACTTCACCCTCCAAACTTCCATCCTTACTCATCACACTACCCAAGTACTTAAACGTACTCACATTTTCCAATTCCTCACCATCCAACCTCGCTGTACATTCACTGACTTCACCTCTCTCAAAGACCATCACTTTACTCTTCCCTACATTCACCTTTAGATTCCGTTTCTCACACACTCTCCCAAACTAATCCACCAAGCCTTGTAGCTCCCCTTCGTCTTCACTCAACAACACGGTATCATCTGCAAACAACAGTACAGGGAGTTTCCAAACACTATCCTCTCTCACCAGGGCCATTCCAACATCCACTACCCTACCTTGTACCTCTTTTATTACCCCATTCATGTACAGATTGAACAACCATGGAGACATGACACATCCCTGTTTCAACCCAACCTTCAAAGAGAAAAATTCACTTAGTTCACCATCCACACGCACTGCAGCCTTCGCATCATCATACATACTCTTCACAGCATTCAACAACTTCCCATCTACTCCATATATTCTTAATACTCTCCACAATCCTTGTCTATCCACCCTGTCATATGCTTTCTCCAAATCCATGAAAGCCGCATACAACTTCTTTCCCTTCTCTAGAAACTTTTCCACTAAAGATCTGAGAATGAATATCTGATCTACACAACCTCTTCCCTTCCTAAAGCCTCCCTGTTCTTCTCCAACTAATTCCTCTGTTCTTTCTCTAACTCTGTCAATAAGTATCCTACCATACACTTTTCCCATTATGCTAAGAAGACAAATGCCCCTATGATTACCACACACTTCTTTTTCCCCTTTTCCTTTGCACAAGGGAATAATTATACCTGACTTCCAATCCTCCGGGACTCTACCTTCCTTCCAGGCCAATCTTCACATCTTCCACATCCATTCTACTACTATCTCTCCCCCATGCTTCAGCATTTCACCACACACTCCATCAATTCCTGGGGCTTTCCCCAATTTAACTTTCTTCATTGCTTCCACAACTTCTATCCTACTGATTTCTTCCTGTCTTCTCACCTCCCTCCTTCTCCCAGCCATTCCCCAGCCACTTATACTCGCATTACATCCATCCTGTATGTTCATTAATTCCTTAAAGTGTTCTCTCCATCTGCTCATTTTTTCTCTCTTCTCCACTAATAATCTACCATTTTTATCTTTCACTCCCCTGCTAACCTCACTTCCACCCTGTCTTACTCTCTTCACCTCTTTCCAGAACATTTTCTTACGGTCCCTCCACTTTACACTCAAATTCCTTCCAAATTCCTCATCCACTCTCTTCTTACTCTCTCTTACTAATCTTTTCCCCTCTCTCTTTCTTTCTCCATATAACTCTCTCTTCCGCCTCTCAACTTCTTCCACGCCCCTATTTCTCATCCATTCATTGTATGCTTTCTTCTTTTGTGCCACAGCCTGTCTCACCTCATCCACCACGCTGTTCCTTGCACCCCCCTCCATCTTCTCTTCCTCCCAGACACCACATCACATGCTGCACATATTTCTTCTGTTTAGAATTCAATGAATCAAATTTTGATGCATTTTGGAGTGGTCTGCCTACCCTACTTTTCAATGCAAAGTTGTATATTTCGATGCTCTCAGGGCCAGACTCCAACCAAAACAAGCAAAGATGATATTGTTATGAAGGGAGATTTGCCTGTTAGGTAGTCTCTACTCCAACCAAAACAAGCAAAGATAATATTGTTACGAAGGGAGATTGCCAGTTAGGTAGTCTCTACTCGAACCAAAACAAGCAAAGATAATATTGTTATGAAGGGAGATTTGCCAGTTACGTAGTCTCGTACCTTCTCAGAGTTTCATGTACAGTAGTTCCCATATCGGTATGAGTCAGAGTTGCCAGTTAGCTGGCTGTTTGTGAACGCGTAGTTATTTCGTAAGTTATGCATTAATTTAACGTGCTTTTTCTCAAAAATGTTTTATTTATATGACTGCTTGTTAAATTATGTAGTTTAAGTTCGTATGGTAAATGATTTAGTGTGTTATGTAATGTGAGACAACTCTTCTTGTTTTGATGTGTCTGAGTTGGGAACTGTTGCCCGTCGAGATTATATGCATTAAATGTAGACGTTTTGAGAGTAATGCAAGCTTATATAAGATGGAGTAGATTATTACAATTTTAGTCGGGTTTCAGGTCAATTTGAGTGAAGTGCAGTCGGTTTTGGTTTTAGTGTAGTGCAGTGTAGTGTCAGTGAAGATTGTATACTTTCAGTACTTGTGCAAACAGTGACGGGTTATTGAAGTTTGTATATCATTGGAACTTGAGAAGACAATGAAGTGTATTAAGTGTAATTACTGTCTGTGAAGATTATTATCAGTACTTGTGTAATAAGTGAAGTGTTAACAAGCATTAAGTGTACTAACTGTGAAGTGTTGTTAAACATTAAGTGTAACTGCAATCGGTAAAGTGTGTATAGCTCCAGTGCTTGTGAGATTATTGAAGAGAAGTTGAAATGCATTAAGTGGAATTACTTGGAAAATAAAGACAGTGAACTTTAAGGAGCCAGCGTTTATTTTCGCCTCAGCTGATCTCGTGTACTGTACACCTTAAGGCTGACCATAGGAATAACAACTTGCTGTGCAGCATCTTTCCTGTACTGTACTACTGCTGCTGGAGCCTGTGGCAGTGTGGGGACTGGGATGTAACAATAATGCTTTATTTCAATGACTGCTTGTTGAATTTTGTAGTTTAAGTTCGTATGGTAAATGATTTAGTGTTATTTAACCCCTTAACCGCGGGGCGTCACTTTCGTGACGCTTGGGAGCAAGGGATCATACCGCGGGGCGTCGCTTTTGTGATTCTGTGTTATTTTGAATTCACCCGGGCTTTCCAGTGGGGGCTTGTATCATCTATCAGTACTGACAATGTCCAACACTAGTCAGCACTCCTAATCTCATCTGTACTCCCATCCATTGTTGACAATTTAGCCATTTCTCCCCGTTCTTGACTCCCCTCCCTACCCCCCCTCCATTACCCTATGCTCTCGCCTGCCCGGCCATGCTACGCTAAGTAAATCTTCCCTGGAATTTTTCACTGATTTCATCCATTGAAATAAGCCCTATGTTGTATTCTTATACCAAATAATATATACAAGTAAGAAATCAGGTAAGTGAGAGCGCCATACACCTGGAATTGGCTAATTATCACCTGACAACACCTCACGTGCACTCGTTCGCTAATTTTCGCTGTTTTTTTCCCCTTGAAATATGCCGTATAATCTATTTTCGTAATAAATATACATGTAAGGAGAGAAGGGAGAAGCCTAAATGATATTTACATTCACCTGGAACTACCTAATTTATAATGTATTGTCTAGATTTCCTGCCAATCATATCAGTGCTACACAAAGCTGTTTCAAGATTTAACATTGGTAGCTCTGATTATATATCTCCTAAGTAGGCCTCTAATCTATTTTCGTAATAAATATAAATGTAAGGAGGGAAGGGAGAATATTTACATTCACCTGGAACTACCAGATTTATAATGTATTGTCTAGATTTCCTGCCAATCATATCAGTGCTAGACTTAGCTGTTTCAAGAAGTAATATTGGTAACTCTGAATAACCCCTAAAGCAGGCCTCTAGGCTGCCCCTGCGTTATCAGTGTACTCTCATCTTCCGAAGTGAGAGGACGTACGTTTCATCTTGCTGACTTCAAGGCCTTTTTTTCACCCCCATGCAAATGGCTCTGTGACCTTTACCCCCTACTAAACCTCGTGTGGAAAGAGGTAAAGGGCTGACAATTGATAAAAGAGTGACTATGATCTTTCTATTGAGTAAAACAGTGCAAGTGGAATTGTAAATAATGTGTAAATAATGTGTAAACAGCAAGTGAAAGTAATGAATGTAAATATACGTGAACAGTGGAAAATAGTTTTATAAGTTATTTCAAGTGACAGTGCACAACACAGTGTAAATAAAATAGAAATGTAAATAACGTAAATAAAATAGAGAACGTAAATAGAAATGTAAATGAGTAGTATTATAAGATTACGAGTATATACCCTAGGAGTAATGAAAGTGAAAGTTTCACTCTAGCATGTCTGAATGCTATGAGTTATGAGAGTGAAGATGAAAGTGACATTCACTCTCAATGCCAGTATACAGGACGAGAAAGTGAATGCTACGTATTTTACTGAAAGAAATTGAATCCCTACAGTGACAATAAACTAATACTACTGAAGGAAACTTATGGATAAAGACTGTAGATATATATAAGTGTTATATAGTAATAGAAATATAAAGTGTGAGGGGTTTTA
This sequence comes from Coenobita brevimanus, assembly GCF_032717465.1. NCBI lineage: Eukaryota > Metazoa > Arthropoda > Malacostraca > Decapoda > Coenobitidae > Coenobita > Coenobita brevimanus. The sequence continues at coordinate 49,835,175 of NC_137054.1, read as the reverse complement.
TGAATAATAAATGACAGGCTACCATGAGCGAACTAGTGCCAGTGCGACGATCAGACGCGCTCGTAATTTCCATTGCTTTCACAGTGTTTTTTTTTTTAGTATGGATCCCAAACTACTTGAAAATTGTAGAATAGTGTTTATAGTGTTTGTATCTGGCTGTGGTAATCATATTACGGGTTGTCGGGAAGTGTAAAGTGGAGACTTCGTTACCCTACTTCAGAGGTCTCCACAAGTCCTACGGTAACCGACGAAGGCTCAACAATCATTCCAGGAGAAAGCTGAAGGTATATGCCATAAGCATATGTAATTTTATTATTCTAGGACTAATAACTGATTTTTGGCAAATATTTTTTGAGAGTCTGTCGGAGCCCAAATAACCCCGCGGCACACGCAAGTTATTGGTAAACAAGCCCGCGGTGTAGGGGTTAATGTGAGACCGCTTTATGTTTTGATGTGTCTGAGTTGGCAACTGTTGCCCGTCAAGAGTATACTCGTAAAATGTAGACGTTTCGAGAGTAATGCAAGCTTATATAAGATGGAGTAGAGATTATTACAAGTTTAAAATGCTAGAAGTGAAGGAAAATTATAAGAAAAAGTATGAACCTAACCTAATATTGTATGTGACAAGTGCTGTCAGGGCTAGACTTTAACCAAAACAAGCAAAGATAATATTTTTGATGTGAACCAAGATGCTAGAAGTGAAGGAAAATTTTAAGAAAAAGTATGAGCTTAACCTAATATCGTATGTGACGTGTCAAGAAGAGACTGAAAATTCTATCTATCTATCTATCTATAGCCCGACGCCCTAATCCCGCAAAGGGTGGCCGCAGACAAAACGCCTCCAAGTCACTCTGTCACCCACCATTTGACTCCCCTCCCCCCAACTCACCCCCCCCTCCCTCATATACCTCTCAACTCCATCCCTCCACCTCATCCTCGGTCTACCCCTCCCTCTCCCTCCCTCCACCTCACCTACATACACCCTCTTAGTCAGTCTTTCATTCTCCATCCTCTCCACATGTCCAAACCACCTCAGTGTATTTCTCCTAATCTTTTCAACCACATCCACATCTACCCCACAACGTTCCTTCACTTCTTCATTCGTCAACCTGTCCCTCCATGTCACTCCACATGCTCCTCTCAAGTAACTCATTTCCACTGCTCTCACTCTTGACTTGTTCCCCTCTTGCAAGGTCCACGCCTCGCTTCCATACGTCAGGGTAGGGATCACAATACCATCATGCAGTGACTTCTTAACTTCCATACTCACCTCCCTATTTCTCATCACTGCTTTCAGTGTGCCAACAACCTTCCTTCCCTGCTGTACCCTTTCACATCCTTCATCCCCCAAAGTTCCATCCTTACTCATCACACTACCCAAGTACTTGAATGCACTCACATTCTCCATATCCTCACCATCCAACCTCACTGCACACTCTGTGACTTCATTCCTCTCAAACACCATAACTTTACTTTTGTTTACATTAACTTTCAGATTCCTCCTCCTACACACTGTCCCAAATTCATTCACCAAACCTTGCAACTCCCATTCATCTTCACTCAACAATACTGTATCATCAGCAAACAGCAACACCGGAAGCTTCCAAATCTCACCCTCATTCATTAGGGCCACCCCCACATCCACTGCCCTACCTTGTACCTCCTTTATATATATATATATTAAACAGCCATGGAGACATTACACACCCCTGTTTCAGTCCCACATTGAGATCAAAGAACTCACTCAGCTCACCATCCACTCACACTGTAGCCCTAGCTCCCTCGTACATACTCTTCACAGCACTCAACAATTTCCCCTCCACTCCATATATTCTTAATACCTTCCACATACCTTTCCTATCTATTCTGTCATAAGCTTTCTCCAAGTCCATGAAGGCAGCATACACTTTCCTTCCCTTCTCTAGATACTTCTCCACTAAACATCTTAGAACAAATATCTGATCTACACACCCTTTTCCCTTCCTAAATCCCCCTTGTTCATCTCCAACTAGCTCCTCTGTCATATGCCTAACCCAATCAATAAGTATTCTACCATATATTTTACCAGTCACACTAAGAAGGCAAATACCCCTATGGTTACCACATACTTCTCTCTCCCCTTTTCCTTTGTACAGAGGAACAATTATACCTGATTTACAGTCCTCTGGAACCCTTCCCTCTTCCCAAGCCAATCTACACAACTTCCATATCCACTCCACAACAATCTCACCCCCATGCCTAAGCATTTCACCACACACTCCATTAATTCCTGGGGCCTTTCCCAGCTTAATCTTCTTCATCGCTTCCACTACTTCCGACCTACTGATCTCTTCCTCCCTCCTCTCATCTCTTCTTCTCCCAGAAATTCCCCAACCACTTATACTCACACTGCTCTCACTCTCTACATTCAACAAATCCTCAAAGTGCTCCTTCCATCTCCTCAATTTCTCTCTCTTCTCCACCAACAATCTATTATTCCTATCTTTCACTCCCCTACTATTTCCCCTTTCACACTGCCTTACTTTCTTTACCTCCTTCCAAAACAATTTCTTACTCTCCCTCCATTTCACACTCAGATTCCTCCCAAACTCTTCATCCACTTTCTTCTTACTCTCCTTCACCAGTCTCTTAACCTCCCTTCTCCTGCTCACATATACCTCTCTCTTCTCTCTCTCATCTTCTCCCCTACCTCTACTCGCCAACCATTCACCATATGCCTTCTTCTTTTGTTCCACAGCTCGTTTCACCTCATCATTCCACCATGCTGTCCCTTGCACACCCTTGCATCTCCTCCTCACTCCACAAACCGCCTCACACGCTGCGCTTATCTCTTCCGTGAATATCTTACATACGTGTTCCACCCCTTCCATCTGCTCTAGCTCATACCTTCCCAATCTTTCTTCCACTATGCTCTTATACTCTGTCCTCTTCTCACTATCTTGAAATCAACATCATTTATTCATACAGTATATGAAGCATACGATGCTATTCCGAGACAATTCACAGTCAAGTCAATTCACCTCTAAGATAATTCCCCGTCAAAACATGGATGATTTCCCATCAGGACAATTTACACCCTGGACAATTCTTCGTCATTCTATAAATATACTTATTATTAATTAATCAGTACTTTAATAACTCGAAGATTTAACAAGAGAAATTAAAGGAAGAGAATCATTAGTAGAAATACTAAAACAAAATGAATTACAGGTGTTAGCAAATCCAGTAGACAGAATATTGAAACGAAGAGAAGTACGGTAATTATGAATGTAAGGTGCAACATAAAAATGAACAATAGAGACTGAGAAAAAAAATAGTCATGTTGTTTAAGGACAAGAGCTCCCAGATGGGAGTAGGCACCACCACAAACAAGCCATGTGCATGGCGATGCTCTATTGTCGGCGGCCATCTTGCGACTGTCCTGCCAGCAGCCAGCCCTCTACAGTCAAGTGCTGCACTTTCAGCCTGTACCTTCCATATGTGGACATACATTTCACTGCAATTCAGTTGTATGTATTTTCTTTGTATTTTCATCGCAACTTACCTGTTTCAAGATGGCAAGCAAGAGTGGTTCTTAGGGTTGCAGTGGTTATGTACGAGAGCAGCCTGGCATCTCTAAATCTTCGCAGCCAAAGGAGAAATGGCAATACAGGAAAGGGCAGAAATACACCAAGTATGCACTTGCTGACAGTATGGCAATACAATGCAGAACTACAATTACTTAACCACAATTATAGTTCGTAAAGTTTACAGGGGGTGTGGGCAAAAAATCATGATTTTAGGGAGTTAGGTTCGGAGGCCCCGGACCCAAACTAATTTTTCCCATAAGAAATTCAGTTCAAATTTCAATTATTTGAATTTCACAGTGATTTTTAGGTACATAGTCCCATCGAAATTTGAGATTTTATTGTACTTTCCTAACCTAAACAATTAGTCTCTTCTGGAGCTTTGTTGTTATCCTCCATAACTACTGATATTATTTCTTTAACCTGACTCAGGTCTTCTTTTCCTCTTTCTGATCTTACTCTCATACTTTTGTATGTGTGTGTCTGTGTGTGTTTTTTTGTTTGTTTGTGTGTGTGTGTGTGTGTGTGTGTGTGTGTGTGTGTTCTTACGTAATTGTTCTTCCCTAATTGTATCTTTACAGGAATGAGTCAAGCTCGTACTGTCCCATGTCTTAAACCATATTTGTCGTACATATCCTTAAATTTGTGAATTGTTTTGGCACACACTATTTCTATTCGGTAGTGCATTCCATTGATCAATTGCTCTGTTTGGGAAACTGAATTTCCTTACGTCTTTATCACTTCTTTTCTTATGCAGTTTTTTGCAGTGTCCTCTTGCTGATGCTTCTCCATATGTTAAGTAATCATTTATGTCTATTTTCTCCTTCCCTCTTATGCACTTATATAGCATTATCATGTCACCTCTTTTCCTTCTCTCCTGTAGTGTTGGTAGATTCAGTTTATTTAGTCTTTCTTCGTAGCTTAGGTCCCTTAAGCTTGGTATCCATCTTGTAGCGGCCCTATGAACTTTTTCAATCTTGTCTATATGCTTTTTGAGATGAGGACTCCAGACTACTGATGCATGTTCCAGGGTTGGTCTAATGAATGATGTTATTATCCTTCTTAGCATGTCTTCATTTATGTATGTGAATGCTATTCTCATATTTGCAAGCAGTGTATACATGTTCCGTACCTTCTCGCTGATGTGGTCAGCCGGAGATAGTCTGTTATTGATAATCACACCTAGGTCTATCTCTCTTTCTGATGTGTATAGGGTTTTATTTCCTAACTTATAATCCCAATCAGGTCTTTTTCCACTTTTACCAAACTTGATTACATGACACTTGTCCACACTGAATTCCATTTGCCATGTACTACTTCAATCATGAAGTTTATTTAATTCTCCTTGTAGCTCTTTACAAGAGTCTATGTTAGTAATTCTCCTTTGTATTTTTGCATCATCTGCAAACATATTCAGATAGCTCTCATTTCCAGTGTTACTGTTTATATCATTTATATACACTAAAAAAATGATTGGTGCCAGCACTGAACCCTGTGGTACTCCACTAGTCACTTCTTTCCATGATGAGTAGTTTCCTCTTAGTACTGTCCTCATTTTTCTTTTTATGAGAAAGTCTTGCATCCAACAAAACAGTTTGCCTCGAATTCCTCCTTGATGGTACAGTTTCCATAAAAGTCTTTGGTGTGGTACTGTGTCAAAAGCTTTCTTGAAATCTAAATAGATACTGTCCACCCATCCTTCCCTTTCCTGTATTGTGTTTGTTACTCTGTCATAGTAGCTCAACAGATTAGTAACACATGATTTTCTATTTCTGAAACCAAACTGTCTTTCTGTTATCATACTGTGTTCTTCTAGATGATTTACCCAAGCTTTTCTTATAAGCTTTTCTAATACCTTGCTTACAACACTGGTCAGTGATACTGGTCAGTAGTTGAGTGGATTTTGTCTATTTTCTTTCTTGAATAAGGGGACAATATTTGCTTTTTTCCAAATATCAGGTAATTTACCTTGACTCAGAGATTTCTTGAAATTTAAAAATAATGGTTTACTTAACTCCTTTGCACATTCTCGTAGCAACCAATATGAAATTTCCTCAGGACCACTTACTTTTCCTCTGTCTAATCTACTTAACTCATCCTGTATTACTTTTTCTGCTATTTGTATATCTGGTAGTGTGTGTGGACATGTGTGTTCCTCATAGTCCCTCTCAAAATTTTTTTCTTACGTAAAAACTAATTGGAAATTCTTATTTAGTGCTTCACAAATATCTTTCTCTTGTGTATAAGTGATTCCCTCGTCCGTAATGGATTGTATTATATCTTTTACTTTGGTTATGTGTCAAGTGGGGTTGGTGGAGGATTAGTGCCCCTCCCTGTAAAACAGTTAACTCTAAGCCCTTGGCCACCCCGTCTGGGATACATGGCGTCTGGCAATGAATGAATGAATGAAACTTTGGTTTTGCTTCTGATATAGCTGTAAAACAGCTTTGGTTGATCACTACTTTTATTTATTATATCCTCCTCAAACTGTTTTTGGGCTTCCCTCCTTATTCTTGTATAGTCGTTTCTTGCCTAGTTGTAATTATTATACGCCCTTTCACTATTGTGTCTTCTGTATCTATTCTACAACAAATCTCGTCTTTCTTTTGATTTTTTACATTCTGTATTGAACCATTTCTGTATTTTCTTATCTGCTTCTTTGTGCTGTGGGATGTACTTCTGGACTCCTATTTAATAAAATTCACGGAATTTTTTATATACAGCATTTAAATCTTGTCCTCTAAGCTCATTTTCCCAATCAACTTCTAAGAAATACTTCTTTAGGTCTTGATAATTTCCCTTTTTATAGTTTAGGCTCTTTTTGTAACTGTCATTGCTGTTTACTATGTCATATGCTATCCTGAAGTTATAATTTAGTACTGCATGATCGCTTTTGCCGAGTGGAAGGTGATATATTAAACTGTCAATATCATTTTCTTGCCTAGTAAATATTAGATCTAGCACTGAAGGTACATCAAGTCCTCTTTTTCTGGTGGTTTCCCTCACATGTTGCGTTAAGAAAAACTCTTGTACTAGATCCAGGAGCTTTTGGTCCCAACAGCTTTCTTGGCTAATTATATCTACTGTAGAGTATTCCAGTTTATATTTGTATTGAAATCTCCAGTTAGTATAATTCTTTCCGATTTCTCTTCCATTTTATGTAGTAATGATTTTATACTTTGAATTGTATTCTCTGCCAGGTCCTCATATTCGTCTCTTTCCCAAGTGTTTGATCTGGGAGGCATGTACAAATTGGCTACAATTACTTTACCTTCAGATGTGTTGATCTCTACTGCAATCAGCTCTACTTGTGATGGTACATCTAGGTTTATTTCCTTGACTTTTAGATTTTTCTTAGTTAATATTATAATTCCTCCTCCTTTTTTTAAATTTCTGTCTCTTCTCCATATATTGTATTCCTCTAAGTTTAGTATGTCATTGGATATCCTTGGTGTTAATTTTGTTTCAGTTAGGCATATTATTTGTGGTTCATTTTCTCTGACATAATGATTCATCTCTAGTAATTTTGATACCATTCCATCCACATTTGAATACATCAACTTTATCATTTTGTTTATATACTGTACTTGTCATGACATGGTTCTACTACCTTCCTCCTTTTTCTTCCATCCTGTTTGTGTACCACTTTCGTTCCTGGAATCCTATTACTTAAAAAAAAAAAAAATTCTTCTTCTCCTCTTCTGATCTTCCCTCATTTTTTGTTTTTGCTTCCTCCCTTTTCTCTTTCAGTAATTCCAGTTCCTCTTGTGTTAGTCAACTTTTTATCCATACATTTCTGAACTCCTCTTTTTCCATAAGATTCTTTGCATTTTTTAGTATCTCTTCCACAGTGTTTACACTCTGGAAAGTCACCTTTCGAGGTCTTGTCTTGCTTTTCTTATATTTCCCTAACCTTTTTGTTCCTCTATGTCTTTACTACAGATTTCCTCTGATACTTCTTTCAGTAAGCTCATTACATTTGCCATCTCCTTTTTGTCTCTTGTGATCTTGCTTTTTACTTCTTCCTCTTCTATACCAGTGATTACTATAGATTTGTTTATCTCTACTGAATCTCTGACTAACTTTGAATTGTTTTGGATTATTCTTTTCACTTCCTTTTTTAATGCTTTTTTCCTCCACCCTTGTTTCTAAGTCTTTTTTTACTTTCACCATTTCAGCATACGTGGTTTCTACATCATTTTTGTAGCTTTGCACGTCTTCATTTACCTGTGTTATCTTCTCCTCAATATCACTGCTCTGGTCCATAAGACTGCTTGCTTTCTTAATTGTCTCTGTGTCATTTTTGAACTCTTCCATAACACTCTCGTGGTTGATTACTGTACTTGCCATTTCAGTCACTTTCTTCCTAAGCGTACTCAATTCCACTGTTAGTTCACTGATGGTTGTGTCTTTCTTATTGGCCTCCCTTCCTAGTTTTTCTATCTCTTCCTTTTGCAAGTGCATTTGCTTCTTTATTTCATCAATTTCATATTTGAAAGCCATTTCTAGTTTGTGTACACGTTCAACCAGTCTATTGTGAGTCTCCACTTCAACTAGTTCTTGGTAGAAATCATCATTTTGCTTTTTACTTTTATCCCTTTTCTTTTCCTAATTTGTTTTACTAAGTATGTATCCATTTTGCAATACTAAAAGAAGAGAGTATGTACTTACAGAACATGTACACTTTCCCCGCATTGCTGTAGTCTAAACAAACCCAGCTGACTCAGCGCATTTTTTTCCTCGTGGTTCTCTTTTCTGTTTGAACAAGTCTTGTTTAAACTTATTATTTTTTTCCTTTTAATAATGAAAAATCATTTAGTCTAACCTGGTACAGAGCTTGACTCATACAAAGATACTAATTTAGGTAATGCCACTGGCCGTGTTGGTTTGGTACTGAGCGCCGATGTCGGACGTCTGCATCTGATGACTCCCTGTGTGTGTGTGTGTGTGTGTGTGTGTGTGTGTGTGGATGCACATTCTTGTGCGTGTGTGCAAGTGAGTCTAAAAATGGCGCTGTATATGAATTTTAACCTAGTCCCATACTTAGAATTTAAATATTAAAATATTATATATTTGTACAGTCCTGTATTATATATACAGTATTATACATTTGTTCAGTAAAGCCCCAAGTTTAACGACATCTACGATCGTGGTTTCATGGTTAGTGGTCGTCTGCAAATACAGTAAAACCTCAATATAACGGATCTCAGTTGACTGTAATTCACTTGAACTGGAATTAATGAGCTACTGAACTAAAGTTTTTTATATTGGGAAATGTCTGATAAATCCAGAAGCAGTCATGACTGCCTGACCACTTCAGCTATGTTCTCCACAATAAGTTAAATAAAAGACCAGTTTATCAGTGTACAGTACAGGCATACATCGATTTAACGATGCAGTTTGTTAAGTGAAAACCCATTGCTAGGCAAAGTATCGTATCTCGGGGTAGATTTAACACGCAAAGTATAGGGATGTGCTTTTGAGCCTTGGGTTTCCTCCCCAACCAAGTCCTAAACACATCCAAATGAGTCCAAAAACATTTTTAGCTAATGTAAACCCCCAAATAGCTTTAAAAAGTTAAACTAAGCCTAAAAGCAGTTTATAACTCACCTAAACCCAGAAATAAATTCTGAAAATCATCAAAAATAAGTCTGGAAAAAGTCAGACTTTGTAAAGTGGTCCCCAAAATGATAATGTTCACACCACCTATGACTAAAACACATTAATGTAAATCTAAAAACAATTTATAAATCAGACTTAACAAAGTTTAAGTCTAAAATATCACCAGAATCGTTAAAAAAGCAAAACAAAGCCCATTATTATACTTGGGTTTGGCCATCGTTCAGCGGGGTAGGGTGGTATTTCTACCCCCATCGTTATGCTGGGGTATCGCATCTAGGGGTATCGTGACTCGGGGTCTGCCTGTACATCATTATTATATATCTTTTACCATTTGATTATTGTAGTGAATGTACAAAACAGTACAGTACTGTAATGCTGGTGAAAGCAGTTTAAAAACCGTTGGTGCAATCCGGACTAATGTCTGATATATTGGAAAAAAGTCCGGCTTAGGATGGGGCGGTCCGGATGTCGCTTTCATCGGAATTTTACTTTCTTCGGAATGGCTTGGGCCCCAATTAGTCCGTTATGGTGAAGTTTTACTGTATTCCCAAACTCCAGGTTTGGCGTCCCAAACCCCTCCATTCACGGCAAGAAAGCGTAAATAAACCGTGCGCATGGAAAGTGATCATCATTTGTTTGCCACCATGGCTGCAGACCTGCTATGCTCTGCACGCTGTGTGTCGAAACCTGCTCCCTGTGCCTTTTTTTTCTGTGCCTTGCCACTCGTGTTCCTGGTTTTACTCTCACGCTATTGTTTCCTACTGCTTTGGAAGTTTGGGAAGTGATCCTGGGGGTGAGACAAATGACGGTAAAAGGTTGGAACCGCCAAGGCAGAAAGGTAAGAGGAAAGTGAAATATGACTACCGTGTTGGTGTTAAGAAGCTTGTGTATGACAATGATACGAAGAGTAAAACTGTGGTGCATATGGAGTAGGGTGCTAAGAATTCTGAAATTTGCAAAATGTTTAAGATTCCTGAGTCAGCAATGAGAAGCATGGGGAAGAAGCACAATGAATTAGCCTCACCACCTGCCTTGGAAATTACACCCCCTTCCCTTTTACCTAAGCACCTCTATCCAGCCTTCCAGGTAAGTTTCCTTACCTATTATGTACTTTGGATTAATATTGGTTTAAGTTCAGGTGTGATCTGTATAAATTTTATATTGCATAAGTGGGTTTTAGGCAGTGACGACATGGGACCCAGAACCAATTAGCCTGTTTCCCATAGGATAGTGCGCAGTGGTAGGTGGTGGTGACCATCATCCACTCACTTGATGTAGTGCTGCCTACTTCTTCCTTAGCTTGTATAATTCTTTTTCTGTGCCTGCCCTCCTCTCTTCCTGTTTCTTCCATGTTTCCTGTCATTTCTTATTGCTTTTCTTTCCTTTACAGGTGGCTTAACATTGAGTGACAAGCCAAATGGTTTCCTGTAATCTATCTATCTATATCTATTGCCTGACGCCTCAATCCCGTTTGGGGTGGCTACAAACAAATCGCCTCCAAGTCACCCTGTCCCCCGCCATTTCACTGCCCTGCTCCCAACTCACACCCCCCTCCCTCATATACCTCTCCATCCCATCCCTCCATCTCATCCTCGGCCTCCCCCTCCCTCTTCCCCCCTTCACCTCACTCACATACACTGTCTTTGTCAGTCTTTCACCCTCCATCCTCTCCACATGGCCAAACCACCTCAGTGTGTTCCTCATAACACTTCGTATCACATCCACATCCACACCACAACGCTCCTTTATATCCTCATTCGTCAGTCTGTCTCTCCATATGACTCCACAGGCTCCTCTTAAATAACTCATTTCCACTGCTCTCACTCTTGACTTGTGTCCTTCCAACAATGTCCAAGCTTCACTTCCATACGTTAGAGTTGGTATCACAATACTGTCATGTAGTAACTTTTTCACTTCCATGCTCACTTCCCTGTTTCTTATCACTGCTTTCAAGGAACCAGCAACCTTTCTTCCCTGCTGTACCCTTTCAAGCACTTCACCCTCCAAACCTCCATCCTTACTCATCACACTACCCAAGTACTTAAACGTACTCACATTTTCCAATTCCTCACCATCCAACCTCGCTGTACATTCACTAACTTCACCTCTCTCCCTACATTCACCTTTAGATTCCGTTTCTTACACACTCTCCCAAACTAATCCACCAAGCCTTGCAGCTCCCCTTCGTCTTCACTCAACAACACAGTATCATCTGCAAACAACAGTACTGGGAGTTTCCAAACACTATCCTCTCTCACCAGGGTCACTCCAACATCCACTACCTTACCTTGTACCTCTTTTATTACCCCATCCATGTACAGATTGAACAACCATGGAGACATGACACATCCCTGTTTCAACCCAACTTTCAAAGAGAAAAATTCACTTAGTTCACCATCCACACGCACTGCAGCCTTCGCACCATCGTACGTACTCTTCACAGCATTCAACAACGTCCCATCTACTCCATATATTCTTAACACTTTCCACAATCCTTGTCTATCCACCCTGTCATATGCTTTCTCCAAATCCATGAAAGCCGCATACAACTTCTTTCCCTTCTCTAGAAACTTTTCCACAAAAGATCTAAGAATGAATATCTGATCTACACAACCTCTTCCCTTCCTAAAGCCTCCCTGTTCTTCTCCAACTAATTCCTCTGTTCTTTCTCAAACTCTGTCAATAAGTATCCTACCATACACTTTTCCTATTATACTAAGAAGACAAATGCCCCTATGATTACCACACACTTCTTTTTCCCCTTTTCCTTTGTACAAGGGAATAATTATACCTGACTTCCAATCCTCCGGGACTCTACCTTCCTCCCAGGCCAATCTGCATATCTTCCACATCCATTCTACTGCTATCTCTCCCCCATGCTTCAGCATTTCACCACACACTCCATCAATTCCTGGGGCTTTCCCCGATTTAACTTTTTTCATTGCTTCCACAACTTCTATCCTACTGATTTCTTCCTGTCTTTTCACCTCCCTCCTCCTCCTAGCCATTCCCCAGCCACTTATACTCGCATTACTTCCATCCTCTATGTTCAACAATTCCTTAAAGTGTTGTCTCTATCTGCTCACTTTTTCTCCCTTCTCCACTAGTAATCTATCATTTTTTTCTTTCACTCCCCTGCTAACTTCACTTCCACCCTGTCTTACTCTTTTCACCTCTTTCCAGAACATTTTCTTACAGTCCCTCCAATTTACACTCAAATTCCTTCCAAATTCCTCATCCACTCTCTTCTTACTCTCTCTTACTAATCTTTTCACCTCTCTCTTTCTTTCTACATATAACTCTCTCTTCCGCCTCTCAATTTCTTCCACGCCCCTATTTCTCATCCATTCATTGTATGCTTTCTTCTTTTGTGCCACAGCCTGTCTCACCTCTTCAGTCCACCACACTGTTCCTTGCACCCCCCTCCGTCTTCTCTTCCTTCCACACACCACATCACATGCTGCACATATTTCTTCTGTAAATATCCTACGCACACCTTCCACGTCTCCCATCTGCTCCAGTTCATATTTGCCCAATTGTTCCTCCACTTCTCTCTTATACTCTGCCTTTTTCTCATCCCCTTGTAACCTTTCCACTCTCCTTGCAACTACTCCTTCCTCCTGTCTTTCCCTTCTTCTATTCCTTCATCTTACTTGAATTCTAATTCTGGCCACCACCAAGTAGTGGTCAGAAAGTCCACTCCCCCAACCTCTATAAGCTCTTGCATCCATTACACATCTTCACATCCTTACATCCACACACACATAATCAATCATTGCCTTCCTTTCATTCAGTTTGCCACCCACTCTTCTCATCACTCACCATGTATACCTGTGGATCATTTTATGCCTGAAGAGGGAATTGGCTATCACCAACCCCCTCCCAACACAAATGTCCACTATCGCATTCCCATTCTCATCTATCTCAGCAGGCACACCCCACTCACCAACTATTCCATCCACATTCACATTCCCTACTTTACCATTCATATCACTGATCAAAAACACTCTTTTATTCCTTCCGAACTTTTCCATGCACACTTCTACATTTGTCCAGAACTCTTCTCTCACTCTTCTAGCACGATCTTGCGTTGGCGCATACACACACACACAATCGCCCACATTTGTATTCCAACTTTCAACTTTTCCCACACAATCCTTGACCCAACTGATCCATACTGTCTTATGCTCTTCTTCCATCTTTTACTCACAACTTTACATACTCCTTCCTTTGCCCTCTCATTCTCACCTACTCCTGCACATATACCCCATCCATACTCCCATTCTCTCACACTTTCTCCTCTTCATTTTGTTTCAGTTATTCCACATACATCCACTTTCGCACCCTCAAGCACCTGGACAATCTCTTTCTTTTTCACCTCATCATTCTCTCCTCTTACATTCCCTGTACCCATTACCAAGTCCTTTGTCCGGTCCTGGGTCGTCATTGTTTGGTCAGTCCTTGGCCGAGGCTTCTTGTTTGTTTTTTTAGTTAGTTGTTTTCCGGGGAGGGGCACTAACCCTCCGCCAACCCTTTTAGTCACCTTTTACGACAAGCAGGGATACTGGGGGAGTATTCTTGAAAAAAAACCCTACCCCCAGGGGGTAATCCAAGAAACCATTTACAACGCTGGGTGGTAACCATATAACCAAATCATACGTGCTCCCTACGTGTCAACAAGTGGGTTGGTGGAGGGTTAGTGCCCCTCCCCGTAAAACAAATAACTCAAAGTCAAATGGCTACCCCTTACTGGATTATGGCGTTTGGCAATAGATAGATAGATAGATAGATCAGTTCCTTAAGTTTAGTGGTTTCACAGTTTGCGGTACCTTTCACGCAACCAGTTAGGTGCAAAACCTGGGGCTTTACTGTACTGTATTTTAAATTTCATATACACCTAATCCTTGAATAATATGTGGTTGAGTGATATTTTTTTGTTCTGAGGTGGTCATTATAATGCGACAGGTCATATCAACACAGAGACACACTCAAGCTTATACGGGAAGTCCACTGGCCTGACGATGAAATTTAAGTCGCTTACGGTGACATCACCCTCCAGACTCACCATGATTCGCTGGCTTACTTCTGTGTACCTGTCCTGGGCGCACTCAAGGCCGAACGATTAGACAAAAATTCATGGGTTTTGCATTTTTAGGGGAATAAATGGAACAAAAATGTATGCTAATCAGAAAAAATTACTCTTTCATCCATGTGTTCTCTTGAATTAGCATCCAGTTCCATTGTCTTCGTTCGATTTTGTGCATCCCAACACATTTGGGATCGACTGAGCATACAGCTATCAGTCTTTTTGCAGTTTTAGGGGAAGAAGTGGAATGAAAATGTTTGCAAATCAGAAAAATATTACTCTTTCATCCATGTATTCCCGCAAATTACCATTCAGTTCCACAGTCCTCATTCGATTTTGCTCTTCCCAACACATCTGGGACCAACTGAGTATACACCTTTCAGTCCTTTCTCATGTCTCACTGAGTTCTACCCCATACTCATATGGGTTTCACAGTTTTAGGGAATGATATGGAATGAAAATGTTTGCTAATTAGAAAAAAATTATTCATTTACCCATGTGTTCTCATTGGTTAGTGTTCAGTTCCACATTCTTCATGGGTGTCTGGAGGGGGGGGACAAGGGGGGGGGGGCAGTTGTCCTCCCTTGGAATTCCAAAGTGTGTTTCAGTTCTTGTACAAGGATGGTTGAGTGATTTGAGTCAATTCATGTATGCTGTCACATTATGCATTTGGTGTAAGTCATGTAACTCATGTAAGTATATGCCTATGCCTATTTGGAGTGTGTGTATTTTTATATATTATAGCTGCACATACATGTATAATTTCTTTTATTTTGCCCCCCTCCCCACAAAAAATCCTGCGGATGCCCCTGACATTCTTCGTTCGATTTTGTGCTTCCCATCACATTTCGAACTGACAAAGCATACAGCTGTTAGTCCTTTCTCACATCTCACCATGTTTACTCCACACTCATATGGGTTTTGGAGTTTTAGGAGATGAAATGGAACAAAAATGTTTCCTAATCTGAAAAAAAAAAATTACTTTCACCCATGTGTTCTCGTAAGTTAGCGTTCAGTTCCACATTCTTCATTCGATTTCGTGCTTCCCAACACATTTCAGACTTACTGAGCATATGGTTGTCACTTCTTTCTTGTGTCACCCCAAGTTCTACCCATGCTGTGCAGCAAAATTGTGTGTGTGTGTGTATCTGTATTTACCTAATTGTATTTACCTAATTGTGATATACAGGAAATGAGCTACGCTTGTGGGGTCCCGTCTCTGTTTCTCAGTAAGTCAAATTTAGCTTTAACTCATTTAAGTTTTTAGACTGGACGATCTCTTTGTCCAGGTTATGCCACAGGTCTATACATCTATAAGGAAAACTATATTTCTTGATATCCTTCAAGCAGCTTGGCTTCCTCAGTTTCATCCCGTGTCCTCTTGTTACTCTCTTATCCCATAAAAACAGATCTTCTTTGTCAATTTTATCTACTCCCATCATGGTCTTGAACACTGCAATCATGTCACCTCTCTCTCTCCTTTCTTCTAAGGAAGGCAAATCCAGTTTTTCCAGCCTCTCTCTATAAGACAGATCTGCCAGACTGGGGACCATCTTGGTTGCTGTTCTTTGTATTCTCTCAATCTTGTTTATATCTTTCTTTTTGTGTGGGGACCATACTACTGCTGCATATTCCAACCTGGGGCGAATCATGGCCACTATCAATTTTTTCATCATCTCCTCATCCATATAATGAAAAGCTACTCTTATATTAGTCAGGAGTTTATACGTCTCTCTAACTGTCTTGTTAATGTGTTTTTCAGTTGACAAACTGTCCTGGACCAGAACACCCAAATCTTTCTCTTCTCTCACTTTTGTGAGTGGTTCATTACCCATCAAATAATTCAATGATGGCTTCTTGGTACTTTTACCCATTTCCAATATTTTACATTTCTTTGCATTGAATTTCATTTCCCACATCCGGCTCCATTTGTGTATCCTGTCCAGATCCTCCTGCAGCATTTTGCAATCCTCCTCAACCTCTACCTTCCTCATGATCTTTGCATCATCAGCAAACAGACTTGCATAACTGTTCACTCCATCTACCATATCATTTACGTAAATCAGGAACATTACTGGCGCCAACACCGAGCCCTGTTGGACTCCACTTGTTACTTCCCTCCATCCAGACATCTTATCCTTTATTACTGTCCTCATTTGTCTGTCTCTCAAAAAGTCTGTCATCCATTCTAGGAGGTTCCCCTTCAGTCCTCCTATATATTCTAGTTTCCACATTAGTCTTTTATGGGGTACCTTGTCAAAGGCCTTCTCCAAATCTAAATACACACAGTCCACCCAACCTTCTCTTTCCTGAAGCACGTCAATCATTCTTGAGTAAAAACTCAACAAGTTGGAAACACATGACCTTCCACTTTTAAATCCAAACTGACTATCAGCCAAAATATTCATCTCTTCCAGATATTTTATCCATCTATTTTTCAGAATTCTTTCACACAATTTTGCGATCATGTTGGTTAGGGACACTGGTCTATAATTCAGGGGTTCTTCCTTGTTTCCTCCCTTATATATTGGTATCACATTTGCCATCTTCCATTCTTGTGGCACTTTCCCCTGTTCCAGAGAGCACACAATCAAACTGTGAATCTTATCTGCCAGTTGTTCTCTGCATTCCTTCAGTACCCAATTAGAGATTCCATCTGGTCCTGGGACTTTCCTTACATCTTGAGTTTCTAGTAGTTTATACACTTCCTGTACTTCCACTTTTATATCTTTTATCACTACATTTCTGGTCACTACCTCCGCTTCCACAAACTCCTTTTCATTAAGGAAAACTGACTGGAAACGTTTGTTCATTATTTCTGCTTGCATTGCCGCATCCTTATAGACCTCTCCTTCCACTTTCAGTTTGGTGATTCCTTTCTTTTGTTTCAGTTTGCCATTAACAAATCTATAAAATAATTTGGGTTCATCCTTACATTTGTCTATTATACCTTTTTCAAAATTCTTTTCTTCTTCTCTGCGTATTCTTGTGTATTAATTTCTTGTTCTTTTATATTCTTCCTTTGTTCTGTTGTTACCTCTCTTTCTCCAATTGTTCCACGCCGTGTCTCTCTCTTTTTTTGCTATCATACACCTTTTATTAAAGCACCTTTTTTTTCCTGTTTTCTTTCCTCTTTACTCTTGGCACAAATTTTTCCACTCCCGAATTATACAGGTCTAGAAAATATATCCCACTTCCTCTGTATCTCTCTTGTTTCTCTGAATTTTCTCCAATCTGCATTTTCAAGAAATGTTCTCAATCCTGTAAAGTTTGCTTTCCCAAAGTTGTATCTTCCCTGCCTATAAAGCTAGTCTCTTGGCTCCACGTTCCCTGTTGTCATCTGGAACTCAGTGACCGCTTGATCACTTTTTCCAATAGGACACCGATATTTCAAGGATTCTATTACATCGGGTTCTTTGGTAAACAGTAAGTCCAGTCTTGTTGGTGTGTCTTCATCTCGGAACCTTGTCTCTTCTTTGACCCATTGCAGCATCACATTATTCATTGCTATATTTAATAATATAGTGCCTCACGAATCCTCGCCGCCTCTTGAGTCCGATTCCTCCCAGTTCACCTTTTTACAATTGAAGTCACACATTAAAATTATATTGTTGCTTTTCTCAATCAATTTCTGTAAATAACATGCCGTGTCTGACAGCATTTCCTGGTATTCATCATCATTCCATGCTCTTGTCTTAGGGGGAACATACACTACTGCCATATCTCGCTTGTTATTCTCTCCAGTTTCTAATTTCATATTTATCACTTTGGCCCTGCCTTCTCCATTTCCACGGTATCTACATTTATGTTGTTCTTCACTGCTATCATCACTCCTCCTCCTGTTTTTTCTTTTCTGTCTCTTCTCCACAGTTTGTATTTACCATGTCTCATATGAACATCACTATCTTCTCTTAACTTGGTCTCTACAAAGCACATAACGTCAGGTTCATGTATCCTCAAAAGATCGTTGATTTCTAACCTTGCCGATATTAAACCATCAGCATTAGTATATACCACCTTCCAATGATTTTTTATGTTTTCTATACTCTCTTTTCTCCTTCTCTCCGCCGGTACCACTTCCTTAACTTCTGATCGATGACTCTCCAATAAAACACTGTCTTCTCTTTCTCCATTCTCTGTTCGTTTTTTACCTTTGCTTCCTTTACTAAGTCCTTTATTTTAACTCTTTCTTCCTCATTTGCATCTCTCCTTATCCAAACATTTTTAAACCCTTCCTTATCCAATAGTTTCCATGTTCTACTGATAATTTCGTTAACTGTTGCTTGGGACTTAAACTTTACCTTCAATGGTCTTGCCCCTACTTCCTCGTACTTTCCCAACCTAAACACCTCTTCAATCTCTTCTTGAGCTTCGTTGTTTTCCTCCATGACTACAGTACTGATATTATTTCTTTAACTTTACTCAGTCCTTCTCTTTCTCTGTCTGATCTTATTGTCATATGTTTTTCTTTAACTCCTGAAATTATTATACATTTTTTCTTATCTGCTACATCTCAAACTAAAGATTCTCTACTTCTCAACACCCTAACCACTTCCCTCTCCACTTTTTCCTTGCTTTGTTGGTCTATAATGTCTCTCAAATTTACATTTCCCTCTTCCTGAATTTTCTTCCACCCCTTATGTTGCTCCTTGATTTCTTTAATGTGCTCTTCCTGTATTCTTGATTTGGATTCATACTCATCTAGTTTGCTTTTCATCATGTCCCTTTCCTCTTCCAACCTCTTATTCTCCCTCTTATGCTGTTTTATTTCATTCGAGGCTGATTCATTGTTCACTTTTAATTCATTAACTTCCCTTTCTTGTTTGTCACTATGTGTACAGATTTTTTCCAGTGTACTCCTTAAACTTTTGATCTCGTTTTCCTGTTCTGTGGTCCGTTCCTGTAACTCTTTAATCACTGCCCATACCTTTTTTATCTCCTGGTCATTCCTCTCCGCTGTTTTCTCTACACCTGCTATTCTTGTCTGGTTCAACTTAATACTTCCTTTTCCCACATCCTCTTCACAAAAGCCCTCAAATTCTTTCTCACTGATCGTAAACAATGCACCGTCCGTTTCCTCCATGATTCAACCATATGGAGACTTTCTGTTTTCCCTTTATCTTGTCCCTCGTATGACCAAAACCGCGAGTGTTTTTTTATTACTGTCTGATGGGACCACCACTCACGCACCCATTAACACAGTCATAATTAGGCTCAGCTTCCTTTTGTCGATGATTCAGCGATTATTTCCCCACGATCCTGGAAGAGGTCCGTCTCTGTCGGCGACCCGTGTGTGTGTGTGTGTTTGCATGTTTGTGTGTGTGTTTGAGTGTCAGTAAGGGCATTGACTTAGTTATGCTGCATGATCAGTCCTAGCCACCCAGAAAGTGGAGCCTCTGGACGTATGGCCAGATGTATGAGATAATAAAGGAGATAGAACAGGGAAAGAGGCAGGTAGAAATTATATCCAGAAGTATAAAATAGTAAAGGAGTTAGAGCAGGGAAAGAGGCAGATAGAAATGGCAAAAAAGCGTGACATGAATGAAATCATTGTTAGAATGATTTGGAAAGACCAGGAGAAGATAAAGATTTTGCATGGGCACCCTGGTGAGCCAAACCTGGCAGCAGTGAAAGTTCATAATGTTTTCCTGAAGCAGACTGAGAAGCTCATTGGGCATTATTTGGAGCATCAGAGAAAGAACTAGATAAATATTTAGTCAGTCTGAAATGTGTTGGGAAGCACGAAATCAAACGAAGAATATGAAACGGAATGCTAAATTATGAGAAAACATGGATGAATGGGTAATTTTTTCTGGTTAACAAACATTTTCATTTCATTTTGTCTCCTACAACTGTGAAACCCATAAATTTTCATCTAAGCCAATGGCGTAACATTTGTGCCAAAAGCTGCATAATACAAAAGGGGGTGAAACTTATGACAACAACAACAACATTGAGGGTGGGGGACGGTGGGAGAATGTCAGGTAGCTACGCATCAACAGCACACTCACTTTTGTTTTTCTTAATGCTGTTTTTTAATACCATTCGTGTTCTTAATAACAATAGCTATATCTCTTTCAGTGTCTTACCTGATGGTGGTATAAGTAGGGGGTGATTTATGTGGGGTTAGGTGATAAGAAGGGGTAAAAATGAGAGTTTTGGGAAGTCACCAGAACACATTGTACTATTATACAGTATCCTCGCATCCAGTATGGTATTTTTGTCAGACAGAACTGCCATACTGAACTAAATCCGTACTGGACAAACAACAGACCTTTTGGGAAAATTGAATAATGTCAGACAAGCCTTGGAAAAGTCCCCCTTGAATTCAGCATAACTACGTTTTGACACAACTGAGATTTTACCAACCTTTAAGGTGAGTGGTGATGGGCTTGAGGAGGAAAAGGGAGGGGTATCCGAGGCCTGAATGAGGGCCTTCAGGATCCTGAGGCCTGTCTGCCTCAACCTCCCTCATAAATCCCCCATAGCCACACACTGACATCGTCGTCTTCGTCATCAGGGGAAAGTGTACAACTGCAGTGTGACTGGCACACGACACGTGTCGCGAGGAAGGCGTACCAGGCTGGCGTGGCAGTACTAGGGAAACGTTCCTCGGTGTTTGCCATCTTCCCGCACCCGGGCAGGTAATAGTACTGGGCGCAGAATGTCAGTACTAGAGAAGAACTCTTCGGATTTGGCCCACTTTGCACGGCCGATCTGTACTATCCCAACAAATCTGATACTACAGTAATGAATTACTGTATTTTATTTTTTTGCCAGCTATACTGGATGAGAATAGTACTGGACAAATGTGTACTGGATGCGAGGGTACTGTGATGCAGGTTTGCATAGCACAGTCCTTGTCCAGTCCTTATTGTCTGTGGCACTCGAGGATCGAGTGTAGTCAAAATCGTTAAGTTTGCATTAGTTGTTACCTGGCTATATGTTTCCATTCATTTGTGGACACAGATGTTCATATCTTGAACTACCTCCATTTGTAAACTGTTCCTAATATTAATACTTCTGTTTGGGAAACTTATATTTTTTACCTGAGTTATTCTTCCTCTGCATATGTTCATGTCCTCTTTTCATTCCATTATTGTTGACAAAAAATCCCATCTGTTCCCTTTTATTTAGTCGTCTGACTCCATCATCCTATAAATTGTGGGAAACTTAAAACCAAGTCACTTAACCAAATGAATGATATGCCTTATTCCTCTAAATTATATATGTAGTATGAATATTGCAGCTATATTTCATCAGGGTATAATAAGCATACAGATACTTTATATACCAGCTTCTTTAACCTGTATTGAGGGAGACTCACAAACAGTGTGATCATATCATAATAATGAGGTTTGCCAGCCCAGTCATACCCCTGTCACTAACAGATACATTCTTGCAGCATCTGCCAAAATTTACCAGCCACTGAACCAGTTAACAGTGCTGTTAATTGTGTATGTCATCCAAAGCATTCAGAACCCCCGCCACACGTGTGTACTCATCACCATGAGCCTAAGAGTTAATGAGACAGTTTTCGACCTTTATGCTGTGATATGTTTCTCAGAACTAAATATCATCATCTGACATCAAACAGAAACATTGCAGAATTCATATTTCCTACCCAGTTGGTTAAGGACACTCCATGTAGCAGGTTGAGGGGAGTTTTGAATGCCATGTTCAGGTCATGGAAGAATACATACAGTGTAATGGTTTCTGCTGTTCTTGATATTTCTTACAGAATTGTCTGGAAAATCATGTCAGTGGTTCTTCTGGAAGTGCTATATACATTCTGTATTTGCACCACTGCTCAAGTAGGATATTTAGTGAGCTAAGCATTTGGCATAGCCACTTACTGTAATCATACACATCAACACATTGTAATATTACACAAACACTTGGACCTGCTCCATATGCTCCTTCTCCCCTCCCATTAACCCCCCACCAACCCCTTTCCTACTTCCTCCGCACCTCCTCAGCCTAACCCACCAATCCTTCCCACTCCATCCAATCCCCCCACCCCTCCCATTCCACCTCAGTCTAATTCACCCCAACATCCACCACAACCTTCTCCTACCCCTTCCCCTCCACCCACACCCCCACCTCCCCCCTGTGCTACAGCGCCCAACACACGTTGTACACACTACATAAACCTTCTTCAGATAAACATAGCTGCGATAAACACCAAAAAACAAGAACTCACGCGGTTCATCAAACAACAGAACATACACATTGCCATCTTAGAAGAAAGTTAACTATGCAGAACACAAAAAACACCTACATTTCATAATTTCACCACCATTAGAGAGGACCGGGCCAACGGTTGTGGCAGTGGACTCATCACCCTGGTACACCAATCCATCAGCTTTTCAGATACTAGTGCATACACAAAGTCACTTCTCCCCCCACATGACCCCACAACAGAAATCCATCCATCCATCATCCAATTCTGCTTTGCCCCATGAGGAGCGTAGGAGCCCAGGGCGAGGCAAGTTGGTCCTGACATTTAAGATGAGTGACCAGCATCCTTCATCCCTGAGTGGCATTACATGAGCAATAAGCCCCAACCATCCCATGGATATAAACCTTCACTGGCTCAATCCGATTAGAGCGCCGTAATTACCCACTAAACCGCCAGGTGCCAAATTTGGTTATATGGTTACCACCCAGCATAGTAAATGGTTTCCTGGTGTTCAGGAAACCATTTGGCTTGTCACTCATAGGCAGAAAGAGAAGGAAAAAATGAAGGAAAGAAAGACGGAAGAGGAAGTGTAAAGTCACTTGTAGGCAGAAGGATAAGGAAAGAATGAAGGAATGAAAGGCAGAATAGAATGGAAAGAAAGAAGGGTGGAGGAGAGGAAAAGGTAGATGCCCGAGAGCAGCACTACATCGAGTGAGTGGGTGGTGAGCCTCCCCACCTACCACAGTCAGAAATACAATCAGTTAAATATACGCACTGGCAACAAATCACACATAACAATCACCAGTACATACGTTCCCCCCACAGTACCACACAATATTATTCTTCTCAAATACACCACATCCCTAACATTCCCAACATCATCCTGGATGGTGATTTCAATGATTTCAATGCCAAGGCGTCAGCCTGGCATGTCAACAACCCTGACACAGAAAGAGGGCTGGTACTTCAATCCCAAATAGATAATCCTTTCATCCTCAACAGTCTCCATCAACATACCCATATCCCACACCAAACCCTCTTCCTCGCATCATCCCCAAAAATCACATTTTGCTCTCCAAACCTCGCCCCCACAACATCCTGGAGAGTGGTCAAAACCCTCGGTTCTGACTACCTCCTGATTATCATCACTACCAAAACCAAAGTCACCCCAGCTGGCCACAGGCAGTATCTGTATATCTATCTATTGCCAGACTCCTTAATCCCATAAGGGGTGGCCACAAACAACTCGCCTCCATGTCGCCCTGTCCCCTGCCATTTCACTGCCCTGCTCCCAGCACACACCCTAGTCTCTCATATACGTCTCCACTCCATCCCTCCGTCTCATCCTCGGTCTTCCCCTCCCTCTCACCCCCTCCACCTCACTCACATAAACTTTTCTCATCAGTCTCTCACTTTCCATCCTCCACATGGCCAAACCATGTCAATGTGTTTCTCCTAATGCATGCTATCACATCCACAGCCACACCATAACACTCCTTCACTTCCTCATTTGTCAGTCTGTCTCTCCATGTGACTCCACATGCTCCTCTTAAATAACTCATTTCCACTGCTCTCACTCTTGACATCTGTCCCTCCAACAAGGTCCAACCTTCGCTTCCATACGTTAGAGTTGGTATCACAGTACTGTCATGTAGTAACTTTTTCACTTTCATGCTCACTTCCAAGTTTCCATACATTATAGTTGATATCACAGTACTGTCATGTAGTAACTTTTTAATTCCATGCTTGCTTCCCTGTTTCTTATCACTGCATTCAAGGAACCAGCAACCTTTTTTCCTTGTTGTAACCATTTTGGCGTATCCGATAGAGCCAGGATTCCGGGGGCTTGAATGATGAGTGAATGGAAGCGTGGCCCATTGGATTGGGCAATTTTGGGCTGTCTGGACATTGCTACTCCTCACCCTGCCCTTGGGTGAGAATGGAGGTCCGGATGATGATGATGATGATGATGTAACCATTCAAGCACTTCACCCTCTAAACTTCCATCTTTACTCATCACATTACCCAAGTACTTGAACTCACTCACATTTTCAATTTCCACCTCATCCAACCTCACTGTACGTTCACTGACTTCACTTCTCTCGAAGACCATAACTTTACTCTTCTCTACATTCACCTTTAGATTCCGCTTCTTACACAATTTCCCAAACTCATCCACCAAGCCTTGCAGCTCCCCTTCATCTTCACTCAACAACACAGTATCATCTGCAAACAACAATACTGAGAGTTTCCAAACACTGCCCTCCCCCACTAGGGCCACTCCAACATCCACTGCCCTACCTTGCATCTCTTTTATAACCCCATCCATATACAGCTTGAACAACCATGGAGACATGACACATCCCTGTTTCAGTCCAACCATCAAATAGAAAAATTCACTCATTTCACTATCCACACGCACTGCAGCCTTAGCACTCTCGTAAATACCCTTCACGGCATTCAGCAGCTTCCCATCTACTCCATATGTTCTTAATACTTCCCACAATCCTTGTCCATCCACCCTATCATACGCTTTCTCCAAATCCATGAAGGCTGCATACAACTTCTTTCCCTTCTCTAGAAACTCTTCCACTAAAGATCTAAGAATGAATATCTGATCTACACAACCTCTTCCCTTCTTATAACCTCCCTGTTCTTCTCCCACTAATTCCTCTGTTATTTCCCTAACTCTGTCAATAAGTATCTGCCATATGCTTTTCCTGTTACACTAGGAAGACAAATGCCCCTGTGATTACCACACATTTCTTTTTCCCGTTTTCCTTTGTACAAGGGAATAATTATACCTGACTTCCAATCCTCCGGGACTTTACCTTCCTCCCAGGCCAATCTGCACATCTTCCACATCCGTTTTACTACTATCTCTCCCCCATGCTTCAGCATTTCACCACACACGCCATCAATTCCTGGGTCTTTCCCCATTTTGACTTTCTTCATTGCTTCCACAACTTCCATCCTACTGATTTCTTCCTCTCTTCTCTCATCCCTCCATCTCCCAGCCATTCCCCAGCCACTTAGACTTGCATTACTTTAATTATCTGTGTTCAACAATTCCATAAAGTTTTCCCCGCATCTGCTCACTTTTTCTCCCTTCTCCACTATTAGTCTACCATTTTTATCTTTCACTCCCCAGCTTACGTCTTTGGCACCGTGTCTAACTCTTATTGCCTCTTTCCAGAACATTTTCTTACATTCCCTCCACTTGACACTCAAATTCCATCCAAATTCCTCATCCACTCTCTTCTTGATTTCTCTTACTAATCTTTTCACCTCGCTCTTTCTCTCCACATCTAACTCTCTCCTCTGTTTCTCAACTTCTTCCACGCCCGTTTCTCATCCACTCACTATATTTTTTCTTCTTTTGTGCCACAGCCTGTCTCACCTCTTCATTCCACCATGCTGTTCCCTGCACCTCCTTTTGTCTTCTCTTCCTTCCACACACCACCTCACATGCTGCGCATATTTCTTCTGTGAATATCTTGCACACACCATCCACATCCCCCATCTGCTCCAATCCATATTTACCCCATCACTTCTCCACTTTCCTGTTATATTCTGCCTTTTTTCCATCCTCTTGTAAACTTTCCACCCTCTATGTAAGAACTACTTCCACCTGTCCTTCTCTTCTTCTGTTTCTCCATTTCATTTGAACCTTGATTCTGACCACATGGTAATCTACTCCCTCAACCTCTGTATTCTCTTGCATTCATTACACACCTCATCCTGTCATCCACACACACATAATCAATCATTGCCTTCCGTTCATTTAGTTCACCATGCACCCTTCTCATCACTTGCCATGTATACCTATGGATCATTTTGTGCCTGAAGAGGGTATTGGCTATAACCAACCCCCTCCTGGCACGAATGTCCACTACAGCACTGCCATTCTCACTAGTTATAAGAGAGCCAACTGGAAGGCCTTCACAACTGAAACAGCCTTCACAACTGAAACAGAACAACATTCAAAACATTAAACAGTACACCCATCAAAAACATCATCACCACTGTGCACACTTTCAATACAGTTATTCAAAATGCAAACAAAAGACACATCCCAAGAGGCAACAGAAAGAGACATAACCCCAACTTCACACGAGAAATATAAGGACTCATCAGTGAACACGACACATTATGACACTCCCCTACACCCCACACACAAGATACCACACAACAAATACAAGAACTCAACACTCAGATAAACATTAAAATATCAGAACAGCAAACACTAAATTGGAATAATTATCTCCGTACACTTGATCACAAAACAAACGTCAGCAAACTCTACAAAACACTGAACAGCATCACACATGCTGCCATCATGACACCAGACACCATACCCTCAAACAAACAAAATGCAAACACTCTTATCAATCAATTTTCACGTTTCAGCCATCTAAACCCCCATTGCGACGACTGACGAGTCACCTGACGCAAGAGACAGTTCTCCACCGACCCAGACTTCGCACCTTTCACTTACAACCAGATGAAAGCATCATTAGCAGCCTTAAGCACTCATGTGCCTGTAGACCAGACAACATAAGCAACATACGCTTTAAACACCTTGGACCACAAGGCGTACAAGCACTCACCAACATATCAAACTACAGCTACTCAAACAACATAATACCCAGCATCTGGAAGCATGGCACTATTATCACTATCCCCAAACCCAAAAAGACCCTGCATTACCTTCCTCACACTGCCCCATCACACTCCTTTGCACTTCTTCCAGAATCACTGAATGACTGGGATCACGACTAGTTACACCTCATATCCCCTTAGCCCCATCACAGCATGGTTTCAGGCTGCTAAACTTCACAGACACTCTTCTTGCAGACCTTACACAGAGAGTTTTTGATGGCATCAATTCAGCTAGGCCACCACACAGAACACTCCTACCCACACTAGACATTAGCAAAGCTTTTGTTGCCATCCCTTGCTGCAACCTCACAAACAAAATATTCAACTCAAACTTGCACAATAACACAAAAAGGTGGCTGGCAAACTGTTTAGCAGGCAGATATGCACATGTAACATTTACCGATCAGTCATCGAACATCAGAAACTTCACAAACGACATCCCCCAGGGACCTGTTTTGTCCCCTACTCTCTTCAACTTATATGTGCACGACGTACCCACACCCAACACACCAGAGATACACATAGCTTCCTATGCGGACGATGTAACACTAACATGTACGCACCAAAACACAAACACAGCCAAACACATCCTCCAACATTACCTCAACAGACTACACGAATAGTTTACCACAAGCAGGCTCAAAATAGCCCCACCCAAATCTACAGTGACCCTGCTCACAAACTGGAGAGCAGAACACAGTCACATTCCACGCCTCACCATAAAACAATACTCCTGTACCCCCCCCCCTCCCCACACACACATTCTCTCTCTCTCTCTCTCTTTCTCTCTCTCCTTGGTGTAACAGTCATCAGTGTCATTTAAACAACACATCACAGTCATTAAAGATAAATTAACACCAAGACTCAATTCCTTAAGGTCACATGCCCATACAACATTTGAACACAACAAAGAAACCACCACCTTAGTATACAAACAATATATACATTCAGTGATGAATTATGCAAGCCCTGCTTGAGCTTCTAACCTCACTAAAACACACTACAACACTCTACAGACCATACAGAATAAGGCCCTAAAAATAATCACAGGCTGCACAGCTACTACACCCACAGACCACCTACAGTACACCAAGAAACCAAAGTTCTCAGAGTCATGGATCATCTAGACATGAGAGGCACACAAATTCTTGCAGCAGCCTCCACAAACCCACACCATCCAGTACACGACATGGCAGCACATCCATACACACCAAGGAACATCAAAACAACACCCAGCACACGATATCATACACAAATACGGTCATCTCTGCCCCCTCACACACCTCAAACCAGCTTCCAGAAACATATCCACACTGATATCACTCGCTGTGCCATTGAGACACTTAAAGACAACATACTGCTGCATGCACGGCTTCCTGATATCCACCCTTCTGAATCTTTTCTCCCTCATGAGGACAGGGTCCACCTGGCCAGGCTGAGATGTGGGCATCATCCAGCCCTCATGAGGTATCAGAAAAGGCTGGATGACTTCGGTGCTGGCACCTGTCCAGGATGCAACACAGCACCCCATATCATGAAGCTCGTTATGGAAGACTGCATTGCACACAATCACCTGCATCAGCAGCACAACATACACTTCGTGATAGCTCTGTGGGAAAGCCTGGTCTGGCCATGGCCTTCCTTAGGGACTCGGGGCAGTTCGGCCAGATTGCCTAGGGAACAAATACTACTGCACCTTGTAATGAAATAGACTGTTTAAAATTGTCCATACAGTACAGTGATCCCTTGGTTATAGCATTTTTTTTTTTTTAATCACGGCCAACGGCCATACCACGTTGAGTACACCGTTTCCCGTCCGATTAGCGAAGTTAAGCAACGCTGGGTCTGGTTAGTACTTGGATGGGTGACCGCCGGGGAACACCAGATGATGTTGGCATCCCTACGTGTCAAGTGGGGTTGGTGGAGGATTAGTGCCCCTCCCTGTAAAACAATTTAACTCTAAGCCCTTGGCCACCCCGTTTGGGATACATGGCGTCTGGCAATGAATGAATGAATGAAAGATGACAATCTGCATTCCTGCATCTATTGCTCAGTTTTGGCTAGAAAACATTGCTATTGTGCACCTGAGCTGATTCATCTGACAATGGTGGTGCAGTATTTGTGGTTTCTTATGGCTTTGAGGGATTCAAAGATGAGGCCCTACCCGACAAGTTAAACCCAGGCTGGTGGAAACCACTCTCTCCACCCCATAGCCTTAGAACCCCTTGCCTCAAGCCCATCTCAAGTCTCTCTAGTACATGTTTCCTCCATATAGTGCTCTTTTTACCACTTTCTGCTCACCTAACTATGCCTATGTATGTTTCCAATACTTACCATAATACCTTAGTAAGTATTTACTGAGTATAAATTGTTGTGAAAGGGTAAGTTTGGATTTGCAAGTGGGGTCCTGTAGGTTCTGTGCTTTTGTTATCGTGGACTTTCCTTATCACGCACTAGGTTCAGTACCAATTATGTGTGATAACCAAGGGATCACTGTATACAGATTTGCAAGTTTTATGACTCACAACAGCTTACTGTACATTAGTAGTAAAGTTGACTCATAACAGGTATGAATATCAGACAGTTTGAATCAGATTTCTGTATATTAACAGTGCCAGCTTATTTTGTGTAAGGCAGTCTCTTCTGCTTGCATGTGTCAGCCTTTTTTCTACCTGACAGCTACAGTCCAGCCTCCCTGGTTTCCTGGAGCATTCTGGCCAAGTCCCCTAACCTGATATCCCTTTTCAGTACTGTACCACATCCCATGTTTTTACTGGTCTGCTAGAAGGGACTGTCCCATATTCGGGTCTCTATAGCAGTTCACTCATTTACTCCTACTCATTCTGTCTGCATTTCCAAACCACCTCAGCCTACCTACACTCATCATCTCACAGTCAGTGCTCGAGCATTGATGGTCATACATTTTTTATACATTTTTCATTTCAGATTGGCTTGGATGATGAAGAAAAAGATAGATTCTGAGATGACATTAAACAAGGGGTTTGGTGGTTTGGGGAATGATGAGATTGTGGTTTTGGGTGGGGATTTAAATGGTCATGTGGGTTAAGCAGCTGAAGGATATGTAGGAGTGAGCTTCATCACTGGTTTGATCTATCTATCTATTGCCAGACGCCTCAATCCCGTTTGGGGTGGCCACAAACAAATCGCCTCCAAGTCACCCTGTCCCCCGCCATTTCACTGCCCTGCTCCCAACTCACACCCCCCTCTCTCATATACCTCTCCACCCCATCCCTCCATCTCATCCTCGGCCTCCCCCTCCCTCTTCCCCCCTCCACACCACTCACATACACTCTCTTCGTCAGTCTTTCACCCTCCATCCTCTCCACATGGCCAAACCACCTCAGTGTGTTCCTCACAACGCTTCCTATCACATCCACATCAACACCACAACGCTCCTTTATATCCTCATTCGTCAGCCTGTCTCTCCACGTGACTCCACAGGCTCCTCTTAAATAACTCATTTCCACTGCTCTCACTCTTGACTTGTGTCGCTCCAACAATGTCCAAACTTCACTTCCGTACGTTAGAGTTGGTATCACAATACTGTCATGTAGTAACTTTTTCACTTCCATGCTCACTTCCCTGTTTCTTATCACTGCTTTCAAGGAACCAGCAACCTTTCTTCCCTGCTGTACCCTTTCAAGCACTTCACCCTCCAAACCTCCATCCTTACTCATCACACTACCCAAGTACTTAAACGTACTCACATTTTCCAATTCCTCACCATCCAACCTCGCTGTACATTCACTAACTTCACCTCTCTCAAAGACCATCACTTTACTCTTCCCCACATTCACCTTTAGATTCCGTTTCCTACACACTCTCTCAAACTCATCCACCAAGCCTTGCAGCTCCCCTTCGTCTTCACTCAACAACACAGTATCATCTGCAAACAACAGTACAGGGAGTTTCCAAACACTATCCTCTCTCACCAGGGCCACTCCAACATCCACTACCCTACCTTGTACCTCTTTTATTACCCCATCCATGTACAGATTGAATCTGGTTTGATAAATTTGATTATATATTAGGGCTCTTGTCTTAGATGACCGGCTGAAGCGTGTGATTGTAAATGTGTATAAGGAGGAGGAGGATGCCTTAGATAGAGGAAATTATAGAGACATAAAACCTTTAGGCCAGATAATGAAGGTAATAGAGAGAGTCCTTGAAGGTATGATAAGGGAAACCGTCAATACTGATGTGACTCAGTTTGGGTTTATGCTAGGGAAAGGGACCACTGATGCCATATTCATTGTTTGGAGAAGGCATTTGACAGAGGCCGTAGGGAGGTGGTGAAATGGGCAATGAGAAAGCTTGGGATCAAGGAGTGACTGGTTAGAGTGGTTATGACTATGTATGTGGGTGCTTGCACCCAAGTGAGAGTGAATGGAGATTTGAGTGATAGGTTTTCCATGAGTGTTGGCATGCAGCAGGGATGAGTCTTGATCCCTTTATTGTTTATCATGGTGCTTTAAGTTCTCTAATGTGGCTACAGAAATGGACTCCCATGTTAGATGTTGTATGCTGATGACATGGTATTGATTGCAGAGAATGAAAGGGAGGTGGAGGAAAGATTAAGGAAGTGGAGAGGTGGAATGGGGCACAAGGGCTTGTTAGTTAATGCGGACGAGACAAAAGTGATGATATCTAGGGTAAGTGGCGATACTGTCAAAGCAGAGGGAGTGTGGGCATGTGCAGTTTGCCACAAGGGTATGGAAAGTAACTCGATTTTGTCTAGGGTTTGTGATATGTGGGTGCATAAGAGATGTAGTGGTATTAGAGGCAGACTGTGAAATGGTGCTGATTGGAGAGTCCCTTGAATGTGTGGAGTTTTATTATTTGGGGGACATGTTATGTGGTGTAGGTGAGGCTGGAGCTAGCTGAGTGTCTAGTTTAAGGAGTGGTTGGTGGAAGTTCTGGGAGCTGTTGCCTCTCCTAACACTGGGAGGGCACTCCCACCATGCTAAGGGATCTTTGTATGCAGCATGTGCTAGGGGTGTAATGCTGCATGGTAGAGAGACCCGGGCAGTTACAGAAGAGGATACTCATAGGCTCAAACACAGAAATGACAACACTTAGGATGTTTTGTGTGTCCTGAAATAAGAGGTCTGGGGAGTCTAAGATGGTGATTGAAGTATTGAAAGGACGGATGGGACTTGAATGTATTGGTATTGTTGAGAGGAGGGGTAGATTGAGATGGCTTGGGCATGTTGAGAGGATGGAGAATGACAGTTGGGTGTGGAGGGTGGCAAGTGTGAACATCGGTGATAGGGTGGTGAGAGGCAGACCTGGGAATGAGGTCATAGAGTGTAACCTTAGGGATAAGGGACTGAATAGGAAGGCTGCCAGAGACTGAGCAGCATGGAGAGCTGCCAGTAGATGACCAAGGCCGATGCTTGCAAACATTTTGGACTCTGTAGACGATACGATATAATTCTGAAAAGTAAATATTGTAAGTTTGCAATTGCCAGTGTTATTAATTATTTACCCATTCAGATTTCTTTTGACATATTGCAGAAGCTTTAACAGTGTGTCCATCAGTATCAGAATTGGGTAAATTATCATGCTTTGCTTTAACTAATGAGTTGCTCAGTAAGTTGGTCTGCTAGTATTTGAGTGTGTGGCAACCTGCTGTAGAAAACATTCATTGTATCCAAAAATTTTGTTGTCTTTCTGAGATTGACTTTAGAAGTACTGTAGTTGCTTATGTACTGGTCGTTGTTCCTGCAGGTAAAACGAGAAGAAGTAGATCGTAGAGTGAAAGAACAGCCAGAGACATACTCGCATAAGTTCTCTGAGGAGGCTAAGTTGATATGCCAGCAAGTAAGTATACTTTTTTCCGGTACTTATTGTGAACTGTTAAGACAGAGATGATTTACTGTTTTGTTGTTGCAGAAGTCTCTCTCTCTCTCTCTCTCTCTCTCTCTCTCTCTCTCTCTTTGTAGTGTATATCTGAATTTTCTGTCTCCCCATGGTATCTCGGGACACCCTTTAAGAAGGTGTGTTCAGTACTGTATATCAGTCTTCTGACTACTGCCAGTGTTTCAGAGAAGGTTGAGGAGGCATATCATAGACTAAGGAGGCTGAGTCAGAAAAGGTAAACAACTCCACTAAATGCCATAAAAGATAGAAACACAGTAGTAGACCCATGCTTTAACAGACTAACTGGGGAAAGCCAGGTTCATTTCCGAGGATCTCCCCCTGAAGTGGGATTTAAAACACTTTTGAAAATAAATGAGTCTGATAGCATAATCCAGTACTAAAACTGTAAACTAAACCCATTTTACAGTAACGTGGCTCACAAGTTTTCCCTTTTCCTTCTTATTACACATCATTGTCATAGCACTTCTTCATAACTAGTACAGTACAGTGTTACTATAGTCTATTATTACAACTCAGCAGTCACGATGGGGAGATGACAATTTCAGGCCAGGTTGGAGAAAAAATGGGTAGGAAACCTGTATAGTGACCCATTGCGTCCTTTTTAACAGATGTTTGTTATAGCCAGTGAAAGTTTGGAGGGCTTTGTGGCATCTGTTAAATCCTGTATCTGCTCTGTCCAGGTTCGTTATAGGGAGGGTTTACTGTACAGTGACACCAATGTAGTATGAAAAGCTGTTATTTTATCAGGTAACTCAATTATCTTCCAGTATTTGTAATTAGATAACACAGAATTGACATGTAGGTACGGTAGTACCCTGTAAGACTTCCATTCTTCTTAACCTCTAGACACCGGTCTGTTTACACCGCTGTCATCCTCTCAGTGCAGGCAATTTTCCCCAAATTGCTTGTTTTCAAATCTTTCATTCTTGCAAATGAAACCATCCCCAGGTCTGCAGGTGATTGCATCGATGAGTAATGACATGAAGAAAATAAGTAACTTTCGGCAATTGAAGTGGAATGTCCTTGTGCATGTGTGTGTGGCCCCGACTTTGGCATTGCTCTCAACAAGACAACTTCTTCACTGCTAGACACACTAGACACAGTGGCGTCCAAGACACGCCTAATGGCACTATCCCTGAGCCTTTTCTTAGTATCCTTGGGCAGAGGCTTGCAGGGGTGGATGAGGCAAGGGTTCTGCATGAAGTGGGAATGGAATCGGACGAGGCGGAACCTGAAGACATCGTTCTACACCCAGCCGTCAAGGGACAGACTGAAGCACCCTTGTGTAACCCATTGGTGGTGAGATCAAACATAACCAGTTCAAACAATGGCGGGAAGGAACTTGTGGCATGTGCCGTCACCCGGCAGTCTATGTACCCGTAAATCGCGACTGCATATCACATTCCCCAGCAGTCGGGGGTTAATTAAGTTTTCAATCATTAATACCAACTGAGTTGTAAACAGAATGTACTGTGTTATGCTCTTCTCTCATACACCTTGAGAGAGTATGAGATCATACCTGAAAGTGGCACAAAGCATGGATCTAGCATTCTTTATGTGTAAAACTCATAAATAAACCTCAAGTAACTTTCTTCAAGCTTAACTACAACCTCACTGCTTCAAGCAGCACTGGTATACAGTAGAGCCATGACTTAAGACAATGGGAAGCATTTGTCTTACAATAAGAGGAGCATTTAATTCTTCCTTAATGATTCAATAACACAGTCATATCACTCAGTTGCTCAGGAGAAACTAAGTGGGAAGTGGGTGCGTTTAGGTTTTGGGTTTCCAGATGGCCGTGTTTGTTTAACACGTGTTTTCAGTCTTTCATCGTCTAATCCTGTGTCCCATGAGGAGTATAGTGCGTTGCAGTATTGTCGGTCACTGCTAGGGTTCCTTGACCGAAGCCAACCCACATGACCCGTGTCCCATACCTACTGTTGCCATCATCAGTCTCACTGTTACTTTGATTGCCTTTGTGTCAAGCAATTTGTATTTCTTTTTTTCTTGCTTCACATTTTATGTATATATAAAGAGGGAGAGAGAGAGAGAGAGAGAGAGAGAGAGAGAGACAGTCTATCTATAAACAGTAATATATATATATATATATACATACAGTATTCCCTCATTTATCTGGTCATAATAGAGCCAAAGGCACGTCCGGGTAGTGGCAACATCCAGATAAAGAACACTATTCCCCTACCATACCCAGACCCTACCTATACCCACCTCAGACCTACACCTAACTTATTTTTACAGTACGTGTGCTTCATTTGGCAATGTTTTCTGGTCATTCAGGTATATTTAGACATCAAAACATACTACTCCCCTGGGGGTAGGGGGGTTTCAAGAATACTCCCCCAGTATCCCTGCTTGTCGTATGAGGCAACTAAAAGGGTTGGTGGTGGGTTAGTGCCCCACCCCGTAAAATGAACTAACTAAAAAAGCGAATAAAGTGCCTCGGACCAGGACGGACCATACGTTGACGACGAAGGAACGGACGAAGGACATTCTGAGGGTGGGAACATGGAATGTGAGAGGAGTGAATGATGAAGTGAAAGAGAGAGAGATTGTTCAGGTGCTTGAGGATGCAAGAGTGGATATATGTGGATTGACTGAAACTAAATGGAAAGGTGAAAGGGTGAGAGAATGGGAATATGGTTTAGGTATATGTGCGGGAGTCAGTGAAAATGAGAGGGCAAGAGAGGGAGTATGTTTGATGATAAGCAAGAAGTGGAAGGAGAATATAAGAGAGTATGGAACAGTGGGTGCAAGGATTGTATGGGTGAGGATGAAAGTAGGTATAGAAGCGTGGGCGATTGTATGTGTGTATGCTCCGACAGAGGACCGAGTGGCAAGAGTGAGAGATGAGTTTTGGCCGAGAGTAGAAGCATGTATGGACAAATTTGAGAGGAGCAAGAGAGTGCTTTTGATTGGAGACATGAATGGCAAAGTTGGGAATGAACGAGTGGATGGAGTGGTTGGTCAGTGGTGTGTGCTAGCTGACGTAGATGGGAATGGTAGTGCTTTGGTGGACATCTGTGCTGGTAAAGGGTTGGCAATGGCCAACACCTACTTTTGACATAAGATGATCCACCAGTATACATGGAGAGTAATGAGGAGGATGGATGGTGAACTTGTTGAATGAAAGGCAATGATAGACTACGTGTGTGTGGATGAGCGAATGAGAAGACAAGTGTTGGATGCAAGAGCATGGAGAGGATGGGGGAATGGAGTCTCGGACCATCACTTAGTGATGGCTAAGGTAAAGCTGCAAAGAAAATGGTTGAGGAGACGAAGGGGAAGACAGGAGGAAACAGCTCCTGTGAGAAGAGTGGAGAATTTGCAAGATAGTGAGAAAATGGCAGAATACAAGAGCATAGTGGAAGAAAGATTGGGAAGGTATGAGCTAGAGCAGATGGAAGGGGTGGAACACGTATGTAAGATATTTACGGAAGAGATAGGCGCAGCGTGTGAGGTGGTTTGTGGAGTGAGGAGGAGATGCAAGGGTGTGCAAGGGACAGCATAGTGGAATGATGAGGTGAAACGAGCTGTTGAACAAAAGAAGAAGGCATATAGTGAATGGTTAGCAAGTAGAGGTAGGGGAGAAGATGAGAGAGAGAAGAGAGAGGTATATGTGAGTAGCAGAAGGGAGGTGAAGAGAGTGGTGAAGGAGAGTAAGAAGAAAGTGGATGAAGAGTTTGGGAGGAATCTGAGTGTGAAATGGAGGGAGAGTAAGAAATTGTTTTGGAAGGAGGTAAAGAAAATAAGGCAGTGTGAAAGGGGAAATAGTAGAGGAGTGAAAGATAGAAATAATAGATTCTTGGTGGAGAAGAGAGAGAAATTGAGGAGACGGAAGGAGCATTTTGAGGATTTATTGACTGTAGAGTGTGACAGCAGTGCGGGTATAAGTGGTTGGGGAATGGCTGGGAGAAGAAGAGATGAGAGGAGGGAGGAAGAGATCAGTAGGATGGAAGTAGTGGAAGCAGTGAAGAAGATCAAGTTGGGGAAGGCCCCAGGAATTGATGGAGTGTGTGGTGAAATGCTGAGATATGGAGGCGAGATTGTTGTGGAGTGGAAATGGAAGTTGTGTAGATTGGCTTGGGAAGAGGGAAGGGTTCCAGAGGACTGGAAATCTGGTATAATTGTTCCTTTATATAAAGGAAAAAGGAAGAGAGAAGTATGTGATAACCATAGGGGTATTTGCCTTCTTAGTGTGACTGGTAAAATATATGGTAGAATTCTCATTGATAGGGTTAGGCATATGACAGAGGAGCTAGTTGGAGAAGAACAAGGCGGATTTAGGAAGGGAAAAGGGTGTGTAGATCAGATATTTGTTCTAAGATGTTTGGTGGAGAAGTATTTACAGAAGGAAAAGAAAGTGTATGCTGCCTTCATGGACTTGGAGAAAGCTTATGACAGAATAGATAGGCAAGGTATGTGGAAGGTATTAAGAATATATGGAGTGGATGGGAAATTGTTGAATGCTGTGACAAGTATGCACGAAGGAGCTAGGGCTACGGTGCGAGTGGATGGTGAGCTGAGTGAGTTTTTTTATCTCGGTGTGGGACTGAAACCTGGTTGTGTGATGTCTCCATGGCTGTTTAATATATACATGGATGGGGTTGCAAAGGAGGTGCAGGGTAGGACAGTGGATGTAGGGGTGGCTCTAATGAATGAGGGTGAGATTTGGAAGATTCCGGTGTTGCTGTTTGCTGATGATACAGTATTGTTGAGTGAAGATGAATGGGAGTTGCAAGGTTTGGTGAATGAATCTGGGACAGTGTGTTGGAGGAGGAAGCTGAAAGTTAATGTAAACAAAAGTAAAGTTAGGGTGTTTGAGAGGAATGAAGTCACAGAATGTACAGTGAGGTTGGATGGTGAGGATATGGAGAGTGTGAGTGCATTCAAGTACTTGGGTAGTGTGATGAGTAAGGATGGAACTTTGGTGGATGAAGTGCGTGAAAGGGTACAGCAGGGAAGGAAGGTTGTTGGTTCACTGAAAGCAGTGATGAGAAATAGGGAGGTGAGTATGGAAGTTAAGAAGTCACTGCATGATAGTATTGTGATCCCTACCCTGACGTATGGAAGCGAGGCATGGACCTTGCAAGAGGGGAACAAGTCAAGAGTGAGAGCAGTGGAAATGAGTTACATGAGAGGAGCACGTGGAGTGACATGGAGGGACAGGTTAACGAATAAAGAAGTGAAGGAACGTTGTGGGGTGGATGTGGATGTGGTTGAGAAGATTAAGAGAAATACACTGAGGTGGTTTGGACATGTGGAGAGAATGGAGAATGAAAGACTGACTAAGAGGGTGTATGTAGGTAAGGTGGAGGGAGGGAGAGGGAGGGGTAGACCGAGGATGAGTTGGAGGGATGGCGTTGAGAGGTATATGAGGGAGGGGGGAGTGAGTTGGGGGGAGGGTAGTCAAATGGTGGGTGACAGAGCGACTTGGAGGCGTTTTGTCCGCGGCCACCCTTTGTGGGATTAGGGCGTCGGGCTATAGATTGAAAACACACATAGGAATATCCAAAGTAATGCTAAAGACCACGAAAACCATGCAGGAAAACCACAGAAAACCAAAAAACATCATACCTAAACAGAACTGTATGTACAGTACCTCTTCCTTATTTTATCATAGAACAGACATAGGAATATCCAAAGTACTAGAAAACACCAAGAGAACCATGAAAAAAACAAAAAAAATTAAAACCAAAAAACACCTGACTCCAACACCACTACATGTACAGTACCCCTCCTAATTTTGGCACAGCTTTCAGGTCAGTCTTCCTTATTTAGACATCCAAACTCACATAGGAATATCCAAAGTAATGCCAAACACCAAGAAAACCATTAAAAATAAAAAAATGAAAACCAAACCCACCCCCCCACACCATTGTATGTGCGTTTCCCCTCATCATTTTGGCACAGCTTTCAATTCAGTCTTCCATACAGTATTTAGACATCCAAACACACATAGAAATATCCAAAGTAACACTAAACACCAAGAAAACCATGAAAAAGAAACATTGAAAGCCAAAAAACACCCGACCCATACACAACTATATGTACACTACCCCTCCTAATTTTGGCACTGTTTTCAGGTCAATTTGCCATTTTTAGACATCAAAATACACATAGTATTATCCATATTAATGCTAAACATCATGAAAACAATGCATAAACAACAAAAATCCACAAAAAAAATTTACGACGGTTTGAAAATCTTTTGTCTGTGACGACTGATTGCTCCCGGGGCTCAAAAAAATTCCACGGACAAATATACCACCGTAAATTGGTTATGTCGGTATAAATCGTATCCCATCATCTTTGCTGATGTTTATACTATAAGATAAGCTAATAAAAACACACAAAACTGTTGAGTAAAATTTTAAAAATTCAGGAAGAATAAAGTGTTCAGGAGTAAAACTTACCTTCATATAACTTCCCACCATCCTAGTTCTAAATTTTGCCAACACCTTCAAAGAGTTAAGCATATGTCTAGATGCAGAATTTCATGAGCTTTCTCATGGTTACTGTGGAATTTCAATATGACCAATAGTAGTACAATATCAGCTTATCTATCTACAGCCCAACGCCCTAATCCTGCAAAGGGTGGCTGCAGACAAAGTGCTTCCAAGTTGCTCTGTCACCCACCACCTCACTACCCCCCCCCCCAGCTCACTCCCCTCCCAGCTCACTCCCCCCTCCGTCATATACCTCTCAGCTCCATCCCTCCACCTCATCCTCGGTCTTCCCCTCCCTCTCCCTCCTCAACTTCATTTACATACACCCTCTTAGTCAGTCTTTCATTCTCCATTCTCTCCACATGTCCAAACCACCTCAGTGTATTTCTCCTAATTTTCTCAATCACATCCACATCCACCTCACAATGTTCCTTCAATTCTTCATTCGTCAACCTGTCCCTCCATATCACTCCACATGCTCCTTTCAGTAACTCATTTCCACTTCTCTCACTCTTGACTTATTCCCCGCTAGCAAGGTCCGTGCCTCGCTTCCATATGTCAGGGTAGGGATCACAATATTATCATGCAGTGACTTCCTAACTTCCCTACTCACCTCCCTGTTTCTCATCACTGTTTTCAGTGAACCAACAACCTTCCTTCCCTGCAGAACCCTTTCAAGCACTTCATCCCCAAAAGTTCCATTCTTACTCATCACATTACCCAAGTACTTGAATGTACTCACATTCTCCACATCCTCGCCATCCAATTTCACTGTACATTCTGTGACTTCATTCCTCTCAAACACCCTAACTTTACTCTTGTTTGCATTAGCTTTCAGATTCCTCATCCTACACACTGTCCCAAATTCATTCACCAAACCTTGCAACTCCCATTCATCTTCACCCAACAGTACTCTATCATCATCAAACAGCAACACTGGAATCTTCCAAATCTCACCCTCATTCACCAGAGCCACCCTCACATCCACTGGCCTACCTTGCACCTCCTTTACAACCCCATCCATGTATATATTAAACAGCCATGGAGACATCACACATCTCTGTTTCAGTCCCACATTTATATCAAAGAACTCACTTAGCTCACCATCCACGCGCACCATAGCCCTAGCTCCTTCTTACATGCTCTTCACAGCATTCAGCAATTTCCCCTCCACTCCATATATTCTTAATACCTTCCACATACCTGGCCTATCTGTTCTGCCATAAGCTTTCTTCAAGTCCATGAAGGCAGCATACACTTTCTTTTCCTTCTGTAGATACTTCTCCACCAAACATCTTAGAACAAATATCTGATCTACACACCCTTTTCCCTTCCTAAATCCCCCTTGTTCTTCCTCAGCTAGCTCCCCTGTTGTATGCCTAACCCTATCAATGAGTATTCTACCATATATTTTTCCAGTCACACTAAGAAGGCAAATACCCCTATGGTTATCACATACTTCTCTCCCCTTTTCCTTTGTGTAAAGTAATAGTTATATCTGATTTCCAGTCCTCTGGAACCCTTCCCTCTTCCCAGGCCAATCTACATAACTTCCATATCCACTCCACTACAATCTCACCCTCATACCTCAGCATTTCACCACACACTTCATCAATTCCTGGGGCCTTTCCCATCTTGATCTTCTTCATTGCTTCCACTATTTCCGCCCTACTGATCTCTTCCTCCCACCTCTCATCTCTTTGTCTCCCAGCCATTCCCCAACCACTTTTTCTCACACTGCTGTCATTCTCTACATTCAGCAGGTCCTCAAAATGCTCCTTCCATCTCCTCAGTTTCTCTCTCTTCTCCACCAACAATCTATTATTCCCATCTTTCACTCCCCTACTATTTCCCCCTTCACACTGTCTTACTTTAAACAATTTCTTACTCTCCCTCCATTTTACACTCAGATTCCTCCCAAACTCTTCATCCACTTTCTGCTTACTCTCCTTCACCAGTCTCTTCACTTCCCTTCTCCTGCTCACATATACATCTCTCTTCTCTCTTTCATCCTCTCCCCTACCTCTACTCACTAGCCATTCACTATATGCCTTCTTCTTTTGTTCCACAGCTCGTTTCACCTCATCATTCCACCATGCTGTCCCCTGCACACCCCTGCATCTCCTCCTCACTTCACAAACCACCTCGCACGCTGCGCCTATCTCTTCCGTGAATATCTTACACACATCTTCCACCCGTTCCATCTATTCTAACTCATACCTTCCCAACCTTTCTTCCACTGTGTTCTTATACTCTTCCATTTTCTCACTGTCTTGCAACTTCTCCACTTTTGTGACAGGAGCTGTTTCCTCTTGTCTTCCCCTTTGTCTCATCACCCATTTTCTTTGCAGCCTTACCTTGGCCATCACTAAGTGATAGTCTGAGATTCCATTCCCCCACCCTCTCCACACTCTTGCATCCAACACTTGTTTTCTCATTTGCTCATCTGCACACACTTAATCTATCACTGCCTTTCGTTCAACAAGTTCACCATCCATCCTCCTCGTGACTCTCCATATATACCTGTGGATCATCTTATACCGAAAGAAGGTGTTGGCTATTTCCAACCCCTTACCAGCACAGATGTCCTCCAAAGCACTAGCACACTCCACTGACCAACCATTCCATCCACTCATACATTCCCAACTTTGCCATTCATGTCTCCAATCAGAAACACTCTCTCTCTCCTCTCATACTTGTCCATGCATGCTTCTACACTTGTCCAAAACTTACCTTTCACTCATGCCACTTGGTCCTCTGTCGGTGCATACGCACATACAATCACCCAAGCTTGTATAGCTACTTTCATCCTCACCCATACAATTCTTGCACCCACTGTTCCATACTGTCTTATATTCTCCATGCACTTCTTTCTTGTCATCAGACATACTCCCTTTCTTGCCCTCTCATCTCATTAACTCCCGCACATATTCCTAAACCATATTCCCATTCTCTCACCCTTTCACCTCACCATTTAGTTTCAGTCAATCCACATATATCCACTCTTGCATCCTAAAGCACCTGAATAATCTCTCTCTCTTTCACTTCAACATTCACTCCTCTCACATTCCATGTCCCCACCCTTAGCATGTCCTTTGTCCGTTCCTTAGTTGTCAGCGTATGGTCCGTCCTGGTCTGAGGTGCTTTATTCTCTTGTTTAGTTAGTTCTTTTTACGGGGTGGGGCACTAACCCACCACCAACCCTTTTAGTCGCCTCATACGACAAGGAGGGACCAGGGGTTAGGGGGTAGTAGAATAAATCGCAAAAAAACTTTGATAACTCACAAGTCAGTTTTATCACCACAGAGGAAGGTAGGGACTAAGGGAGTGAGGGGGGAAATGGGAGGGTATGGAGGAGGGGGGAAGTGAGGCTGTGTGCAGGATTTTTCCCCTTCTTTCAACAGGTGGACGGTCGTTTTTGCTGTACATTTACACGTCGCGTGCAGTCTGTTAGATGCTGAGTGGCCATGCGGAAGCACAGCTCACCATGACCGAGGGGCTTTCAACCTTCGGTAAAGAGGCGGACAGCCGCTGTTGCTGAACATGTACTCATGGCTTGTGGTCTTTTCGATGGAGGTGCTGGTTGGGAAAGACTTAGCCCCTGTGGCCACACGATATTAGGCTTTTGGTGGGGAATGAGTATGGATGTTTTGGCACCGCTTGCAGGTCACAGTTATATTACTCGGGTGCTGGAGGTACGTTGGGAGTCATAGGAAGAGCGTGTGACTTTGACCATTCAGTACCGGGGCGGATGGACAGACATTTTAGCTCTGGTTGTGGGTAACAGACTACTTCCTGCTCACGGCTCAAGCTCAGCGGCCACGATACTGAATGTTTGAATATGTCGACTGGCCAGCTGAAGTTCTCGGGCACTTTTACCTCATTATGATCATCCCAAGTCGTCAGAGTTTGTCCGCCAAAACATCAGGGACAGTGGTGAGTTAGCTATGAATTGAATGGATATGGTTGTAAGAAGCTGGGGTAAATATGAAGCTGATGAATTGCCCACACTCACATGGATGTGCACGAGTCGCAGTCAGTCGCCGGAGTCTGGGCAAGTCACCAAGTATATATTTATGTTAACTTAGTAGAGCCATACCCAGTCAAAACTTATTTGTTATTAAACTTTATCATACAGTTGGTCTGTTATTATTTGTGATATTTTATGCTGCTTTCAGGGCCTGCATATGGTTTATTAGGTACGGTATGTGCACACTTGCTCACAGTGGGTGATTTGCGGTTGTAGAGGCATTTACGGGAGTGCTTGCCAGACATTCATGGGGGTCTGTGTCTCCTAACCTCACGAATGTAGAAGGTCACCTGTATATATATGGTAATCCTTCATTTATCTGGACAAAATAGAGCCAAAGGCATGTCCGGGTAGTGGCAGCATCCGGATAATGAACACTATTACCCTACCCTACCCTACCCAGGCCCTACCTATACCCACCTCCAACCTATACCTAACATATTTGTACAGTACCTATGCTTAATTTGGTAGTGTGTAATGGTCAATAAGTCATATTTAGACATCAAAACACACATGGGAATATCCAAAGTAATGCTAAACACCAAGAAAACCATGCAGAAAAACCACTGAAAACCAAAAAACACCTTACTTAAACACAACTGTATGTACAGTACCCCTCCTTATTTTGGCAGTGTTTTCCAGTCATTCTGCCATATTTTCACGTCAAAACATACATAGTTTTATCTATAATATTTTGAAAACCAAGAAAACCATGCAAAAAAGCACAGAAAACCAAAAACCACCTTACCTATACACCACTGAATGTACAGTACCCCTCCTAATTTTGGCACAGTTTTCAGGTCACTCTGCCACATTTCGACCTCGAAACACACATAGGAATATCCAGATTAATGCAAAACACCAAGAAAACCATTAAAAAAAAAAAAAAAAACATTGAAAACCAAAAACCACCCAACGTATTCACAACTG
The DNA here is from genome assembly GCF_032717465.1 of Coenobita brevimanus. Classification (NCBI taxonomy): domain Eukaryota; kingdom Metazoa; phylum Arthropoda; class Malacostraca; order Decapoda; family Coenobitidae; genus Coenobita; species Coenobita brevimanus. The sequence goes on along the minus strand of NC_137054.1, from coordinate 49,790,726 downwards.
TATGTACAATGGGTCACAGATTATCGGTGCCTGATATGCGTGAAAGATTGGGAACACAGAATGAAGGTCACTGAAATATTAGTGTCCGACCTACCATATGCTTGTAGCTAATGTCAGGAGGTGTCATTATATTGCCAACTAGCAGTGTCTTCTTTGCAAACATATTGCAAATGTTATGTTTACCTAAACAGACATTGTTAATACACAATGAGTTATCGGTAATGAACAGCAGTTGTTCGAATGTTTTCGATAGGCATTGGACCGCCTGTGCACCGGTACTTTTGTGACCCAGTGTACAGTACCCCTCCTAATTTTGACACTGTTTTCAGGTCAATCTGCCATATTTAGACATCCAGACACACATGAGAATATCCAAAGTAATGCTAAACACCAGGATAACCATGAAAAAATAACCAATGAACACCAAAAAACACCCAGCCTATACACAACTGTATGTACAGTACCCCTCCTAATTTTGACATTTTCAGGTCAGTCTGCCATACTTAGACATCCAAACACACATAGGAATATCCAGAGTAATGCTAAACACCATGAAAACTGTGAAAAATTAGTACACAGTTCAGTTTCGTTATTTTATCTGTGCCATCACCCTCAATTTACCTGATGTTTTAAAGGCGTCCCAGGTCTGTTCTTTACACTGTTTGATATCGTATTTAGCTGCATTGCTCTGTTGTGTGATAGTTGGTCTTGTAAAATCCTGCCTACCATTCAGTTGGATCTGATTATTGCCTACATGAGTTATTTCATTATCTTAACAGTCCCCCTTTTTTTGCAGATATTTTAAGTGCATCACAGACCTTTTCAAGGAACCCCTTATACTGTATATTTTATTTATTGATTTGTGGATCTATTTATTTATCGTCTAGGTCTTATAATTTCCCAGCACATTTATTTTTCTTGGCTGTGTCTTAGCTTGTCATTATTTTATTTTCCCCTTGTTCCATTATTTTTGTTTCTCTTTTCTCATCATTCCTCATCCACTTTCATTGTGTGCAGTACTTTATCTGTAATGCATTCTTCTTCTGCCTTAGTGCCATACAATCTTTTAAATCAGTTCAGGTACAGAACGGTACTGTATGACCATTGCTGTATGATCTTTTAAATCAGTTCAGGTACAGTGTTACCATTGCCATACAATCTTTTAAATCAGTTCAGGTACAGTAATACCATTGCAATACAGTCTTTTAAATCAGTTCAGGTATAGCATTACCATTGCCATACAATCTTTTAAATCAGTTCAGGTACAGTATTACCATTGCCATACAATCTTTTAAATCGGTTCAGGTACAGTAATACCATTGCCTTGATATAATTGATAGAACTATAATCATATCTGTCACAACACCAAGGCCAGATTACAATACCAGTACAGTATACGCTCTATTAGCCAGAAGTTGTGGCAGCAGTGTGGATAGGGAAAGTTTGCCTGGTTTTATTTTTATTTTTATTTTTTTCTGCTAGCTTGTGTTCAGTTAGGGCTAAGATTGACTACAGTATTTCTCTATTGATTTGGCTCAGTTAGGATTAGTTAGGGGAGGATGTGGAGTTATGTGAAGCAGTGTGGTGGGGTAAAATTTTGTTAGGGTAATTTTTTGAAATAAGCAACGTTGGGTCTGGTTAGTACTTGGATGGGTGACCGCCTGGGAACACCAGATGCTGTTGGCATAACGTTCTCCCTACGTGTCAAGTGGGGTTGGTGGAGGATTAGTGCCCCTCCCTGTAAAGCAATTAACTCTAAGCCTTGGCCACCCCGTTTGGGATACATGGCGTCTGGCAATGAATGAATGAATGAAAACCAAGAAACACCCAATTTATACTTGACTGTGTGTACAGTACCCCTCCTAATTTTGACACTGTTTTCAGGTCAGTCTGCCATAATTAGATATCAAAACACACATAGGAATATCCAAAGTAATGCTAGACACCAAGAAAACCAAAAAAAAAAAAAAAAATGATAACCAAAAAACACCAAACCTATACACTACTGTATGTTCAGTAATTCTCCTAATTGTGGCAGTTTTTCAGTCATTCTGCCATATTTAGATAATAAAACACACAAAAGATTATCCATATTAATGCTAAACATCATGAAAACATTGCATAATCAACAAAAATCTAACAAAAAAAAGAACTGTCGATGGTTTGAAAATCTGCTGCCTCTGATGAGTGATTGCTCCCAGGGCTAAAAAAAAAAAAAATTCCAGGGCCAAATATGCCACAGGATATTGGTTATATTGGTATAATTGGTAAGCCAAATATGCCACAGGAAACTGGTTATATTGGTGTAAGTGGTATACCATCATCTTCACTGATGTTTATACTACAAGTTAATAAAAACACATAAAACTGACAAGTAAAAGTGCACAGAGTCAGGAAGAATAAAGTGTTCAGGAGTAAAACTTACATTCATATAAATTCCCACTGTCCTAATGCAAACTTTTTCCAGCACTTTCCAAGAGTTAAGCACATGTCTAGATGCAGAATTTCATGAGCTTTCTTGTGGTTACTGTGGAATTTTCATACGACCGCTGGTAGTCAAATAAATTACAAAAAACTCTGACAACTTATGAGTCAGTATTATCACCACGAAGGAGGGTAAGGACTGAGGGCGTGAGGGGGGAGATGGGAGGGTATGGAGGAAGGACGGGAGGGGGAGAGAAGCAAGGCCATGGGCAGAATTCTCCCCCTTCTTTCTACAGGCGGACGGGTGCTTTTGCCGTACATTTACTTGTGGCTTGCGGTCTGTTAGACACTGAGGGACCATGAGGAAACACATCTCACCATGACCGGGGGATTTTTTATCTTTGGTAGAGAGGCAGACAACTGCTGTTGCTGAACATGTACTCGTAGCTTGTGGTCTGTATTCGATGGAGGTGGCAGTTGGGAAAGACTTAGCCCCTGTGACTGCACAATATTAGACATTCGGTGGGGAATGTGCATGGACATTTTGACAATGCCTGAGGGTTGCAGTCATATTACTTGGGAGCTGGAAATTTGTTGGGAGTCATAGGAAGAGTGTGTGACTTTGACCATTCAGTACAGGGGCAAATGGACGGACATTTTAGATCTGGTTGTGGGTAACAGACTACTTCCCGCTCACGGCTTGAGCCCAGCGGCCACTATACCGAATGTTTGAACATGTCAGCTGGCCGGCTGAAGTTCTTATACACTTTACCTCATCATCATCATCATCATCACAAGTCGTCAGAGTTTGTCCGCCAAAACATCAGGGACAATGGTGAGTTAGCTCTGAATTTAATGGGTATGGTTGTAAGACGATGGGGTAAATATGAAGCTGATGACTTGCCCACACTCACGTGGATGTGCACGAGACGCAGTCAGTCGCTGGAGTCTGTGCAAGTCACCAAGTACATATTTACCCTAACTTAGTACAGCCATCTGTCTGTCTGTCTATTGCCAGACGCCATAATCCCATAAGAGGTGGCCATTGGACTTTGAGTTATTTGTTTTACAGGGAGGGGCACTAACTCTCCACCAACCCACTTGATGACAAGTAGGGAGCACGTATGATTTGGTTATATGGTTACCACCGAGCATTCTGAGTGGTTTCTTGGCCTACAGGAAACCATTTGGCATGTCAATCAATGTAAAGCCACCTGTAAAGAAAAGAAAAGCAATAAGAAGTGACAGGAAAGATAGGAGAAATAGGAAGAGAGGAGCGCATGCACAAAAAAAAAAAAAAAAAAACGGGCTAAGGAAAAAATAGGCAGCACTACATCAAGTGAGTGGATGATAGTCACCACCACCTACCACTACAGTCATACTCAGTCAAAACTTATTTGTTATGAAATTTTTTTATACAGTTCATCTGTTATTATTTGTGATATTTTATGCTGCTTTCAGGGCCTATATATGGTTTATTCGGTACAGTATGTGCGCACTTGCCCGCAGGGGGCGATTTGCGATTGTTGAGGCATTTACCTGAGTGCATACCAAACATTTGCAGGGGTCTGTGTCCCCTAACCCCCATGAATGTAGAGGGTTGCCTGTATATATATGGTAATCCTTCATTTATCTGGACATAATAGAGCCAAATGCATGTCTGGGTAGTGGCAGCATACCCAAACCCTACCTATACCCACCTCCAACCTACAGTATACCTAACCTATTTGTACAGTACCTGTGCTTATTTTGGCAGTGTGTTCCGGTCAAAAAGTCATATTTAGACATGAAAACACACATAGGAATATTCAAAGTAATGCTAAACACCAAGAAAACCATGCAGAAAAACCACTGAAAACCAAAAAACACCTTACTTAAACACAACTGTATGTACAGTACCCCTCCTTATTTTGGCAGTGTTTTCCAGTCATTCTGCCATATTTTCACATCAAAACATACATAGTTTTATCTATAATATTTTGAAAACCAAGAAAACCATGCAAAAAAGCACAGAAAACCAAAAACCACCTTACCTATACACAGCTCTACATACAATACCCCTCCTAATTTTGACAGTGTTTTCAAGTCAGTCTGCCATATTTAGACATCAAAACACACATACGAATATCCAAAGTAATGCCAAACACCAAGTAAACCATGAAAAAAAAAAACATTGAAAACCAAAAAACACCTGACCTATACATGACTGTGTGTACAGTACCCCTCCTAATTTTGGCAGTGTTTTCAGGTCAGTCTGCCATAATTAGACATCCAGACACACATAGGAATATCCAAAGCAGCGCTAAACACCAAGAAAACCGTGAAGAAAAATTGAAAACCAAAAAACACCTGACTTATACATTACTGTATGTACAGTTGAGTTCATGATTCCCTGGACACATCCGGAGGTATCTGGTATCCTCTTATTACACGATGTAGTATTAATCTATGAATGAAGGCAACGATTTCTGTCGTGCTCGCCGATTGGTTACAGAGGCTCAGTTCCATTGGTTACCAGTATGAAAGTAAAGGATTAATTCTAAGCATCCCTAGAATGTATTGCATGATATTGTCAGTATAATGGTAGTGATATCACATGGTTCAGTCATACTGGCTAGATGTATCAGCATTATTTAAATATACCTACAGTTGGTTAAACTGTATTAATATGAAGAACAGGAGCCAATGGCATACTATGTTGCATGCATTTTGATTCGCTTCAGAGGATCGAAACAGAATTCGTATTGACCAAACTAAGTTACAGTATTGTTTCTGCGTAGTTAATTGATGTTTAATATATAATATTTTGGTCTGACAGTGCCTCAATCCTCCGTTGACGTGTCCTAATAGTGTTTGACCTAAGGAGCACTGCATCATTTCATACAGAGTCACTGTGTAATGGAACCCTGTGTGTGTGTGTGTGTGTGTGTGTGTGTGTACTGTATTTACCTAGTTGTATCACTCTCATCTTAAATGTCAGGACCAACTGCCTAGCCCAGGGCTTCTACGCTCCTCATGGGGCAACGTAGAATTGGATGATGGATGGGTGGATGATATACAGGAAATGAGCTACGCTCGTGGGGTCCCATCTCTGTTTCTCAATAAGTCAGATTTTGCTTTAAACTCGTTTAAGTTTTTAGACTGATCTCTTTGTCCAGGCTATTCCACAGGTCAATACATCTATATGGAAAACAATATTTCTTGATATCCTTCAAGTAGCTTGGCTTCTTCAGTTTCATTCCATTTCTTCTTGTTACTCTCGTATCCCATAAAAACAGATCTTCTCTGTCAATTTTATCTACTCCCACCATGGTCCTGAACACTGCAGTCATGTCACCCCTCTCTCTCCTTTCCTCTAGGGAAGGCAAATCCAGCTTTTCCAGCCGCTCTCTGTATGACAGATCTGCCAGACTGGGGTCCTTCTTAGTTGCTGTTCTTTGTATTCTTTCAATCATGATTATATCTTTCTTTTTGTGTGGGGACCACAGTACTGCTTCATATTCTAACCGGGGCGGATCTTGGCCACTATTAATTTTTTCATCATCTCCTCATCCATGTAATGTTAGTCAGAAGTTTATATTTCTCTCTAACTAACTTGTTAATATGTTTTTCAGGAGACAAACTATCTTTGACCAGCACTCCCAAGTCTTTATCGTCTCTCGCTTTTGTGACAGGTTCATTACCCATCATATAATTCAGTGATGGCCTCTTGGTACAACCATTTCCAAAATTTTACACTTCTTTGCATTGAATTTCATTTCCCAGTTTTGGCTCCAATCATGTATCCTATCCAGATCCTCCTGCAGCATTTTACAGTCCTCCTCTGCCTCTACCTTCCTCAGGATATTTGCATCATCAGCAAACAGACTTGCATAACTGTTCATTAACGTAAATCAGGAACATTACTGGCGCCAACACAGACCCCTGGGGGACTCCACTTGTTACTTCTCTCCATGCAGATTTCCTGTCCTTCATTACCGTCCTCATTTGTCTGTCTCTCAGAAAGTCTCTCATCCCTTCCAGGAGTTTACCTTCAGTCCTCGTATATGCTCTAGTTTTCACAATAGTCCCTTATGGGGTACCTTGTTGAGGGCCTTTTCCAAATCTAAATACACACAATCCACCCAACCATCTCTCTCTTGTAGCACGTCAATTGCTCTTGAGTAAAAGCTCAGCAAGTTGGAAACACAAGACCTTCCACTTCTGAATCCAAACTGACTATCGGCCAAAATATTAATCTCTTCCAGATATTTCATCCATCTATCTTTCAGGATTCTCTCGCACAATTTTGCAACCATGCTGGTTAGGGACACTGGTATATAATTCAGGGTTCTTCCTTGTTTCCTCCCTTATAAATTGGTACCACATTTGCCCATTTCCATTCTTGAGGCACTTTCCCCTCTTCCAGAGAACACAATTAAACCATGAATCTTATGCTCCAGTTGTTCTCCACATTCCTTCAGTACCCAATTAGAGATTCCATCTGGTCCTGGGGCTTTCCTCACATCTTGAGTTTCCAGTAATTTATACACTTCCTGTACAGTACTTCCACTTTTATATCTTTCATCACTACATTTCTAGTCACACCCTCCCCTTCCACAAACTCACTTTCATTGGTGAAAACTGACTGGAAACGTTTATTCATTATTTCAGCTTCCATTGCCGCATCTTTATAGGCCTCTCCATCTACTTTCAGCTTGATGATTCTTTCCTTTTGTTTCAATTTGCCATTGAGAAATCTATAAAACAGTTTGGGTTCATCCTTACATTTGTCTATTATACCTTTTTCAAAGTTCCTTTCTTCCTCTCTATGTAACCTTGTATATTCATTTCTAGTTCTTTTATATTCTTCCTTTGTTCTATTATTACCTCTTTTCCTCCAGTTGTTCCATGCCATGTCTTTCTCTTTTTTTTGCTATCATACACCTACTATTAAACCACCCCTTCTTCCTGTTTTCTTTCCCCCTTACTCTTGGCACATACATTTCCATGCCCTAAATTATAGTAGTGTAGAAAGATTTCCCACTTCCTCTGTATCTCTCCTGTTTCTCTGAATTTTCTTCAATCTGCATTTCAAAGAATTTTCTGTCCTGTAAAGTTTGTTTTCCCAAAGTTGTATCTTCCCTGCCTATAAAATTCGTCTCTTGGCACCGCGTTCCTTATTAGCATCTGGAACTCAGTGACCACATGATCACTTTTTCCTATGGGACAAAGATATTTCAAGGATTCTGTTACATCGGGTTCTTTGGTTAGAAGTAAATCTAATCTTGCTGGTGTGTCCTCACCTCAGAATCTTGTCTCTTCTTTGACCCACTGGGTTATCACATTGTTCATTGATATATTTAACAATATAGTGCCCCACGAATCTTCACCGCCTCCCTAGTCCCACTCCTCCCAGTTCACCTCTTTACAATTAAAGTCCCCCATTAAAACTATATTGTTGCTTTTCTCAATCACATTCTGTAAATAATTAGCCATGTCTGACAACAACATCTGGTATTCATCATCTTTCCATGCTTTTGTCTTAAGGGGAACATATACTACTGCCATATCTCTCCCACCATTCTCTCTAGTTTCTAGTTTGATATTTATCACTTCAGCCCTGCCCTCTCCCATTTCCACAGTATCTACATTTATGTTGTTCTTCACTGCTATCATGACTCCTCTTGTTTTTTCTTTTCTTTCTCTTCTCCACAGTTTGTATTTACCATCTCCCATATATGTGTGTGTGTGTGTGTGTGTGTGTGTGTGTGTGTTCCCATTATATCTCATGAACGACCTGAGAAATCAACATGAAACTTCAGGGTATCAAGACATGGCAATAATTTTAGCCGCGTTCGAAAATGGGCACTCAGGGTCAAGACTGAGGTCATCAAAATGGATGTCAGTGGTCAACCAGTTTTTATCGCCAGCCTTTAACACCATTATATGTCATGAACGACTTGAGCTATCAACATGAAACCTTCTGGGTATAAAGATATGATCAAACTCTAGGACTTGGCCAACAGCATATTCTGGCGAGCGATTAGCATTCGGCTCCCGAATGCTTTTTTTTCATATTTTATTTGCTTATACATATTTTTTTACGAGATAGTAATTCAAACCCGACAGGTTTCTGCGTCCTCCTGGCATCATGGATGAGTGTTTGATTAGCATCAGCGGATATCATATAGGCCTACCGATATTCATTTAGTAATTACTCATAATTAGTGTAATCCTGTATATCTTAAAACGTGGGCTCTCTGACCCTAACCTGGGAGAGATGGGCATCTCTATACCTCGTTTCTTATTGTGTGTTACATTATTAGATTAAAGACTACTTTTGAGGTCACCGATCAGTATATTAATGCTCAAATTCAAATTGTAACTTGAGTGTGAATCATACACTGAAAGCGATGCTCACATTATCTAGACCCTATTGCTTATACAGTACTGTATGCTGTACAGTACTGTGTGTGGTATTGTTATAATACATAATTTAATAGATTGCTGCTCATGGAAAATAAGTAATTTCATTCATTCATTGCCAGACGCCATGTATCCCAAACGGGGTGGCCAAGGGCTTAGAGTTAATTGTTTTACAGGGAGGGGCACTAATCCTCCACCAACCCCACTTGACACGTAGGGATGCCAACAGCATCTGGGGTTCCCAGGTGGTCACCCACCCAAGTACTAACCAGACCCAACGTTGCTTAAATAAGTAATAATTTTTACAATTATGAATCAAATTATGACAACGGTAGTGTGAAAAGAACCAATGCTCCTCTCCGTAAAGTTTGAAAACACACACACACACACACACACACACACACACACACACACACACACACACACACACACACACACACACACACACACAGCAGCTACAAAGGCAACAGACGTGGGCCGAGAGCGCTCCACACTGAGCCAGCATGGCCAGTGGCATTACCTAAATTAGTATCTTTATATGAGTCAAGCTCTGTACCAGGTTAGACTAAATGTTTTTTTATTATTAAAAAAAAAAAAAATCAGTTTAAACAAGACTTCTTCAAACAGAAAAGAGAACCGAGTGGCGAAAGAATGCGCTCAGTCAGCTGATGTTTGTTTAGACTACAACTGCCTCAGGGAATGTAAGTACTCTGTGCTTTTTGTATTGCAAAATGGCCACATACTTTAGTAAAGCAAATTTGGAAAAGAAAAGGGATAAAGGTAGAAAGCAAGATGATGATTTCTAAAGAACTGGTTGAAATGGAGACTCACAATAGACTGGTTGAACGTGTACACAAACTGGAGATGGATTTCAAGAATGAAATTGATGAAATAAAGAAGCAGATGCACTTGCAAAAGAAAGAAATAGAAAAACTAGGAAGGGAGGTCAACAAGAAAGACACAGCCATATGTGAACTAAGAGTGGAATTGAGTACACTTAGGAGGAAAATGAGTGAAATGGCAAGTACAGTAGTCAACCACGAGAGTATTATGGAAAAGTTCAAAAATGATACAGAGACAATTAGGCAAGTAAGCAGTCTGATAGACCAGAGCAATTATATTGAGGAGAAGATAACACAGGTGAATGAAGCTGTGCAAAGCTACAAAAATGATGTGGAAACCACATATGCTGAAATGGTGAAAGTAGAGAAAGACTTAGAAACAAGGGTGGAAGAAAAAAGCATTAAAAAGGAAGTGAAAAGAATAATCCAAAACAATCCAAAGTTAGTCAGAGATTCAGTAGATATCAGCAAATCTATAGTAATCACTGGTATAGAAGAGGTAGAAGTAAAAAACAAGATCTCAAGAGACAAAAAGGAGATGACAAATGTAATGAGCTTATTGAAAGAAGTATCAGAGGAAATCTGTAGTAAAGACATAGAGGAACACAAAAGGTTAGGGAAATACGAGAAAAGCAAATCAAGACCTCTAAAGGTAACTTTCCTGAGTGTAAACACCGTGGAGGAGATACTAAAAAATGCAAAGAATCTTATGGAAAAAGAGGAGTTCAAAAATGTATGGATAAAAAGATGCCTAACACAAGAGGAACTGGAATTACTGAAAGAGAAGAGGAAGGAAGCAAAAACAAAAAAGGAAGAAAGATCAGAAGAGGAGAAGAACAAATTACAAAGTAATAGGATTGTAGGTACGAAATAAAAAGGAGGAATAAAAAGGAGGAAGGTAGTAGAACCATGTCATGACGAGTATATAAACAAGATGATAAAGTTGATGTACTCAAATGTGGATGGAATGGTATCTAAATTATTAGAGATGAATGATTATGTCAGAGAATATGAACCACATATAATATGCCTAACTGAAACAAAATTAACACCAAGGTTATCCAATGACATACTAAACTTAGAGGAATACAATATATGGAGAAGAGATAGAAACTTAAAAAAAGGAGGAGGAATTATAATATTAACTAAGAAAAATCTAAAAGTCAATGAAATAAAAATAGATATACCCTCACAAGTAGAACTGATTGCAGTAGAGATCAACACATCTGAAGGGAAAGTAATTGTAGCCAATTTGTACATGCCACCCAGATCAAACACACGGGAAAGGGACGAATATGAGGACCTGGCAGAGAGTACAATTCAAAGTATAAGAGCATTACTACATAAAATGGAAGAGAAATCGGAAAGACTTATACTAACTGGAGATTTTAATACAAATATAAATTGGAATACTCTAGATATAATTAGCCAAGAAAGCTGTTGGGACCAAAAGCTCCTGGATCTCGTGCAAGAGTTTTTCCTAACGCAACATGTGAGGAAAACCACCAGAAAAAGAGGACTCGATGTACCTTCAATGCTAGATCTCATATTTCCTAGGCAAGAAAATGATATTGACAGTTTAATATATCACCCTCCATTCGGCAAAAGCGATCATGCAGTACTAAATTGCAACTTCAGGATAGCATATGACATAGTTAACAGCAATGAAAGTTACAAAAAGAGCCTAAACTATAAAAAGGGAAATTATCAAGACCTAAAGAAGTATTTCTTAGAAGTTCGATTGGGAAAAAGAGCTTAGAGGACAAGATTTAAATGCTGTATATAAAAAATTCTGTGAATTTTATGAAATAGGAGTCCAGAAGTACATCCCACAGCACAAAGAAGCAGATAAGAAAATACAGAAATGGTTCAATACAGAATGTAAAAAATCAAAAGAAAGAAAAGATTTGCTGGGAAATAGATACAGAAGACACAATAGTGAAAGAGCATATAATAATTACAAACAGGCAAGAAATGATTATACAAGAATAAGGAGGGAAGCCCAAAAACAGTTTGAGGAGGATATAATAAATAAAAGTAGTGATCAACCGAAGCTATTTTACAGCTACATCAGAAGCAAAACCAAAGTAAAAGATATAATACAATCCATTACTTACGAGGGAATCACCTATACACAAGAGAAAGATATTTGTGAAGCACTAATCAGTTTTTACAGAAGAAAAAAATTTTGAGCGGGATGATGTGGAACATGCATGTCCACACATACTACCAGATATACAAATATCAGAAAAAGTAATACAGGAGGAGTTAAGTAAATTAGACAGAGGAAAAGCAAATGTTCCTGATGAAATTTCATGTTGGGTGCTAAGAGAATGTGCAAAGGAGTTAAGTAAACCATTATTTTTAATTTTCAAGAAATCCTTGAGTCAAGGTAAACTACCTGATATTTGGAAGAAAGCAAATATTGTCCCCTTATTCAAGAAAGGGAATAGACAAAATCCACTCAACTACCAACCAGTATCACTGACCAGTATTGTAAGCAAGGTATTAGAAAAGCTTATAAGAAAAGCTTGGGTAAATCATCTAGAAGAACACAATATGTTAACAGAAAGACAGTTTGGTTTCAGAAAAGGAAAATCATGTGTTACTAATCTGTTGAGCTACTATGACTGAGTAACAGACACAATACAGGAAAGAGAAGGATGGGTGGACAGTATCTATTTAGATTTCAGGAAAGCATTTAACACTGTACCACACCAAAGACTTTCATGGAAACTGTACCATCAAGGAGGAATTCGAGGCAAACTGTTTTGTTGGATGCAAGATTTTCTCAAAAAAGAGAAATGAGGACAGTACTAAGAGGAAACTACTCATCATGGAAAGAAGTGACTAGTGGAGTACCACAGGGTTCAGTGCTGGCACCAATCATGTTTTTAGTGTATATAAATGATATAAACAGTACCAATGGAAATGAAAGTTATCTAAATATGTTTGCAGATGATGCAAAAATACAAAGGAGAATTACTAACACAGACTCTTGTAAAGAGCTACAAGAAGAATTAAATAAACTTCATGAATGGAGTAATACATAGCAAATGGAATTCAATTTGGACAAGTGTCATGTAATCAAGTTTGGTAAAAGTGGAAAAAGACCTGATTGGGATTATACGTAAGGAAATAAAACCCTACACACATCAGAAAGAGAGAAGGACCTAGGTGTGATTATCAATAACAGACTCTCTCTGCATGACCACATCAGTGAGAAGGTACAGAACATGTATACACTGCTTGCAAATATGAGAATAGGATTCACATACATAAATGAAGACATGCTAAGAAGGATAATAACATCATTCATCAGACCAACCCTGGAGTATGCATCAGTAGTCTGGAGTCCTCATCTCAAGAAACACGTAGACAAGATTGAAAAAGTTCAAAGGGCCGCTACAAGATGGATACCAAGCTTAAGGGATCTAAGCTACAAAGAAAGACTAAATAAACTGAATCTACCAACACTACAGGAGAGAAGGAAAAGAGGTGACATGCAATGCTATATAAATGCATATCAGGGAAGGAGAATATAGACATAAATGATTACTTAACATATGGGGAAGCATCAGCAAGAGGACACTGCAAAAAACTGCATAAGAAGAGAGGTGATAAAGACGTAAGGAAATTCAGTTTCCCAAACAGAGCAATTGATCAGTGGAATGCACTACCGAATGAAATAGTGTGTGCCAAAACAATTTACAAATTTAAGGATATGTACGATAAATATGGTTTAAGACACGGGACAGTACGAGCTTGACTCATTCCTGTAAAGATACAGTTAGTTAAGAACAATTAGGTAAGAACACACACACACACACACACACACACACACACACACACACACACACACACACACACACACACACAGGGTTCCATTACACAGTGACTCTGTATGAAATGATGCAGTGCTCCTTAGGTCAAACACTATTAGGACACGTCAACGGAGGATTGAGGCACTGTCAGACCAAAATATTATATATTAAACATCAATTAACTACGCAGAAACGATTCTGTAACTTAGTTTGGTCAATACGAATTCTGTTTCGATCCTCTGAAGCGAATCAAACTGCATGCAACATAGTATGCCATTGGCTCCTGTTCTTCATATTAATACAGTTTAACCAACTGTAGGTATATTTAAATAATGCTGATACATCTACCCAGTATGACTGAACCATATGATATCACTACCATTATACTGACAATATCATGCAATATATTCTAGAGATGCTTAGAATTAATCCTTTACTTTCATACTGGTAACCAATGGAACTGAGCCTCTGTAACCAATCGGCGAGCACGACAGAAATCGTTGCCTTCATTCATAGATTAATACTACATCGTGTAATAAGAGGATACCAGATACCTCCGGATGTGTCCAGGGAATCATGAACTCAACTGTACAATACTCCTCTTAATTTTGGCAGTTTCTCAGTCATTCTGCCATATTTAGACACCAAAACATGCTAAAGATTATCCATGTTAATGCTAAACATCATGAAAACATTGCATAAGCAACAAAAATCCACATACACATAAAAAAAACTGACGATGGTTTGAAAATGTCTTGCTCTCGTGGGTGATTGATCCTGGGGCTCAGAAAGAATTCCACTGCCTAATATGCCACGGGAAATTTGTTATATTGGTATAAGTGGTATCCCATCATCTTCACTGGTGTTTATACTATAAGCTGATAAAAACATAAAGCTGACAAGTAAAAGTGCACAAATTCAGGAAGAATAAAGTGTTCAGGAGTAAAACTTAACTTCATATAAATTCCCATCATCTTAGTACAAAGTTTTTCCAGCACTTTCCAAGAGTTAAGCACATGTCTAGATGCAGAATTTCATGAGCTTTCATGTGGTTCCTGCGGAATTTTTATACGATCACTAGTAGTCAAATAAATCGCGAAAAACTTTGACAACTCACAATTCAGTGTTATCATCATGAAGTACACGTAGAGTAGAGTGAGGGGGGAGACGGGAGGTATGGAGGAGGGACGGGAGGAGGGGAGAAGTGAGGCTGTGGGCAGTATTCTCCCCCTTCTGTCAACAGGCGGATGGGCACTTTACCATACATTTACTTGTGACTTGTGGTCTGTTAGACTCTGAGGGGATACGGGTAGGGTGCTGTACAAGCTGCTCTTGGTCATTAAGGATAGAAAAGGTGTAAGCTTGTTCACCAGGTGGATCAGTGAAAGGAGAGGAGAGCCAAAGGTGGTGGTGAACATTGAAATCTTCTAGAATGGAGATTTCAGAGACGGGAGAAATGGATCTGTGTTCTGTCGTAGAAGTAAGATAGTCAAAGAATTTTTGATAGTAGAATTAGGAGATAAGTAAACAGCGCAGATATATTTAGTCAGAGAGTTACAGGAAAGCTGAAGCCAGAGTGAAGAGAATCCAGAAGAATCAAGTTCAGGAACAAGAGAGCAAGATAAGTCGTTGTGTATATATACACAACAGCCACCTTTGGCTTTGAAATGAGTATAGAGAAACTAGGAGGATACAGAAAAGGGTCTGCTGTCAATTGCCTCAGACAGCTGAGTCTCAGTTAGAAGAAGAAGGTGAGGTTTAGAGAAGGAGAGGTGGTGCTTAACAGAGCGAAAGTTAGAGGAAAGGCCTCGAATATTGCAGAAATGAAGAAGAGTCAGACAGTGGTTCCAAGCAGCTCGAGTCATAACCGGGAGAGGGATGGAAGGTGGGGGCATTTATGCTTCCCCCCCCGGGGACTCCGAGGCCACGTTTTGCGCTGCCATGATTTTTTTTCCTTTTGGAAAAGAAACTGTAGTGTGTACTGTGCATGTAGTTTGGTGTTGAGTGTTAGAGGAACTTGTATTGGAGAGCATCTGGCCTACTCTCTGTGTTACCAAGCCACTGAAAAAGTTCAGCAAAGAGGGATGGTTGGGACATGGTCCCGAGGGCTGATGAAACGGGAGCTGCAGGTCTCCCTGTCATCTGCTTTCCATTCACCTTGGGAGTACTGCCCTGCTTGACTGGTGCTGCAGTCTATTGCTGCAGTTCACTTCAGTTGCTTAGCAGAGGCTTTGCTTTTGGAATTATGCCTCATCAGCTTGTTTAGCTGTTTGTTTACACAAGTTGTCTCATTGGGCTCTTTGTTGGTTGTTCTGTCCAAACTCTCTTAGCTTTTTGCACCTTTCCCTCCACACTGAGTACATCCCCTCCTCCTCTTCCTTTGTCATCTCAGTACTGAAGGGGAAATCCTTGACAGTTTTCTATCTATCTATTGCCAGACGCCATTATCCCGTAAAGGGTGGCTATTTGACTCTGAGTTAGTTGTTTTACGGGGAGGGGCACTAACCCTCTACCAACCCACTTGTTGACACGTAGGGAGCACGTATGGGTTGGTTATATGGTTACCACCCAGCGTTGTAAATGGTTTCTCGGCTTACAGGAAACTGTTTGGCTTGTCACTCAATGTAAAGCCACCTGCAAAGGAAAGAAAAGCAATGAGAAGTGGCAGGAAAGATGGGAGAAATAGGAAGAGAGGGGGCAACACAGAAAAAGAATGATAAAGGCTAAGGAAGAAGTAGGCATCACTACATCAAGTGAGTGGATGATGGTCGACACCATAGTTTTAATTTTATTTTTAATCTCTATATATGGCCATAGATGTCATGTATTTCCTTCCTCTTTTCTGCCAGTGCATCACATTTCTGACAAAAAATGATAAATGTCCTCTTTTTCCTTCCCACATAACTCACCACTTTCTTCTCCCATCCATTTTACTTTTCTCTCCCTCAGCACTAGACTTCTACTTCTTACTCTGAACATTATTATTAATGATTGCCTATTATCATACAACTTTTCTCTCTAATCTCCTTTTTCCTCTCGCAATATAGTTCTGGATTTTTTTTTTTTTTCCTTCTCATTTCCTTGTGTCTCATTGCCTCATTAATTCCTCAATATCCTGTTTATTCTTCACACATACTTCATTAAAGTTTTTATTCCATCCATCCATCCATCCATCATCCAATCATATGTTTCCCCATGAGAGGCGTAGAAGCCCAGGGAAATGCAAGTTGGTCCTGACATTTAAAATGAGAGTGACCAGCCTCACTCATCCCTGAGTGGCATTATGTGAGCAATATACCCCAATCACCCTTGCATATAAAACTGCACAGGCTCAATCCCATTGGAGCACTATAATTACCCACTAAACCACCAGGTGCCTAATTTCGTTATATGGTTACCACCCAGCGTAGTAAATGGTTTCTTGGTGTACAGGAAACCATTTGGCTTGTCACTCAGTGTAGAGTCACCCATAGGCAGAAAGAAGAGGAAAGAATGAAGGAAAGAAAGACAGAAGAGGGAGTGTAAAGTCACAAGTAGGCAGAAGAAAGAGGATGGAATGAAGGAAAGAAAGACAGAAGAGGAAGGATGGAAGAGAGGAAAAGGCAGACACCCAAAGCAGGCTCAGTGCTGGCACCAATTGTGTTTTTAGTATCTATAAATGACACCGACAGTAACATTGAAAATGGAAACTATCTAAATATGTTAGCAGATGATGCAAAAATACAGAGGAAAATTACTAACAGATTCTTGCAAAGAGCTGCAAGAAGAATTAAATAAGCTTCATGAATGGAACAATGAATAACAAATGGAATTCATTGTGGACAAGTGTCATGTAATTAAGTTTGATAAAGGTGGAAAATGGCCAGACTGGGATTCTAAGTTAGGAAGATCAATACTACACATGTCAGAAAGGGAGAAGGACCTTGGAGTGATTATCAATAACAGACTATCCACTCATTTGATGTCGTGCTGCCTACTTCTTCCTTAGCCTTTATCATTCTTTTTCTGTGTCTGGCCTCCTCTCTTCCTATTTCTTCCATCTTTCCTGCCACTTCTTATTGCTTTTCTTTCCATTCTAGGTGGCTTTATATTCAGTGACAAGCCAAATGGTTTCCTGCAAACCAAGAAACCATTTACAACGCTGGGTGGTAACCATATAACCAAACCATACGTGCTCCCTACGTGTCAACAAGTGGGTTGGTGGATGGTTAGTGCCCCTCTTCGAAAAACAAATAACTCAAAGTCAAATGGCCACCTCTTAGGGAATTATGGCATCTGGCAATAGATAGATAGATAGACTATCTCCATCTGACTACATTAGTGAGAAGGTACTTAACATGTACAGTATACACTGCATGCTAATGTGAAAATAGGATTCACATATATAAATGAAAATGTACTGAGAAAGATAATAACATCTTTCATCAGACCAACGCTGGAGTATGCATCCGTAATCTAGAATCCTCATCTCACAGAACACAGATGAGTTTGAAAAAGTACAGAGGGTAGCTATAAGATGGTACCAAGCTTAAGAGAAAAACTAAAACTTGAATCTACCAACAGTACAGGAGAAAAGGAAAAGAGGAGACGTGATTATGCTATATAAATGTATCTCAGGGAAAGAGGAAATAGGCATTAATGAATATATAACCTAAGAGGATGCATGAGCAGGAGGACACTGCAAAAAAACTACAAAAAAGAGAGACGATATAGACGTAAGGATATTCAGTTTTCCAAATACGGCAATTGATCAGTAAGAGGAGCGAATGATGAGGCGAAAGAGAGAGAGAGATTGTCCAGGTGCTTGAGGGTGCGAAAGTGGATGTATGTGGAATAACTGAAACAAAATGGCGAGGAGAAAGTGTGAGAGAATGGGAGTATGGATGGGGTATATGTCCAGGAGTAGGTGAGAATGAGAGGGCAAAGGAAGGAGTATGTATAGTTGTGAGTAAAAAATGGAAGAAGAGCATAAGACAGTATGGATCAGTTGGATCAAGGATTGTGTGGGTAAAGTTGAAAGTTTTGGAATACAAATGTGGGCGATTGTGTCTGTGTATGCGCCAACGCAAGGTCATGCTAGAAGAGTGAGAGAAGAGTTCTGGACAAATGTAGAAGTGTGCATGGAAAAGTTTGGAAGGAATGAGAGAGTGTTTTTGATCGGTGATATGAATGGTAAAGTTGGGAATGTGAAGGTGGATGGAATAGTTGGTGAGTGGGGTGTGCCTGCTGAGATAGATGAGAATGGGAGTGGGTTAGTGGACATTTGTGCTGGGAGGGGGTTGGTGATAGCCAATACCCTCTTCAGGCATAAAATGATCCACAGGTATACATGGCGAGTGATGAGAAGGGTGGGTGGTGAACTGAATGAAAGGAAGGCAATGATTGATTATGTGTGTGTGGATGAAAGGATGCGAAGATGTGTAATTGATGCAAGAGCTTATAGAGGTTGGGAGAGTGGACTTTCTGACCACTACTTGGTGGTGGCCAGAATTAGGATTCAAGTAAGATGGAGGAATAGAAGAAGGGAAAGACGAGAGCAAGGAGTAGTTGCAATGAGAGTGGAAAGGTTACAAGAGGATGAGAAAAAGGCAGAGTATAAGAGAGAAGTGGAGGAACGATTGGGCAAATATGAATTGGAGCAGATGGGAAACGTGGAAGGTGTGTGTAGGATACTTACAGAAGAAATATGTGCAACATGTGATGTGGTGTGTGAAAGGAAGAGAAGATGGAGGGGGTGCAGGGAACAGTGTGGTGGACTGAAGAGGTGAGACAGGCTGTGGCACAAAAGAAGAAAGCATACAATGAATGGATGAGAAATAGGGGCGTGGAAGAAGTTGAGAGGCGGAAGAGAAAGTTATATGTAGAAAGAAAGAGAGAGGTGATAAGATTAGTAAGAGAGAGTAAGAAGAGAGTGGATGAGGAATTTGGAAGGAATTTGAGTGTAAATTGGAGGGACTGTAAGAAAATATTCTGGAAAGAGGTGAAAAGAGTAAGACAGGGTGGAAGTGAAGTTAGCAGGGGAGTGAAAGATAAAAATGATAGATTACTAATGGAGAAAGAAGAAAATGTGAGCAGATGGAGAGAACACTTTAAGGAATTGTTGAACATAGAGGATGGAAGTAATGCGAGTATAAGTGACTGGGGAATTGCTGGGAGAAGGAGGGAGGTGAGAAGACAGGAAGAAATCAGTAGGATAGAAGTTGTGGAAGCAATGAAGAAAGTTAAATTGGGGAAAGTCCCGGGAATTGATAGAGTGTGTGGTGAAATGCTTAAGCATGGGGGAGAGATAGTAGTAGAATGGATGTGGAAGATGTGCAGATTGGCCTGGGAGGAAGGTAGAGTTCCGGAGGTTTGGAAGTCAGGTATAATTATTCCCTTGTACAAAGGAAAAGGGGGAAAAAGAAGTGTATGGTAATCATAGGGGCATTTGTCTTCTTAGTATAATAGGAAAAGTGTATGGTAGGATACTTATTGACAGAGTTAGAGAAAGAACAGAGAAATTAGTTGGAGAAGAACAGGGAGGCTTTAGGAAGGGAAGAGGTTGTGTAGATCAGGTATTCATTCTTAGATCTTTAGTGGAAAAGTTTCTAGAGAAGGGAAAGAAGTTGTAGGCGGCTTTCATGGATTTGGAGAAAGCATATGACAGGGTGGATAGACAAGGATTGTGGAAAGTGTTAAGAATATATGGAGTAGATGGGAAGTTGAATGCTGTGAAGAGTATGTACGATGGTGCGAAGGCTGCAGTAGGTGTGGATGGTGAACTAAGTGAATTTTCTCTTTGAAATTTGGGTTGAAACAGGTGTGTGTGTTATGTCTCCATGGTTGTTCAATCTGTACATGGATGGGGTAATAAAAGAGGTACAAGGTAGGGTAGTGGATGTTGGAGTGGCCCTGGTGAGAGAGGATAGTGTTTGGAAACTCCCTGTACTGTTGTTTGCAGATGATACTGTGTTGTTGAATGAAGACGAAGGGGAGCTCCAAGGCTGGGTGGATGACTTTGGGAGTGTGTGTAAGATATGGAATCTAAAGGTGAATATAGGGAAGAGTAAAGAGATGGTCTTTGAGAGAGATGAAGTCAATGAATGTACAGCGAGGTTGGATGGTGAGGAATTGGAAAAAGTGAGTACGTTTAAGTACATGGGTAGTGTGATGAGTAAGGATGGAGGTTTGAAGGGTGAAGTGCTTGAAAGGGTACAGCAGGGAAGAAAGGTTGCTGGTTCTTTGAAAGCAGTGATAAGAAACAGGGAAGTGAGCATGGAAGTGAAAAAGTTACTAGATGACAGTATTGTGATACCAACTCAAACGTATGGAAGTGAAGCTTGGACGTTGTTGGAAGGACACAAGTCAAGAGTGGGAGCAGTGGAAATGAGTTATTTAAGAGGAGCCTGTGGAGTCACATGGAGAGACAGGCTGACGAATGAGGATATAAAGGAGCGTTGTGGTGTGGATGTGGATGTGATAGGAAGCGTTATGAGGAACACACTGAGGTGGTTTGGCCATGTGGAGAGGATGGAGGGTGAAAGACTGATGAAGAGAATGTATATGAGTGAGGTGGAGGGGGGAAGAGGGAGGGGGAGGCCGAGGATGAGATGGAGGGATCGGGTGGAGAGGTATATGAGAGAGGGGGGTGTGAGTTGGGAGCAGGGCAGTGAAATGGCGAGGGTCATGGCGACGTGGAGGCGATTTGTTTGTGGCCACCCCAAACGGGATTGAGGCGTCTGGCAATAGATAGATAGATAGATCAGTAGAATGCCCTGCTGTTTGAAATAATGTGTGCCAAAACTCTTCATAAATTTATGGATATGTATGATAAAAATGGTTTACTACACGGGACAGTATGAGCTTGACTCATTCCTGTAATGATACAATTAAGTAAGAGGAGTTAGATAGGTAAGAACACACACACACACACACACACACACACACACACACACACACACACACACACCTGGTTAAACTAAATGGTGTCCTGATATAAAAGAGGAAATTTTAAGTTAAGACTATTGTTCAAATACCAAAATAAACATAGTAGTGTCGGAATGCCCCCAGCAGGTGTCAGCTGATTGTTTTGTCTGTGCCAAGGCATGTAACTAGAATCTGTGCTCTTAGTACCACATGATGTCCACCCTCTTTAGTAAAGCAAGTTTGGAAGGAGGTAAGAAAAGGGATAAAGTTAGGAAGCCGAATGATGATTTCTACCAGGAACTGGTTGAAATGGAGACGTACAGTAAGCTGGTAGAATGGGTAACTACATTGGAAATGGCATTTGAGAATGAAATGGATGAAATTAAGAAGTTGCACATGCAGGAGGAGGAAGTAGAAAAATTAGGAAAGGAAATCAACAAGCAAGACACAACAATAGATGAGCTGACAGTTGAAGTGGGTTCACTTATAAGGAAAATTAGTGAAATGGCAAGTACAGTAGTCAACCACAAGAGCATCATGGAAGAGTTCAAAAATGATACAGAGACAATTAGGCAAAGCAGTCTGATAAATCAGAGCAGTGATATTGAGGAAAAGATGACACGGGTGAATGAAGCGATGTAAAGCTACAAAAAGGATGTGGAAACCACTTATGCTGAAATGGTGAAAGTAAAGAAAAACTTGGAAACAAGAGTTGAAGAAAAAAGTATTAAAATTGAAGTGAAAAGAATAATTCAAAACAATCCAAAGTTAGTCAGAGATTCAGTAGATATCAACAAATCTACAGTAATCACTGGTATAGAAGAGGAAGAAGTAAAAAACAAGATCTCAGAGACAAAATAGAGTTGGCAAATGTAATGAACTTATTGAAAGAAGTATCAGAGGAAATTTGTAGTAAAGACATAGAGGAACACAAGAGGTTAGGGAAATACGAGAGAAGCAAGTCAAGACCTCTAAAGGTAACCTTCCAGAGTGTAAACACCGTGGAGGAGATACTAAAAAATGCAAAGAATCTTATGGAAAAAGAGGAGTTCAGAAATGTATGGGTAAAAAGATGCCTAACACAAGAGGAACTGGAATTACTGAAAGAGAAGAGGGAGGAAGCAAAAACAAAAAATGAGGGAAGATCAGAAGAGGAGGAGAAGAATACATTTTTTTACAAAGTAATAGGATTGCAGGTACGAAAGTGGTACATAAACAGGAGGAAATAAAAAGGAGGAAGGTAGTAGAACCATGTCGCGAGAAGTATGTAAACAGGATGATTAAGTTGATGTACTCAAATGTGGATGGAATGGTAACTAAATTATTAGAGATGAATGATTATGTCAGAGAAAATGAACCACATATAATTTGCCTAACTGAAACAAAATTAACACCAAGGATATCAAATGATATACTATACTTAGAGGAATATAATATATGGAGAAGAGATAGAAACGTAAAAAAAGAAGGAGGAATTATAATATTAACTAAGAAAAATCTAAAAGTCAATGAAATAAAACTAGATATACCCTCACAAGTAGAACTGATTGCAGTAGAGATCAACACATCTGAAGGGAAAGTACTTGTAGCCAATTTGTACATGCCACCCAGATCAAACACACGGGAAAGAGGCAAATATGATGATCTGGCAGAGAGTACAGTCCAGAGGTTAAGAGCAGTACCACTTAGAATGGAGGAGAAATCAGTAAGAATTATATGAGCTGGAGATTTAATACAAATATGAATTGGAATTCTGTAAATATAATAAGCCAAGAAAACTGTTAGGGCCAAAAGCTCCTGGATCTCGTGCAGGTGTTTTTCCTAATGCAACATGTAAGGGAAAATACCAAAAAAAGAGGACTTGATGTTATTTACTAAGCAAGAAAATGATATTGATAATTTAATGTATCACCCACCATTCGGCAAAAGCAACCATGCGGTATTAAATTGCAACATCAAGATTGCATATGACATAGTTAACAGCAATGAAAGTTACAAAAAGAGCCTAAATTATAAAAAGGGAAACTACCATGACCTAAAGAAGTACTGTACTTCTTAGAAATAGATTGGAAAAAAGAGCTTAGAGGACAAGATTCAAATGTTACAGGCTATATAAGAAATTCTGTGAGCTTTATGAAATAGTAGTCCAAAAGTACATTCCACAGCACAAAGAAGCAGAAAATAAAATAATATGGTTTATTAAAGAATGTAAAAAATCAAACGAAAAAAGAGACTTGTTGTGGAACAGATAAAGACACAATAGTGAGAGGGCATATAACAACCATGAACAGGCAAGAATTGATTATACAAGAATAAGGAAGGAAGCCCAAAGACAGTTTGAGGAAGACGTCATAAATAAAAGCAGTGATCAACCAAAGCTATTTTACAGCTAGATCCGAAGCAAAACCAAAGTAATAGATAAAATACAATCCATTATGGATGAGGGGATCATCTATACACAAGAGAAAGATATTTGTGAGGTACTAAATAAGAATTTTGAATCAGTTTTTACAGAAGAAAATAATTTTGAGAGATGATATGGAACATGCATGCCCACACATATTACCAGATATAGAAATATCGGAAAAAGAAATACAGGAGGAATTAAGTAAATTAGACAAAGGAAAAGCAAATGGTAATGATGAAATTTTATGTTGGGTGCTACATGAATGTGCAAAGGATTAAGTAAAACATTATCTTTAATATTCAAGGAATCCTTGAGACAAAGTAAACTACTTGATATTTGGAAGAAAGCAAACAGTGTTCCCTTATTCAAGAGGGGAAATAGACAAAATCCACTCAGCTATCAACCAGTATCACTAACCAGTGTTGTAAGCAAGTTTTTAGAAGAGCTGATAAGAAAAGTTTGGGTAAATCATCTAGATGAACACAATATTATAACAGAAGGACAATTTGGTTTCAGAAAGGGAAAATCATAAGTTACTAATCTGTTGAGCTACTGTGATAGAGTAACAGAAACATTACAGGAAAGAGAAGGATGGGTGGACAGTATCTATTTAGATTTCAAGAAAGCATTTGACAGATTACCACAACAAAGACTTTTATGGAAACTGTACCATCAAGGAGGAATCCAAGGTAACCTGTATTCTTGAATGCAAGGTTTTCTCAAAAAAAGGGAAATGAGAACAGTACTAGGGGAAATTACTCTTCATGGAGGGAAGTGACTAGTGGAGTTCCACAGGGTTCAGTCCTGGCACCAATCATGTTTTTAGTGTATATAAATGATATAAACAGTACCAATGGAAATGAAAGCTATCTAAATATGTTTGTTGATGATGCAAAAATACAAAGGAGAATTACTAACGCAGACTCTTGTAAAGAGCTACAAGAAGAATTAAATGAACTTCATGAATGGAGCAATACATGACAAATGGAATTCAATGTGGACAAGTGTCATGTAATCAAGTTTGGTAAAAGGGAAGAAGACTTGATTGGGATTTTAATTTTGGAAGTAAAACCTTACGCATATCAGAAAGAGAGGACCTAGGTGTGATTATCAGTAACAGACTATCTCCGGCTGACCACATCAGTGAGAAGGTACGGAACATGTATACACTGCTTGCAAATATGAGAATAGCATTCACATACATAAATGAAGACATGCTAAGAAATATAACAGCATCATTCATCAGACCAACCCTGGAGTATGTGTCAGTAGTATGGAGTCCTCGTCTCAAAAAACACATAGATAAGATTGAAATAGTTCAAAGGGCCGCTACAAGATGGGTACCAAGCTTAAGGGATCTGAGCTATGAAGAAAGACTAGAAAAAAATTTGAATCTACCCACACTACAGGAGGGGGGGAAAAGGGAAGACATGATTATGCTATATAAATACATATCAGGGAAGGAGAAAATGGACATAAATGATTACATAACCTGTGAGGATGCATCAGCAAGAGGACACTGCAAAAAACTGCATAAAAAGGGAGGTGATAAAGATGTAAGGAAATTTAGTTTCCCAAGTAGGGCAATTGGTCAGTGGAATACACTGCTCACCATGTTCGTTGTCATACCCTGGAGAACGAGGATTCGCGCCCTGCCAGGGTAATAAACTTTGGAAGCGTTCTCCTGGTCATGTACTGCTTGGCGGACATCAGGAGTGCTGTGGGTGAACCAGTATCGCATACTGTAAAGTATGTTTGCACCCAGTTGGCTTGTGTGGGCCGATTACACTTGGTTCACAGACTACACACACATCCAAAGCCACTACAACACTAAATCACACTTACAAGCACTTTTCACCCTACATACAGTCTCTACCAAACAGCCTAAGCCACTTGGTAGAGATGTATTGGCTGTATCATCCCTTCTTTGGTCGGGATAGGCCAGTCCTGCAGTGGATAGTCAAACGGATGATGATGATATATATATATATATATATATATATATATATATATATATACAGTGCTCATCAGAAGTATGGAGCGCCCTGCGTCCCTCCTGAGAAACAAACCTTTCAACATTGAAAAAACATATAAATAATGCATTTTATTTACCTTTAGTGCTTCTTAGGGTAGCCTTTACGTTTCTTCACGGACCTGAGACGTCTTGGAAGTGAAAGGGCGAGGCTCCTGAGGTGCTGGAGGGGTATTTTGTCCCAGGAGTCACGAATGGCAGCTTCCAGCTTAGGCAGAGAGCTCACGTCCTTCCCTTGGAGACTCTTCTTTACGAGGTACCAGAGGTTTTCAATCGGGTTGAGGTCTGGGCTATTTCCTGGCGAGTCTGTCATGAATGATACCTCGCAGTCACGAAGCCAATTGGTGACCGATTTGGCCTTGTGAGCAGGTGCACCGTCCTGCTGAAACACTCGTGCACCTGTTAGCTTGAAGGAGTCTGGTAAATGATCACACAGAAGCTCCAGGTAAACATCCTGATTCACTCTGAGGTTCTTGGGAAGTACAACCAGCTTCCCCAAACCCTTCCCTGAGAAACAACCCCATACCATGAGTGAATCAGGATGTTTAACTGTGCTTTCTACATACCGTGGGTCAAGTGGGTCACTACCTTTGCGTCTGTACACACGTGCTCCTGTGTTACAGGTAACACTAAACGTTGCCTCATCAGACCACAACACTGACAACCATTGCTCCTCACCCCAGGTTAGATATTTATTAGCAAAGGCAAGCCTACGAATTCTCTGGCTCTTGGTGAGAAGAGGCTTTTTCACAGGCCTGTGACTTGTGTAACCAAGCTCATGCACCCTACGAGACACTGTTCTCACTGACACCTCATCAAACACTTCCGGGTTGCTCTCCTTAATTTTCCTTGCACTCACATGAGGATTAAACTCCACTGCACATTTTAAAACATTAACAGACCTTGGGGAAGTTTTCCTAGGCCTACCAGACCTCGGTTTCTTTGTAGGAACTTCACCACTGTTTTCCTTCCAAAACCGCTCACACCAGCGACGCACTGTCGATCGTGCCACACCAACCAATTCACTAATTTCCTTTGTCTGGTGGCCTGCCTCCTTTAGAGCAATGATCTGGGATATGATTTCACTCGATAGTTCACGGGTAGGTGCCATAACAAAGTTTTGAAGGCCAAAACACTGCGGGACACTCGGTAAAAAATGGCGCAGTTTGAGAGGGACACTCAGCGGAGTTCCTCTCTCTCAGGCAGCCCGTGGGCAACTGAGGCGGGAACCAACCAGCGCATCGGAAGGCCTCAGGCTACCGTGACGTCATGCTTGGAGCTCAAACTTGTGGCTTAATTCTTACCCCCCAAAATGGGTGATTCTTTTTGGGCCATAAGTATTGCGCGCCCGGCAGACAACGCTGAATACTTCTGACGAGTACTGTATATAATATAAAGTAATCCCTCCAATATCCGATGTAATAGAACCAAAGGCATGTCCGGAAATTGGGTCTGTCCGGATAGTGGGCCCCTGCTTTCTGGACTGGTACTTATGGACCCTAACCCAACTTAACTTTGAAAACCACCTAACTGCCTACTGGACCTGCACAACACATATTTAAGACCCTATTCATACAAATAAGGGACAAAAAGCATGAAATAAAGTAAAAGGAACCAGAGAATGAGGAATTAGAAGTGAGTATGGAAAATATTTAGCAGTGTAAAGGGTACTTACTACACGTCTGTGGCCATTCGTTACGAAGGTTAACCCGCCTCCTCTATGGCTTTGGCAGTAGTGAAAATGCTCTTGAAGCATGTTCAGTAATCCAGTGTTGTGCTGCACTTAATCCTTTGCACTGTGAATTATAATTGTTTAACATTGCACATTCCGTTCTTAATTGCACCACTCCAGTTTCAACTGCCAGTTTGCACACTGTACTAATGTTTGCACTCTGAATTCTGATTTCTTAACATTACACAACACTGTGGACTAGTGGCAAGATACAGTATTGCAGTTTATTCACTGTTTATTCACAAAAATAAGCACGTGCATTATCCATTGTATGAGCGTCTAGTCAGGATGGTAGTTAGGTGGTAACTGGGGAAGGGGAAGAAAGGGGTGTGCATAAACACAGCTGTTCGGCGCTACATGCAAATTTCGAAGTACAGTTGAAAAAAATGTCAGATTTTTTGTTCGTTTGTTTTCTTACTTTTTTGGCCATTTTTGGGTTCCAAAAGCCTGGGCCTAAAATGTCCAAATAGTGGGGAGTCCAGATAGTGGGCGTCTGGATAATAAAGGGATTACTTATTTATATGTATGTATATATACAGTAATCACTCGAATATCCGGACGCCCAATATCTGAACATCCCCACTAACCGGACATAATCGTCCCGGGATCCAATATTCCCAAAATGGTCCGAAAACCGCAAAAAAAAAAAAAAAAAGAATTTTTCCCGCCCGTAATTTGAACTTGCCGTGCGCGGCGCAGGAGAGCATTGTTGTGGCGTGTCATTCCTCCAACGTCCGATAGAGTGCCGCTGCATCATCTCTACTTTCCGCCTGTCTCTCGCCGCGAGTTCACGCTTGTCGTTATGGCTGCCCACGTGCTCGCTTTTGTGGTGGTGCCTTACCTGCTGCAGGCACTCCTGCTGCTCTCGGGCCTCCTATTAGTGTGTGTGATGATGGCCCCACCACCTGAGAAGAGGAAGAGGGTGGTGTTGACTCTGGAGAAGAAATGGGAGATATTGGAAAAAGTAGATGAGGGGTGGTCTTCTTCCCGCATCCTCCGCAAGTTCAACCTGGCCCGGTCTACTTTGTTCAATATTAAGAGATCCCGACACAAACCCATGCAGTACATAGCTGACTTCTCGTCGACAAGCAAACGCAACGTGGAGAGGAAGGTGATGTTTACTCCCAAGTTTGCTGAAATCGACCGCTCCACGTTGATTTGGTATCGACAGCAACGTGCTGCTGGTGTGATGGTACGTGGAACGGAGCTGAAGGCTGCTGCTGAGAAGTTCGCCAGGCTTCACGACGCCCTAGAATTCAAGGCATCCGAGGGTTGGCTCTTTGCGTTCAAGTTACAGCATGGCCTTACCAACCGTAAAGCTCATGGCAAAGCTTTGGACGCTAATGAGCATGGAGTTGACGAGTTTCGGCACAAGGTGAAGGGCTTGATCGACAGGGAGGGCCTCACTCTCGGTCAAGTCTACAACGCTGACGAAACTGGTCTATTCTATCGCTCTTTGCCAACGAACACTCTAGCCGAGGAGACAGAGAAGCGTGTACCTGGCCGCAAGCTCTCCAAGGAACGGATATCTGCTTTGTGTTGTGCCAATGCTAACAGCATGCACCGCCTTAAGCCCGTTGTTGTTGGCCGTGCAAAGCAGCCTCGGTGTCTTCGTGGGGTGATGGATGTCCTTCCTGTCGTCTGGTACCATTCTTTGAAGGCATGGTTTACAGCCGTGATCTTCAAAGACTGGTTTCAACGCCACTTCGTCAAGGAGGTCATCAGTTACCAGACGAAGACACTGGGAATCCTACGCGACCAGGTAAAGGCCCTCCTTCTCCTCGACAATGCACCTGCCCACTCGTGCGACAAGGACTTGGTGGCTGAGAATGGCCGGATTAGGTGCATGTTTCTGCCACCTAATACGACTGCTCTCATCCAACCAATGGACCAAGGAATGATCGTGGCAACAAAGCGCCTATACCGACGGAAGTTCCTGGACGAGGTGATGGTTGTTCTCGAAGACGAGGACTAGCGCAGGGAGGGACGGGACACACGAGGCCAGGTGACTTTGGAAAACCTATGCCGCAACAACATCAAGTCTGCACTGTACAACTGGGCTAGTGCATGGAAGGAAGTCCTGTGAAGACTCTTGAAAATGGTTGGTCTCGTCTGCTTCTCGGAACGGATGTGGAGTACGATTTTCTAGGGTTTGACGTGGATGACTTCCATGCACGGCTACGTACGCACGGCGACGATGTTGATGTGGACGATGTTCGTGAGTGGTTGGATGATGACGAGGGCGATCCTGGGTATCAGACATTGTCTGATATCGAGATCGCGTCTTCAGTTGCAGGTGTTAGTACCGAGCTCGAAGATTCCGATGAGGAAGGCGACGATGATGCGAACTCCTCTCAGCAGGACACTACTCCAGCCATCCCCAAGTTGAGCGCACTCCGAGAACATCTAGAGTTCGTCCTAGACTACCTGGAACACCCGGACTGCAACAGGGAGATGGGGCCCTTGGGACTTGTGGAGGAAGTGCGTGCTTTCAGGCAGCGCATCATCAATCGTCAGAATCGTCGGTCATTGCATCAATCAACCATTGACAGTTTTTTCAGGCCCGTGACCCCCGCTGTGCCCAGCCCTGGCTCCACTCCGTTGCCTCCCCAAGACAGGCCCTCATGCTCCGAGCCACAGCCCAGCACATCAGCCACGGTGGAATCACCGCTCGACGTGAGTTTGCGTCTGTCTTCAAAGTCGTCTGCAGTGGGTACGCCATCACCACGACCCAGCGACGCACCCCTAGGTCACCTGCCAGTGATACTCTCGGACTCAGACAGTGAATAAACTTCAAGAACTTCTCCACTAAACCACACTGGAATTTACAGTGTTGTGTAGTGAGAAAAACAGTGTGTTGTGTTAAAGATTTGCAGTTGTGGGCGAAAAGACTAATTTGGAACAAAATTTAACGTAAATAGACTTGTTTGTTTTTGCTTTAGAAAATTATTAGAAGAATGGGAAAAGTTAAAGTGCAGAGTGCAACACTTAGTAAGTTACAATGGAGCATAGACAAGAGTGCGCACTGTGAAGAGAACAGACATCTGTGTGCGATTGACTAAGTTCAGTGCAAGACTTCATGAACAGTGTACTGGAAGTACTTCAGGAAATCGTTCTTACTGTCAGAGTCCGAGAGGAGGCGGTTATTCATCAAGGTGGCCATGGACTTGCTGTAAGTAGGCAGAATGTTTCATCTATCTATCTATATATCTATTCCCAGACGCCTCAATCCTGTTTGGGGTGGCCACAAACAAATCGCCTCCAATTCGCCCTGTTCCCCGCCATTTCACTGCCCTCCTCCCAACTCACACCCCCCTCTCTCATATACCTCTCCACCCCATCCCTCCATCTCATCCTCGGCCTCCCCCTCCCTCTTCCCCCCTCCACCTCACTCACATACACTCTCTTCGTCAGTCTTTCACCCTCCATCCTCTCCACGTGGCCAAACCACCTCAGTGTGTTCCTCATAACGCTTCCTGTCACATCCATATCAGCACCACAACGCTCCTTTATATCCTCATTCATCAGCCTGTCTCTCCATGTGACTCCACAGGCTCCTCTTAAATAACTCATTTCCACTGCTCTCACTCTTGACTTGTTTCCTTCCAACAACATCCAAGCTTCACTTCCATACATTTGAGTTGGTATCACAATACTGTCATGTAGTAACTTTTTCACTTCCATGCTTACTTCCCTGCTTCTTATCACTGCTTTCAAAGAACCAGCAACCTTTCTTCCCTGCTGTACCCTTTCAAGCACTTCACCCTCCAAACCTCCATCCTTACTGATCACACTACCCAAGTACTTAAACGTACTCACATTTTCCTATTGGAATTGGAGAATGTTTCATACTGTACTTTTTTCCATACTATACTTACCTCATGGCCATGTGGAGAGGATGGAGGGTGAAAGACTGACGAAGATAGTGTATGTGAGTGATGTGGAGGGGGGAAGAGGGAGGGGGAGGCCGAGGATGAGATGGAGGGATGGGGTGGAGAGTTATATGAGAGAGGGGGATATGAGTTGGGAGCAGAGCAGTGAAATGGCGGGGGACAAGGCGACTTGGAGGCGATTTGTTTGTGGCCACCCCAAACGGGATTGAGGCGTCTGGCAATAGATAGATAGATAGACTTACCTCAAACACCTCATTTCACTCTTTAATGTCCTTTATTGGTGTGAATAGGTTGTTAAGAGCTATGCATGTGCAGTAGGGAGGTGTTTTTCTGAGTTAGGCTAGGTTAGGGTCCATAAGTACCAGTCCAGGAGCCAGTCACCAGAATGTTTAATATTGTATGAACATACTTCTAAACCCTTATTTTATGCTTCTTTTGCATTTATTTCAGTCATTTATGTGCCATATTGGTGTGATTTGGGTCTTAAATAGGTGCTATGCATGTCCAGAGGGAGTTGTATAGGTGTTTCTCTGAGTTAGGGTCCATAAGTACAAGCTGGGGCCCAATATCCGGACAGGACCAATATCCGTACCTGCCTATGGCTCTATTACGTCGGATATTGGAGTGATTACTGTATATATATATATATATATAATATATATATATATATATATATATATATATATATATATACATACAGTACAATCCCAGTTAACCGGGTGGCTTGGGGAATTTACCTTCCCGGTTACAGATTTTTCCCGTATTTCTGATTTTCAAGTCAAATCTATACAAAGGCTATCACAGCAGTAAATACAGTTCAGGTACTCACCAGTCACATTAGGGGTTACACTAAGAGATTCCACCTGAAAAACTGCCTTGTAAACACACACCATGGTCATAACGCACGTGTGCAATGTCTAGCAACTAGCAGTACTGCAAATTACACCAGTCCATTGTTTACCGAATTACTGTATTCATTATATGTACTGTACTCATAAAAATTGAAAAATAAAATATAGAAATAAAAGCTTGAACATTTATTAGTGAACTGATGATGTGTTAAGACTGCACTGTAGAATTATCACAACACCTGTGCCCCCACGTGAGTTTGTTTACGTTTCCGCCTGTTCTTCTTCTTCCCTACCTGACCTCCATCACTCCACCCCTCACCCGCCACTCAGCTGTTTTGCAGAAAATAAAATAAATGATGTACGTATGAAATGCAGGCATATTATTTATTTATTTTCCTTCCAACAAAGTAAACTTTTATTCCTATTAACATTTTTATTCAGCCATTAGTGTTTTATAATGTTCGCCTTTTTCAAGTCTGTTGCATATGTCCAGCTTCTGTTTCAAGGTAAAAACGATACGCTTATGTTTAGTTTGCACTTTAGGCATTTTGCAGTGTACAAATTACCGTCTATCAGAGGAACACAATAGCAAGAGACCTTGTTTACTGTCTGGTGGCAAAACGCAGACTGGTGATTTTTGGAAGGTGTGGAGGATGACTGAATTCAAGTAGGGGAAAGAGGGGGAGAGGAGGGGTGGTTAAGAGGATTTGCTAGGGATTTACATCAGCCGGAAATGCCTTCACCTCGCTTTGTCTGACTTCCCCCAGCCTCGTGTGACACAATCAAACGGTGGTTTGGCGGTCCATTCAAATTGGCGCACAGTTATAACTTACTGACATTTTTACCAGCCCTTGAATTTTCCCGTTGTTCTGAGTATTCCGTTTGTCTGGATACCGGATTGCTGGGATTGTACTGTATATATATATATATATTATATATATATATATATATATATATATATATATACAGTGAAAGTCCATTAATCCGAATGGCAGTAGACCGAAAATCATTCTGATTATCAGATTTTTCAAGTTTTCGGGTGGGACCCCTAAGACACTTAATTTCAACATTAAACTGAAATTTTACTGATTGGATCACTTTTCATTCATTCATAATACAATATGGCAGATATTAACAATACATATTACACAAATTTTTTACTTAATAATGTATTGCTGAAGACACGAAATGTAATTGATTAATCAAGAGATTTTATGGGCTGTTTAACTCATCAGTAATGCGTAGTGTTGAAAACAGCAGTAGGAGGTAGGTAAATTCAATTAGAGAGAGTAAGTCCAGGGTTAATGATAACATGCACGTATTGTAAAAGCACAAAAACTTAATATGTATTACTGTTGAAAATTCCTTAAACCTACGGTACGGATTCAAAAGGTTCAGAGACAATTCGCTGTCCAAATATGGATGATTCCCTGTCAGGACACTTCCCCGTCATTCTATAGATATACTTATTATTGATTACTTTATACTTTAATAACTCAGTTTTCAGAGGGATCTGTGAAGGTCTATTTTCATTCAGTAGCTTAGGCTTTGGATATCATTTATAAGTTGCACTTTTAGACAATAATTAACTTGTTTTTACCTCACTGTAGTTGACTTTGAATTATATTCTTGTGTCACCCATAGCTGTCTTCATTAATTTCCATTGGTACCACGATATCCTGGGTGTATTTTAAAACAACTTTGGAGAGGTACAGGTATTCAAAAACTGGTGTACTTGCTAAATAAACTGATATGTAAATAAACGACAGGGAATCGTGCTGACGGCAAATTGGCCAATGGAAATTAATGAAGACAACTATAGGTGATGCAAGAATATAATTCAAAGTCTGGGGGTAGGGGGGTTTTTCAAGAATACTCCCCCAGTATCCCTGCTTGTCGTAAAAGGCGATTAAAGGGGTTGGCGGAGGGTTAGTGCCCTTCCCCGGAAAACAACTAACTAAAAAAACAAACAATAATCCTCGGACAAGGACTGACCAAACGATGACGACCAAGGACCGGACAAAGGACATGGTTATCGGAACGTGGAATGTAAGGGGAGCGAATGATGAGGTGAAAGAGAGAGAGATTGTCCGGGTGCTTGAGGGTGCGAAAGTGGATGTATGTGGAATAACTGAAACAAAATGGAGAGGAGAAAGTGTGAGAGACTGGGAGTATGGATGGGGTATATGTGCAGGAGTAGATGAGAATGAGAGGGCAAAGGAAGGAGTATGTATAGTTGTGAGTAAAAGATGGAAGAAGAGCATAAGACAGTATGGATCGGTTGGGTCAAGGATTGTGTGGGTAAAGTTGAAAGTTGCAATACAAATGTGGGTGATTGTGAGTGTGTATGTGCCAATGCAAGATCGTGCTAGAAGAGTGAGAGAAGAGTTCTGGACAAATGTAGAAGTGTGCATGGAAAAGTTTGGAAGGAATGAGAGAGTGTTTTTGATTGGTGATATGAATGGTAAAGTTGGGAATGTGAAGGTGGATGGAATAGTTGGTGAGTGGGGTGTGCCTGCTGAGATAGATGAGAATGGGAGTGCGTTAGTGGACATTTGTGCTGGGAGGGGGTTGGTGATAGCCAATACCCTCTTCAGGCATAAAATGATCCACAGGTAAACATGGCGAGTGATGAGAAGGGTGGGTGGTGAACTGAATGAAAGGAAGGCAATGATTGATTATGTGTGTGTGGATGAAAGGATGCGAAGATGTGTAATGGATGCAAGAGTTTATAGAGGTTGGGGGAGTGGACTTTCTGACCACTACTTGGTGGTGGCCAGAATTAGAATTCAAGTAAGATGGAGGAATAGAAGAAGGGAAAGACGAGAGGAAGGAGTTGTTGCAAGGAGAGTGGAATGGTTACAAGAGGATGAAGAAAAGGCAGAGTATAAGAGAGAAGTGGAGGAACGATTGGGCAAATATGAATTGGAGCAGATGGGAGACGTGGAAGGTGTGTGTAGGATATTTACAGAAGAAATATGTGCAGCATGTGATGTGGTGTGTGGAAGGAAGAGAAGACAGAGGGGGGTGCAAGGAACAGCGTCGTGGACTGAAGAGGTGAGACAGGCTGTGGCACAAAAGAAGAAAGCATATAATGAATGGACGAGAAATAGGGGCGTGGAAGAAGTTGAGAGGCGGAAGAGAGAGTTATATGTAGAAAGAAAGAGAGAGGTGAAAAGATTAGTAATAAGAGGAGAGTGGATAAGAAATTAGGAAGGAATTTGAGTGTAAATTGGAGGGACTGTAAGAAAATGTTCTGGAAAGAGATGAAGAGAGTACGACAGGGTGAAAGTGAGGTTAGCAGGGGAGTGAAAGATAAAAATGGTAGATTACTAGTGGAGAAGGGAGAAAAAGTGAGCAGATGGAGAGAACACTTTAAGGAATTGTTGAACATAGAGGATGGAAGTAATGCGAGTATAAGTGGCTGGGGAATGGCTGGGAGAAGGAGGGAGGTGAGAAGACAGGAAGAAATCAGTAGGATAGAAGTTGAGGATGGAAGTAATGCGAGTATAAGTGGCTGGGGAATGGCTGGGAGAAGGAGCGAGGTGAGAAGACAGGAAGAAATCAGTAGGATAGAAGTTGTGAAAGCAATGAAGAAAGTTAAATTGGGGAAAGCCCCAGGAATTGATGGAGTGTGTGGTGAAATGCTGAAGCATGGGGAAGAGATAGTAGTAGAATGGATGTGTAAGATCGGCAAATTGGCTTGAGAGGAAGGTAGAGTCCCGGAGGATTGGAAGTCAGGTAAAATTATTCCTTTGTACAAAGGAAAAGGGGAAAAAGAAGTGTGTGGTAATCATAGGGGCATTTGTCTTCTTAGTTTAATAGGAAAAGTGTATGGTAGGATACTTATTGACAGAGTTAGAGAAAGAACAGAGAAATTAGTTGGAGAAGAACAGGGAGGCTTTAGGAAGGGAAGAGATTGTGTAGATCAGATATTCATTCTTAGATTTATCTTTAGTGGAAAATTTTCTAGAGAAGGGAAAGAAGTTGTATGCGGCTTTCATGGATTTGGAGAAAGCATATGACAGGGTGGATAGACAAGGATTGTGGAAAGTGTTAAGAATATATGGAGTAGATGGGAAGATGTTGAATGCTGTGAAGAGTATGTACGATGGTGCGAAGGCTGCAGTGCGTGTGGATGGTGAACTAAGTGAATTTTTCTCTTTGAAAGTTGGGTTGAAACAGGGATGTGTCATGTCTCCATGGTTGTTCAATCTGTACATGGATGGAGTAATAAAAGAGGTACAAGGTAGAGTAGTGGATGTTGGAGTAGCCCTGGTGAGAGAGGACAGTGTTTGGAAACTTCCTGTACTGTTGTTTGCAGATGATACTGTGTTGTTGAGTAAAGACGAAGGGGAGCTGCAAGGCTTGGTGGATGAGTTTGAGAGAGTGTGTAAGAAACGGAATCTAAAGGTGAATGTAGGGAAGAGTAAAGTGATGGTCTTTGAGAGAGGTGAAGTCAGTGAATGTACAGCGAGGTTGGATGGTGAGGAATTGGAAAATGTGAGTACGTTTAAGTACTTGGGTAGTGTGATGAGTAAGGATGGAGGTTTGAAGGGTGAAGTGTTTGAAAGGGTACAGCAGGGAAGAAAGGTTGCTGGTTCTTTGAAAGCAGTGATAAGAAACAGGGAAGTGAGCATGGAAGTGAAAAAGTTACTACATGACAGTATTGTGATACCAACTCTAACGTACGGAAGTGAAGCTTGGACGTTTTTGGAAGGACACAAGTCAAGAGTGAGAGCACTGGAAATGAGTTATTTAAGATGAGCCTGTGGAGTCACATGGAGAGACAGGCTGACGAATGAGGATATAAAGGAGCGTTGTGGTGTGGATGTGGATGTGATAGGAAGTGTTATGAGGAACACATTGAGGTGGTTTGGTCATGTGGAGAGGATGGAGGGTGAGAGACTGACGAAGAGAGTGTATGTGAGTGAGGTGAAGGGGGGAAGAGGGAGGGGGAGTCCGAGGATGAGATGGAGGGATGGGGTGGAGAGGTATATGAGAGAGGGGGGTGTGAATTGGGAGGAGGGCAGTGAAATGGCGGGGGACAGGGCGACTTGGAGGCGATTTGTTTGTGGCCACCCCAAACGGGATTGAGGCGTCTGGCAATAGATAGATAGATAGATGCATTACCTTAACGGCGAATTGTCCCGAAACCATCTAAAAGTGGTCAGTTGTTTACAAGGAGTTGCCAATCCATGCATTGCTTGATCCATGACCACACTGCTCATGACTTTGGCACATTTGGCGCTCAGTTTGAATTTTTTAATTTTGATTTTTTTTTTTCTTTTGGAGTTTTAGTCAGCCGTCTTCAAAAATTCAGATTATTGGTGTTCAGATTAATGGACTTTTACTAGATATCATCATCATCATCATCATCAGCCATTTGAATATCCACTGCAGGACCGGCCTATCCCGACCGAAATCGGGACGATACAGCCAATGTATCTCTACCAAGTGGCTTAGGCTGTCTAGTAGAGATTGTATGTGGGGTGAGAAGCGCTTGTAAGTGTAACTGTAATGTTGGAGTGGCTTTGGATGTGTGTGTAGTCTGTGGACCAAGTGTAATCGGCCTGCGCAAGCCGACTGGGTGCAAGCATACTTTACAGTAAGCTACACTGGTTCAACCACAGCACCCCTGGTGTCCACCAATGCAGTACGTGGCCGAGTGAACACTCCCAAAGTTTATTACCCTGGCGGGGCGCGAACCCTGGCTCACCCGTGTACGAAACGCACACTCTGCACTAGATATATATATATATATATATATATATATATATATATATATATATATAGGTAAGCCCTTAATTCAAGTGAACTTTTTTCACGTGATTTGTGTTATCCACGAATTTTTCATACAATAATTAAAACATAAAATTATGGTATTCAAATAAATATTTTTAATATACAAGAGAAATAAATAAAATGTGAAAATGCCTACCTGCTGCCCGTGTGCATACATATATGTTTGTGTGTGTGTGTGGGAGGTCGGTCTACTACGCACCACACAGTGAGTTTGAATCCGACGGTCAAACCATGCGTGACTCGCGAATCATTATTTGTGGCTTAGTTTTCTGCCTTCCCATGATTGCTTGCTTTGTCTGCCAACATGGGGCCTAAGCATAGTGCATGTGATGCATGTGATACCACACCAAAATGGACTCGTAAAGTGATGTCGCTGACAGAGAAAGTTAAAGTGTTGGACAAAATTAGGGAAGGAATGTCGGCGACAATAGACGTGTTGCCAGTTCTGGGTAAACATGGTCAGTGCACTCAGCCATGTGCTTAAAAACTTATGGTATATGTATCTTTTAATTTAATTTATCATTTGCACTGAACAAGACGTGATAACTTTAATTCTTTGCGGCTGGAGGGAAGGAGCCGCCATGTTGACAATGACGTCAGCATTCACACTGCAGACGACGCACCAATCCATCACACAATACTTTACCAGTAATAGATGATAGTTGTACCTACATGACCACCGTAGATCCAAACTACCCCCTTCAGGAATGTTGTGATGGAATACTTTTCATGGTGTAAATGGATGGTACCTGTTAGGTAAGTAAATTGTGATGAAATCGACCAGAAGTAGCTTACAGCTACACCATTCCCGAGCGGTGCTCGTACCTTATGAGGTGGAAAGTGTTAAATGTATGCTGTAGGGTATCAGTTGTATGAGTTTATAATGGTATTACGCTCATGAATATTTAATATTTGACCCCTTCATTATTAGTTTTCCGAAAAAAACAGTTTCAGTGACCTGATCTGCAATACTTCAGGGAAGAGTGACGAAATACCAAATTGGCGGTCATTTACCGAATTGGCACTTTTTAATTGGTAAGTTTTATAGATTTTATCACCATAGAGGTTCATACTCACCTAATTATCCGTAATCTGGTCAAATTTTTGTATTTAATTTTACCTTTTAAAAAATCCGGATGCATAATGAAAATGCGCTAAATTAGCGGCAGTGTTTTCTCCTTTAGCTCAACAGCTTGCCTTGGCAGACTTTTGCTTTGTATAATTATTAATTTAACATACAAATGCACTTATTTGCACTTTAAATCAGTATCTGTGCAAACCAGATGTCTGTCAAGGCGTGTTGGCGATCTAAAGTAGAAATACCCGCTAACCTTACCGTTTTCGCTCTGACTCCTAATATTCTATTAACAGTTAAATTAAGCACAGTTTTTTGACCGAATTTCAGATAAATAGGTGTGTAGGAACCTATATGGTGAAGAATATAATATTTTCACAACAGTAAAGACTGCATTCCAGCACTGGAAACTTCCGACGAGCAGCCAGCCACCACTGCTTTCGTTTAGTGTTATTGGCTGGTATACAGTACAGAGGAATAATTTCCCTACTGTGCTTTTGTCAGTGCACTTACACAGTGGAACGAAACATTAACAATTATTCCTCTTGGCATTGGACATTCTTAGAGGTCAGAAATAAGCACAGTTTATGCTGTCTAAACATAAACAAAGCAGACTATGCTACCTCAGTGTGAGTAGTGACGTCACGACCAATCACAGGCCGTTTCAGTGTCACATGATTTTTCGACTACTTTATCTATTATTTTTTCATGTTTTTGCACATTTTTGGGGGAAATAATGGTTGACATAGCTATTTTCTGCGTATTTTTTACCCATACAAGTATCTAACTTCAAAAAAATTTTGACCGGAAACTCGTCTATGTGCCCTCAGGATGATTCCCTGTCATTTATTTACATACCAGTTTATTTAGCAAGTACAGTACACTAGTTTTTTACTTATATGTGTTATAAAATCCCCCTGAAAATTAGTTATTAAAGTAGTAATTAATCAATAATAAGTATATTTATAGAATGACAGGGAATCGTCCATGTTTTGATGGTGAATTGACTTCATGGTGAATTGTCCCTGAACCGTGTGTTTGGGGTGAGTCAACTGTTCTTACAATAAAGAAGGCAAAACGTAGCATACGGGAGGCAGTGAGGGCTAGTGCACCAGACTGTGTTGAAGTGTCTCCACCTACGCCTGTGAACTGGCTCGGAACCATATGTTTGGGGTGAATGAGTCAACTGTTTGTACAATAAAGAAGGCAGAATGTATCATATGGGAGGCAGTGAGGGCTTGTGCACCAGACTGCTGAAGTGTCTCCACCTACTCCTGTGCTTGTTGGGTTTCAGTGTTAAATTCCTTACATTTTTGTTGTTTTTCATACTTTATGCTA
This sequence comes from Coenobita brevimanus, assembly GCF_032717465.1. Classification (NCBI taxonomy): domain Eukaryota; kingdom Metazoa; phylum Arthropoda; class Malacostraca; order Decapoda; family Coenobitidae; genus Coenobita; species Coenobita brevimanus. Next base: position 49,750,190 of record NC_137054.1, on the reverse strand, counting down.
GATTATAAGGTGTATGTAGTGCATAAACAGTATTATTCAGATGTAAAATACTTAGTAGACATGCATACTTATGTGCACACAAGGGCAGAATGTATACGCGAATTTACCACATACGCGAAGGGTCTGGGAACGTAACCCTCGCGTGGATTAAGGGCTTACCAGTATATATATATATATATATATATATATATATATATATATATATATATATATATGTATATATATATATATATATATATATATATATATATATATATTTATATATATATATATATATATGTATGTATGTATGTACAGTAGAACTTCTTTAGTCCGGACCCCTTTAATCCGGACTTCTGTTAATCCGGACAAAATTTAAAAATAATAAGCTCCAAATGTTGTAAGTACTTCTAAAGGCATTTTCAGTATCGGCGCGGAAAGCGATTGTCATTCGTTTAGTCTCGGATCACGCTAGATCGCTACATGAGCGCCTGTTTAAACACACGCTAGCATTCGTTCCATCAACTAGTTCACCAACCATTTATATTTTTACGCTGTATTTCAAAAGTTAATCCTCCTTACCATGCCCCTTAATGCAAGTGTAGCTTCTGTAATGAATAAAGGTGTTGAAGGAGGAGTTTGCTTACACAAAAATGGGTCAGAATATTCTGCAGTGTTTAGTGATTACTGCAGGTTATTTTTTGTACTTAAATGTGCTTTACTTGTACATCAAACATTAGCTTCTTGCCCATATGGGCGTTATCAATATGCCAAAGATGACAATGTATTTTTTGCCTACATAGGTTTTATTTTTATTCCAAATATTACAGTTAATTAATTAATTTATTTTTTTGCCTACACGGGCCTTAGTCACTTACTACAATTTAAAATGTAGGCTAGTTTCTTGTCATGGCCTTACCTGTAAATTATGCAATACAAAACTATCTTACATGATTAGTTTTGTTATTTTAGTACCGGTATCCTTTCATCTTTTGCAGTTACGTAGGGTTGACATATGCCACATATGTTAATAATTAACAAACATACCATATGTAGATAGAGTTTGTATGAACTGAAGATTACCCTGATGGTCCGGACAATCTGCTAATTCGGACAACCCTTCCCCCCATATAGTCCGGATGAGAGAGGTTCTACTGTATATATAGTTATATATTTACACATACATATATATATATATATATATATATATATATATATATATAAATATATATACATATTTATATAAATATAGATATATATATATATATATATATATATATAAATATATATATATTTATATATATACAGTACAATCCCAGTTAACCGGGTGGCTTGGGGAATTTACCTTCCCGGTTACAGATTTTTCCCGTATTTCTGATTTTCAAGTCAAATCTATACAAAGGCTATCACAGCAGTAAATACAGTTCAGGTACTCACCAGTCATATTAGGGGTTACACTAAAAGATTCCGCCTGAAAAACTGCCTTGTAAACACACACCATTGTCATAACGCACGTGTGCAATGTCTAGCAACTAGCAGTACTGCAAATTACACCAGTCCATTGTTTACCGAATTACTGTATTCATTATATGTACTGTACTCATAAAAATTGAAAAATAAAATATAGAAATAAAAGCTTGAACATTTATTAGTGAACTGATGATGTGTTAAGACTGCACTGTAGAATTATCACAACACCTGTGCCCCCACGTGGGTTTGTTTACGTTTCCGCCTGTTCTTCTTCTTCCCTACCTGACCTCCATCACTCCACCCCTCACCCGCCACTCAGCTGTTTTGCAGAAAATAAATTAAATGATGTACGTATGAAATGCAGGCATATTATTTATTTATTTTTCATCCAACAAAGTAAACTTTTATTCCTATTAACATTTTTATTCAGCCATTAGTGTTTTATAATGTTCACCTTTTTCAAGTCTGTTGCGTATGTCCAGCTTCTGTTTCAAGGTAAGCACGATACGCTTACGTTTAGTTTGCACTTTAGGCATTTTGCAGTGTACAAATTACCGTCTGTCAGAGGAACACAATAGCAAGAGACCTTGTTTACTGTCTGGTGGCAAAACGCAGGCTGGTGATTTTTGGAAGGTGTGGAGGATGACTGAATTCAAGTAGGGGAAAGAGGGGGAGAGGAGGGGTGGTTAAGAGGATTTGCTAGGGATTTACATCAGCCGGAAATGCCTTCACCTCGCTTTGTCTGACTTCCCCCAGCCTCGTGTGACACAATCAAACGGCGGTTTGGCGGTCCATTCAAATTGGTGCACAGTTATAACTTACTGACATTTTTACCAGCCCTTGAATTTTCCCGTTGTTCTGAGTATTCCGTTTGTCTGGATACCGGATTGCTGGGATTGTACTGTATATATATAGATATATATATATATATATATATATATATATATATATATATACACATATACATATATATATATATATATATATATATATATACAGTAGTCCCTCCAATATCCGATGTAATAGAGCCAACGGCATGTCAGGATAGTGATTCCGTCCGGGTATTGGGCCCCAGCCTTCTGGACTTGTACTTATGGACCCTATCAGAAAAACACCCATACAACTCCCTCTGGACATGCATAACACCTATTTAAGACCCAAATCACACCAATAAGGGACATAAAAGACAGAAATAAATGCAAAAGAACCATAAAATGAGGTTTTTAAGGTAGGTTTATACAATATTAAACATTCTGGGTACTCACAACAAGTCCCTGGCTCCTGGACTGGTAGTTATGGACCTTAACCTACCCTAATGCAGAAAAACACCTCCATACTGCACATGCATAGCACCTAAGACACTATTCACACCAATAAGGGACATTAAAGAGTGAAATGAGGTGTTAGAGGTAAGTATGGAAAAAACAATACAGTACAATATGAAACATTCTGGGTACTTACAGCAAGTCCCTGGCCATCTCGATGAATAACCTGCCTCCTCTCAGACTCTGACAGTAAGAAGGAGTTCCTGAAGCACTTGCAGTACACTGTTCATGAAGTCTTGCACAGAACTTAGTCATTTGCACTCAGAATTCCTTTCTCATAACACTGCGCACTCTTGTCTTACGTGCACTCCATTGTACCTTAGTGAAATAAGTGTTGCACTCTGCACTTTAAGTCTTTCCATTCTTAAAACCATTTTCTAAACAAAACACACTCAAGTTAATTTACGTTACATTTACAGTCCATTAAATTTTTTTCTTTTCACTCAGAAATCTAATTCCTTAACATTATGCACTGTTTTTTTCACTGCACAACACTAAATTTCCATGCGGTCTAGTCGAGAAGTTCTTGGCGTCTAATCACTGTCAGAGTCTGAGAGTAGCACATGCAGGTGACCTAGGGGTGCGTCGCTGGGTTGTGGTGATAGCGTACCCACTGTAGAGGACTCTGAAGAGAGGCACAAACTCACGTCGAGTGGTGACTCCACCGTGCCTGATGTGCTGGGCTGTGCCTCGGAGCATGAGGGCCTGTCCTGGGGAGGCAATGGAGTGGAGCCAGGGCTGGGCACAGCGGGAGTCACGGGCCTGAAAAAGCTGTCAATCGTTGATTCACGTAAGGAATGACGATTTTCAGGCAGAAAGCATGCACTTCCTCAACAAGTCTCAAGGACCCCATCTCCCTGTAGCAGTCCAGGTGCTCCAGGTAATCCAGAACGAACTCTAGGTGTTCCCGGACTGCGCACAGCTTGGGGATGGCTGGAGTAGTGGAGGAGTCTGCATCATCATCGCCGTCCTCGTTGGAATCTTCAAGCTGGGTACTGACACCTGCAACTGAAGATGTGATCTCGATATCAGACATGGTCTGTTATCCAGGATCGCCCTCATCGTATCCAACCACTCACGCACTTTGTCCACATCAACATCGTTGCCATGCGCACGTAGATGTGCATGGAAGTCATCCACGTCAAAACCTAAGAAATCGTGCTCCACATCTGTCCTGAAAAGCAGACGAGACCAATCATTTTATAGAGTCTTGACAGGGATTTCCTTCCATGCACTGGCCCAGTTGTAGATGGCAGACTTGATGTTGTAGCGGCGAATGTTTTCCAGATTCTGCTGGCCTCGTGTGTCCCGTCCCTCCCTGCGCTCGTCCTCGTCCTTGAAGACAACCATCACCTCGTCCAGGAACTTCCGCCGGTACAGCCTCTTCGTTGCCACGATCACTCCGTGGTCCATTGGTTGGATGAGAGCAGTAGTATTAGGTGGCAGAAACATGCACCTAATGCGCCCATTCTCAGCCACCAAGTCCTTGTCGCACGGGTGGGCAGGTGCATTGTCGAGGAGAAGGAGGGCCTTTACCTGGTCGCGCAGGATTCCCAGTTTCTCTGTCTGGTAATGGATGACCTCCTTGACGAAATGGCGGTGGAACTAGTCTTTGAAGATCTGGGCTGTGAACCATGCCTTCAAGGAATGGTACCAGACGACAGAAAGGACATCCATCACCCCACGAAGACACTGAGGCTGCTTTGCACGGCCAACAATAATGGGCTTAAGGCGGTGCATGCTGTTAGCATTGGCACAACACAAAGCAGATATCCGTTCCTTGGAGAGCTTGCGGCCAGGTACACGCTTCTCCATCTCCTTGGCTAGAGTGTTCGTAGGCAAAGAGCGATAAAATAAGCCAGTTTCGTCAGCGTTGTAGACTTGACCGCGAGTTAGGCCCTCTCTGTTGATCAAGCCCTTCGCCTTGTGCCGAAACTCATCAACTTCATCCTCGTTGGTGTCCAAAGCTTCGCCATGAGACTTACGGTTGGTAAGGCCATGTCGTAATTTGAACGCGAAGAGCCAACCTTCGGATGACTTGAAGTCTAGGGCGTTGTGAAGCCTTGCGAACTTCTCAGCAGCAGCCTTCAGCTCCGTGCCACGCACCATCACACCAGCAGCACGTTGCTGTCGAAACCATATCAATGTTGAGCGGTTGACTTCTGCATACTTGGGAGTATACATCACCTTCCTCTCCACATTGCGTTTGCTTTTCGACGAGAAGTCATCCATGTGCTGCATGAGTTTGTCTCGGGAGATCTTCATATCAAACAGAGTAGACCGGGCCAGGTTGAATTCACGGAGGATACGTGAGGTAGACTATCCCGCGTCCACCTTGTCCAATATCTCCCTCTTCTTCTGCAGTCAAAACCACTCTCTTCCTCGTCTCAGGCGGCGGGACCATCATCACACACACGAAGGAGAGGCACGAGAGGAGCAGGAGGGCCTGTAGCAGGTAAGGCACCACCACAAAAGCGAGCACATGGGCAGCCATGACGACGAATGTGCACTTACAACAAGAGACGGGCGGTAAGTGGGTAGGATGCAGGTGCGCTCTACCGGACGTCGGCGAAGCAATGCACCAAAACACAGCTCGCCCGCGCCGTGCATGCCAACTACAAATTACAGGCGGGAAAAAGTCAGATTTTTTTTCGAATTTTTTGCGGTTTTTGGCCCATTTTAGGAATATCGGATCCCAGGACGAAAATGTCCAGTTATTGCGGATGTCCGAAAAATGGGCGTCCGGATAATGGATGGATCTCTCTATATATATATATATATATATATATATATATATATATATATTTATTTATACGTAAGAGGAGCGAATGATGAGGTGAAAGAGAGAGAGATTGTCCAGGTGCTTGAGGATACAAAAGTGGATGTATGTGGAATGACTGAAACAAAATGGAGAGGAGAAAGTGTGAGTGAATGGGAGTATGGATGGGGTATATGTGCAGGAGTAGGTGAGAATGAGAGGGCAAAGGAAGGAGTATGTATAGTTGTGAGTAAAAGATGGAAGAAGAGCATAAGACAGTATGGATCAGTTGGGTCAAGGATTGTGTGGGTAAAGTTGAAAGTTGGAATACAAATGTGGGCGATTGTGTGTGTGTATGCGCCAACGCAAGATCGTGCTAGCAGAGTGAGAGAAGAGTTCTGGACAAATGTAGAAGTACCCTTTCAAACACTTCACCCTCCAAACCTCCATCCTTACTCATCACACTACCCAAGTACTTAAACGTACTCACATTTTCCAATTCCTCACCATCCAACCTTGCTGTACATTTACTGACTTCACCTCTCTCAAAGACCATCACTTTACTCTTCCCCACATTCACCTTTAGATTCTGTTTCTTACACACTCTCTCAAACTCATCCACCAAGCCTTGCAGCTCCCCTTCGTCTTCACTCAACAACACAGTATCATCTGCAAACAACAGTACAGGGAGTTTCCAAACACTGTCCTCTCTCACCAGGGCCACTCCAACATCCACTACCCTACCTTGTACCTCTTTTATTACCCCATCCATGTACAGATTGAACAACCATGGAGACATGACACATTCCTGTTTCAAACCAACTTTCAAAGAGAAAAATTCACTTGGTTCACCATCCACACGCACTGCAGCCTTCGCACCATCGTACATACTCTTCACAGCATTCAACAACTTTCCATCTACTCCATATATTCTTAACACTTTCCACAATCCTTGTCTATCCACCCTGTCATATGCTTTCTCCAAATCCATGAAAGCCGCCTACAACTTCTTTCCCTTCTCTAGAAACTTTTCCACTAAAGATCTAAGAATGAATATCTGATCTACCCAACCTCTTCCCTTCCTAAAGCCTCCCTGTTCTTCTCCAACTAATTTCTCTGTTCTTTCTCTAACTCTGTCAATCAGTATCCTACCATACACTTTTCCTATTATACTAAGAAGACAAATGCCCCTATGATTACCACACACTTCTTTTTCTCCTTTTCCTTTGTACAAGGGAATAATTATACCTGACTTCCAATCCTCCGGGACTCTACCTTCCTCTCAGGCCAATCTGCACATCTTCCACATCCATTCTACTACTATCTCTCCCCCATGCTTCACCATTTCACCACACACTCCATCAATTCCTGGGGCTTTCCCCAATTTAACTTTCTTCATTGCTTTCACATTTTCTATCCTACTGATTTCTTCCTATCTTCTCACCTCCCTCTTTCTCCCAGCCATTCCCCAGCCACTTATACTCGCATTACTTCCATCCTCTACGTTCAACAATTCCTTAAAGTGTTCTCTCCATCTGCTCACTTTTTCTCCCTTCTCCACTAGTAATCTACTGTTTTTATCTTTCACTCCCCTGCTAACTTCACTTCCACCCTGTCTTACTCTTTTCACTTCTCTCCAGAACATTTTCTTACAGTATCTTCACTTTACACTCAAATTCCTTCCAAATTCCTCATCCACTCTCTTCTTGCTCTCTCTTACTAATCTTTTCCCCTCTCTCTTTCTTTCTCCATATAACTCTCTCTTCCGCCTCTCAACTTCTTCCACGCCCATATTTCTCATCCATTCATTGTATGCTTTCTTCTTTTGTGCCACAGCCTGTCACCTCTTCAGTCCACCAAGCTGTTCCTTGCACCCCCCTCCGTCTTCTCTTCCTTCCACACACCACATCACATGCTGCACATATTTCTTCTGTAAATATCCTACACACACCTTCCATGTCTCCCATGTGCTCCAATTCATATTTGCCCAATCGTTCCTCTACTTCTCTTTTATACTCTGCCTTTTTCTCATCCTCTTGTAACCTTTCCACTCTCCTTGAAAGTACTCCTTCCTCTCATCTTTCCCTTCTTCTATTCCTCCATCTTACTTGAATTCTAATTCTGGCCACCACCAAGTAGTGGTCAGAAAGTCCACTCCCCCAACCTCTATAAACTCTTGCATCCATTACACATCTTCGCATCCTTTCATCCACACACTCATAATCAATCATTGCCTTCCTTTCGTTCAGTTCATCTCCCACCCTTCCCATCACTCGCCATGTATACCTGTGGATCATTTTATGCCTGAAGAGGGTATTGGCTATCACCAAACCCCTCCCAGCACAATGTCCACTAACTCACTGCCATTCTCATCTATCTCAGCAGACACACCCCACTCACCAACTATTCCATCCACCTTCACATTCCCAACTTTACCATTCATATCACCAATCAAAAACACTCTTTCATTCCTTCCAAACTTTTCCATGCACACTTCTACATTTGTCCAGAACTCTTCTCTCACTCTTCTAGCACGATCTTGCGTTGGCGCATGCACACACACAATCGCCCACATTTGTATTTCAACTTTCAACTTTACGCACACAATCCTTGACCCAACTGATCCATACTGTCTTATGCTCCTCTTCCATCTTTTACTCACAACTATACATACTCCTTCCTTTGCCCTCTCATTCTCATCTACTCCTGCACATATACCCCATCCATACTCCCAGTCTCTCACACTTTCTCCTCTCCATTTTGTTTCAGTTATTCCACATACATCCACTTTCGCACCCTCAAGCACCCCGGACAATCTCTCTCTCTCTTTCACCTCATCATTCGCTCCCCTTACATTCCAAGTTCCAATTACCATGTCCTTTATCCGGTCTTTGGTCGTCATCGTTTGGTCAGTCCTTGTCCGAGGCTTATCGTTTGTTTTTTTTTAGTTAGTTGTTTTCCAGAAAGGGGCACTAACCCTCCGCCAACCCTTTTAGTCGCCTTTTACGACAAGCAGGGATACTGGGGTAGTATTCTTGAAAAACCACCTTACCCCCAGGGGTGAGTTATTTAATAGGAGCCTGTGTATATATTTATTTATGTATATGAAATACATATATATATATATATATATATATATATATATATATATATATATGTATGGAGCCTCTGTGGTACAGTGGTAGAGTGTGCGCTTCGGACACGAGTGAACCAGGGTTCGCACCCTGCCAGGGTCATAAACTTTGGGAGTGTTCACCCGGCCACGTACCACATTGGCAGACACAAGGGGTGCTGTGGTTGAACCAGTGTCACTTACTATAAAGTATGCTTGCACCCAGTCGGCTTGCGCGGGCCGCTTACACTTGGATCACAGACTACACACACATCCAAAGCCACTCCAACACTACAATCACACTTACAAGCACTTCTCACCCTACATACAATCTCTGCCAGACAGCCTAAGCCACTTGGTAGAGATACATTGGCTGTATCGTCCCGACCTCGGTCAGGATAGGCCGGTCCTGCAGTGGATACTCAAACGGATGTTGATGATATATATATATATATATATATATATATATATATATATATATATATATATATATATATATATATATATATATATATATATATATATATATATATATATATATATATATATATATATATATATATATATATATATATATATATATATATATATATATGTATATTATATATATATATATATATATATATATATATATATATATATATATATATATATATATATACTGTATATATATATATATATATATATATATATATATATATATATATATATAGTGGTAGGTGGGGGCGCTCACCATCCACTCACTCGATGTAGTGGTGCTCTCGGATGTCTGCCGTTTCCTCTCCATCCTTCGTTCCTTCCATTCTCTTCTGTCTTTCTTTCCTTCATTCTTTCCTCGTCCTTCTGCCTACGGGTGACTTTACACTTCCTCTTCTGTCTTTCTTTCCTTCATTCTTTCCTCTTCCTTTTGCCTATGGGTGACTCTACATTGAGTGACAAGTCTAATGGTTTCCTGTTCATCAGGGAGCCATTTACTACGCTGGGTGGTAACCATATAACCAAATTTTGGCACCTAGTGGTTTAGTGGGTAATTACAGCACTCCAGTCGGATTGAGCCAGTGAAGGTTTACATCCAAGGGATGGTTGGGGTTGATTGCTCATGTAATGCCACTCAAGGATGAGTGAGGCTGTTCACTCTCATCTTAAATGTCGGGACCAACTTCCTAGCCTCGGGCTCCTACTCTCATCATGGGGCAATGTAGGATTGGATGATGGATGGATAGATATATATATATATATATATACATATTTTGTACAGTACACAGTATATACATATATATGTTTACAATAAAATTTATCGTTTTTTTTCGTTTTTAAAGGCTCCAACATGCTTGCATGTGTCGGCCTTAGTCACCTAATGGCGGCTCTTCATGCTGCACAATCCATTGCAGCCTCCTTGTTCAGTCCCTTAACCCTGAGGTCACACTTAATGACCTCGTCCCATGTCTTTCTCGGTCTGCCCCTCATAACCCCACCCCCAATATTAACACTTCTTACCTTCCTCACCCAATTATCATCCCCCATCCTCTCCATATTTCCAAACCATCTCAATCTACCCCTCCTCATCACAACACCGATACACTCTAGTCCCATCCTACCTCTCAACTCTTCCATTGTAAACCCAGCCCCCCCGGACCTTGCATGCAGTGACACACTACACATCCACCTAATCATTGTCATTTCTGTACGTCTGAGCCGGCGAATATCCTCCTCCTTTACTGCCTAGGTCTCACTACCATACAGGATTACACTCCTAACACATGCCGCATGCAAAGACCCCTTAGCACATAGGGAGAATCCTCTCAATGTTAGGAGAGGCAAGAGCTCCCTGAACTTCTTCCAACCACTTCTCACCCTAGCCACAGAGCTAGCTCCAGCCCCACCTCCAGCACACAGCATGTCTCCCAAATAAGAAAACTCTTCCACACACTCAGGAGATATCCTTTCACGTCTGACAATCTCCACCTGCTCGGCCGTACACATAAAATCAGCATTATCTCACAGTCTACCCCTGAAACCACTACATCTCTTGTGCACCCGTTTATCACAAACACCACACAAGATGAAATTACTTTCCACACCCTTGTGGGCAAACTGCACATGGCCACTCTCCCTCGTCTTTGACAGTACCACCACCAACCCTAGATATCATCACTTTTGTTTTATCTGCATTTACCCTTAAGCCTTTTTGCCCCATACCATCTCTCCACTTCCTAAACCTTTCCTCTGCCTCCCTTTTGTTCTCTGCAATCGACACCAAATCATCAGCATACAATATCTCCCACGTGAGTCCATTTCTAAAGTCACGTGAGAGGCCTTTAAGTATCGTGATAAACAACATGGGACCCAAAACTGCCCCCTGATGCACACGAACATTCTTGGAAAACTCATCACTCAAATCTCCATTCACTCTTATCCGGGTGCGAGCACCCACATACATAGCCATGACCACCCTAACCAGCCACTCCTCCAAGCCAAGCTTTCTCATTGCCCACTTCACCACTTCTCTAGGGACTCTGTCAAAGGCCTTTTCCAAATCAACAAAAACAAAATACAGATCCCTTCTCCTTCCAGTATATTATTCCTGAAGCTGTCAAACAATGTATATGGCATAAACCCACACTGCATCTCATCAATATTCACTTTTTCTCTAATCATACCTTCTAAAACACTTTCATTACCTTCATTATCTGATCTAAAAGCTTTTACCTCTATAATTTCCTCTTTTCAGGGCCTCACTCTTTCCTTTATACACATTTACAATTACACTCTTCAGCCAGTCATCTGGGACAACACTTAAAAATAATCCTATTTATCAGGTCAGTGACTAACCTCACCCCTATATCTCCTGAGGCCTTCAACATTTCGGCAGTCAACCCAGACACACCTGCTGCCTTCCCCACCTTCATCCTGCCTATTGCGTCACTCACATTAGCAGCATCAATCAAAGGCCAAGGGCCAAACACTGGATCTGCTGGCTCCAAACCCTCCCTGTCCCAGTCAAACTCCTCATTCAACAACCAGCTATAATGCTTTCTCCATGCATCTTTAATGTTCTCACTGTTCACCACTACCCTTCCCTCACCATTCTTCACACACTGCTCACCTATAATATCCTAATTATCCCTCTTCATCTGATTTACCACCTTAAATATCATATTTTTCCTTTGTCCAAGATTTAGGTTATCAAGTAAAAGTCTCTGTGACTCAGACTTCGCCCTGTATACCTCTCTTCTAGCCCTATGCTTGGCAGCCAAGTATTCCTCCTTGGTACCACCCTTCTTCCATTCCCGGAAAAGCCTTCTTTTCTCCTTAACTGCAGGTTCTACACCCTCATCCCACCACCAAGTTGCTTTATGTCTTGGTGATCCTCTTGTCCAACTGCATGTTACATCAGTAACTCTCAAGAGATTGTTCTTGAGGGCTTTGTACTGTTCATTAACGCCTCTGTCTACAGCTCCCTGTTCAGCCACCACTCTCCTCATCTCGCTGTAGAAGGCGTCCCTTACTACTTGGTTTTCAGCTTCCACATTTTCCTTCAAGGTACATAAGTCCTCTTTTTCATCACTCGTTCTTCAAGCTCCATATCACAAATCGATAGTTTGCGCTGCTGCACACACTCCTCACTTCCTATAACTGTAACATCCCTCACTAACCTCCTATCATCCTTCCTAACTAAAATATGTGTTGCACACAATCATGTCCACTGCCTCCCCAAACTCAAGTATCCTTTCCCCTTCCGCATTTCTTATACCATACGCACTTCCCCCATGTACTCCTTCATAACCTTGAGCTGCTTCACCTACATTACCATTTAAGTCCCCTCCCAAAACCACCTTCTCATCATCCCGCATACAACCTACTACACGTATTAAATTATGCCAAAATATTTCTTTCTTTGCTTCATCCAATCCTGCCTGTGGAGCAAATGCTGATATAATTGCAGCTATCTTTTTACTGAATAGAATTTTCACTACCAATATCCTATCACATACTCTCATAACATTGATAACATATTCCACCCATTTTCACACCAACACCCCCATATCCGTCTGTCCCCCCCGCCAAAACAACTTATTGTAACAGTCCTTCCCAACAATCTTTCTGGCTGATGCACCCCTGTACTGGACTTCCTGCAAACACGCCACATCCACCCACCTCATACTGAATGCCTCAACAACTTCCCCTGCTCTTCCCCTCAAACTTCCCACATTCCCTTAACCCACCCTCATTCCCCTGGGTGATTTACTGTCCTCAGGCTTGCTTTGAAACTTATTCTTGCATTTTGTCATAGCCAGTATTAATAAAGGGGGACAGGCCCTACTCACTGCACAGTCCCAGGTCCAGGCAATGGATCTGGGACCCTTAGCCCACCAGCTTACCAGTGGCTGTGGTAGTGGCCTCGGGGCACCCTGCTAGGACAGCTGCATGGACACCCTCCAAGTGCGCCTTGGCACTGCAACTATCCCACCATTATACACCCAGTGATAGGGCAGCCTCCTGGGGCACTACTCCCAGGTTCGGGCCCCTCTCTATTGGGTTGAATTGGCAGCCTGGCAACCACAATGCTCTGTACCCTCTAGTACAGGCTCGAGCCCCATCTCTCCCTGGACCCATGATCTATGCCGGTGGAACCCCTGCCACGCCTCCCCCCAGAAGTCCGCCACTAGGTAGTGGGGGCAAAGTTTTCTGGCCGCATGCCCTTGCTGGTGTCAACCCCTGTAACGTAGTGGGATACGTTGTGTGAAATGTAAAGTGCATGTGGTGTAGTGCATAAGATAGTTAAGGGAAATGTTTGGGAGAGTTTGCTTGTCTACTTTCCATGTTACTGTCGCACTGAATATATATATATTGTCTCGTCTCGTCAGCCATTTGAGTGTCCATTGCAGGACCAGCCTATCCCTACCGAAGTGGGGATGATACAGCCAATGTATCTCTTCCAAGTGGCTTAGGCTGTCTGGTAAAGATTGTATGTAGGGTGAGAAGTGCATGTAAGTGTAATTGTAGTGTTGGAGTGGCTTTGGATGTATGTGTAGTCTGTGAACAAAGTGTAATCGGCCCGTGCAAGCCGACTGGGTGCAAGCATACTTTACAGTAAGCGACACTGGTTCAACCACAGCACCCCTGGTGTCCGCCAATGCAGTACGTGGCCGGGTGAACACTCCCAAAGTTTATTACCCTGGTGGGGCGCGAACCCTGGCTCACCCGTGTACGAAATGCACACTCTACCACTGTACCACAGAAACTCCACATACTGTATATTTATATATATATATATATATATATATATATATATATATATATATATACAGTACAATCCCAGCTATCCGGTATCCAGACAAAAGGAATACTCAGAACAACGGGAAAATTCAAGGGCTGGTAAAAATGTCAGTAAGTTATAACTGTGCGCCAATTTGAATGGACCGCCAAACCGCCGTTTGATCGTGTCACGCGAGGCTGGGTGAAGTCAGACAAAGCGAGGTGAAAGCATTTCTGGCTAATGTAAATCCCTAGCAAATCCTCTTAACCACCCCCCCTCTCCCCCTCTTTCCCCTACTTTAATTCGGTCATCCTCCACACCCTCCAAAAATCACCAGTGTGCGTTTTGCCACCAGACAGTAAACAAGCTCTCTTGCTATCGTGTTCCACTGATAGACGGTAATTTGTACACTCCAAAATGCTTAAAGTGCAAACTAAATGTAAGCGTATCGTGCTTACCTTGAAACAGAAGCTGGACATATGCAACAGACTTGAAAAAGGCGAACATTATAAAACACCAATGGCTGAATATAAATGTTAATAAGAATGAAAGTTTACTTTGTTGGAAGAAAAATAAATAAATAATATGCCTGCTTTTCCAATAATATGCCTGCATTTCATACATACATCATTTATTTTATTTTCTGCAAAACAGCTGAGTGGCGGGTGAGGGGTGGAGTGATGGAGGTCAAGTGGGGAAGAAGAAGAACAGTCGGAAACGTAAACAAACTCACGTGGGGGCACAGGTGTTGTGATAATTCTACAGTGCAGTCTTAACACATCATCAGTTCACTAATAAATGTTCAAGCATTTATTTCTTTATTTTATTTTTCAATTTTTATGAGTACAGTACATATAATGAATACAGTAATTCGGTAAACAATGGACTGGTGCAATTTGCAGCTAGACATTGCACGCACGTCCGTTATGACCATGGTGTGTGTTTACAAGGCAGTTTTTCAGGCGGAATCTCTTAGTGTAACCCCTAATGTGACTGGTGAGTACATGAACTGTATTTACTGCTGTGATAGCCTTTGTATAGATTTGACTTGAAAATCGGAAATACGGGAAAAATCTGTAACCGGGAAGGTAAATTCCCCAAGCCACCCGGTTAACTGGGATTGTACTGTATACAGTACCCTCGCGTCCAGCACGCGTTATTCCAGCATGATTCGAGTCCAGCACAGTGAGCAATTAATTAGTATTATTTAATACGATTTAATTACTGCAACTCGAGTGTGTTAGCATAACACGCACAGAGCTCCGAGAAGTGGGCCAACTACGCAGAGTTCACTCTAGCACGATCACCCCCGGTCCAACACGGCTATACTGGACATTCCCATGATGATGATAGCCAATGAAAAACTTCTGATCAAGTAGCCTTCCCCGCCCACTATCGTGATGTGATCGTGGTGCCGCCCAATTAGAAACGCTTCTGGTGTCACGTGATGTTTTGTTTACATTTCTCCCGCCACAGAGCCACTCAGTCGCATAATTGCATTGGAAGGTGCTTTTTTCTTGCTGCATTTTCTGCTCTTGTTACTGCATTTTACCCTGCTCACGATGCTTAGGAAGCCTTCTGAGACCCCCAAGAAGCGTCGGCACCTCCCTCAGGCCACCAAGCTAGAAAGCATCGAGAGGAAGAAGAAAGGGGAGAGGAAAGTTGACATTGCCAAGGCCTACGACATGAATGAAGCCAACGTGATCATAATAAAAAACTTAAGACAAGATCCTGGCAGCCAAAGGCTATCACACGGCACTTCATACCAGGTTTGCCGAGGATACGATGGTAAATCGGAATGGTAACGTGGTAAAATTGCCGACGATACCACGGGCATTTGGAATTCATCTGGATGGATTCCTTCCAAGCATACGATGGGGAAAACAGTGTGACCAAAACCCAGGCGACTCGACAGAGAATGTATCGTACTACAGCATTGAACATTTAGCCTGACACTGAATACATGTTAATATTTTAGAATAAATATCAATCGCTTTGAAACCCTTCTCATCGGCGTGCGTACCAGTTTATAAACAAAGTTGCTTCTCCTTATTCTCTACCGAGTCAGAGACAGTGATCACTTTCCACAGTCACGAGACTGGGCTCTGGCAACAGTGTGAGAAGCATGCACTTTGCTGAGGATTACAGGGCTAGGACAGGCAGAAGCAGGACCTTCCATGGCTGTGGACGAAGATAGTGATTCTGAGTGTGATTTCGAAGGATTTATGAGGGAGATTTGATTTCGAAGGATTTATGAGGGAGGTTGAGGAGGAGCAACAGCCATTACCCGCTAGTGACGCCAGCAGCCATCCTCCGGGGACCCAGTAGGACTAACTACAGCCTTGGATACCACCTTCCATTCCCAGCAAGCCCACCAACACTATCCTAAAAGGTTAGTTATCATTCATAGCACAGTACCATTTATTATAATTACAATAGTACCAATATATGTATAGGTATATGGTAGGTATTTAGGGTGACTTTTCCGAGGGTTGCTGACATAATTCATTTTTCCCCATAAGCTCTATTGTTAGTCCGACACGTTTTTGGTCCAACACGTGACCCATGCATGACAATATTACCGTGCTGGATGCGAGGGTACTGTATGTATATATATATTTACTGTATATATATATATATATATATATATATCTATTGCCAGATGCCTCAATCCCGTTTGGGGTGGCCACAAACAAATCGCCTCCAAGTCGCCCTGTCCCTCGCCATTTCACTGCCCTGCTCCCAACGCACACCCCCCTCTCTCATATACCTCTCCACCCCATCCCTCCATCTCATCCTCGGCCTCCCCCTCCCTCTTCCCCCCTCCACCTCACTCACATGCACTCTCTTTGTCAGTCTTTCATCCTCCATCCTCTCCACATGGCCAAACCACCTCAGTGTGTTCCTCATAACACTTCCTATCACATCCACATCCACACCACAACGCTCCTTTATATCCTCATTCGTCAGCCTGTCTCTCCATGTGACTCCACAGGCTCCTCTTAAATAACTCATTTCCACTGCTCTCACTCTTGACTTGTGTCCTTCCAACAACGTCCAAACTTCACTTCCATACGTTAGAGTTGGTATCACAATACTGTCATGTAGTAAATTTTTCCCTTCCATGCTCACTGTGTATATATATATATATATATATATTCACAGTATATTTATATGTGTGTATATATGTATATATATATATATATATATATACAGTATGTAGCAGCCGTGGCTCAGTTGGTTAAAGCACTCCACTCTGACCGAAGGGTCGGAGGATCGAATCCACCCAAGAGTCATTGGTAGACATCAGGAAGGGCATCCAGTCATAAAATGCTACACGCTTCAAACCAAAGTCCTCTACCCAGGGGCAACGCCTTAGCCCTTATTCAAAAAAGGGGGACCCGGCATAAAACTCTCTTCTGTCTTTCTTTCCTTCATTTTTTCCTTATCCTTCTGCCTACAGGTGCCTTTACACTCCCTCCTATGTCTTTCTTTCCTTCATTCTTTCCACTTCCTTCAGCCTGTGGGTGACTCTACACTGAGGGACAAGCCAAATGGTTTCCTGTGCACCAGGAAACCATTTACTACGCTGGATGGTAGCCATATAACCAAATTTTGGTGCCTGGTGGTTTAGTGTGTAATTATTGCGCTCCAATCAGATTGAGCCGGTGAAGTTTTATATCCAAGGGGTGGTTGGGGTTGATTGCTCATGTAATGCCACTCGGGGACGAGTGAGGCTGGTCACTCTCATCTTAAGTGTCATGACCAACTGCCAAGCCTGGGCTCCTATGCTCCTTATGGGGCAATGTAGGATTGGATGATGGATGGATGGATATATATATATATATATATATATATATATATCCATTCATTCATTCGTTGCCAGACGCCATGTATCCCAAACGGGGTGGCCAAGGGCTTAGAGTTAATTGTTTTACAGGGAGGGGCACTAATCCTCCACCAACCCCACTTGACAAGTAGGGATGATATATATATATATATATATATATATATATATATATATATATATATATATATATATATATATATATACATATATACTGTACACAGTACATCCCTCTAGTACGCGCCTATATGAGCGGCAGAGGACGTCGCATACTAGGAATTCGCGTTCTATGAATGCATGAATTGGGAATAATTACATATGGGCGGCATCCCCCTTCGTGGGCAACCCTTGAGACCCTTTTCAGACCTAAATATTGTGCTGTACAGGGAAACTATCTTAAGACATATTACCTAAGATAAAGTAAACCAACAAGATTATGGCTTTACTAGGTAAATCAACAAGAATATGTCTTAACTAAACCAACAAGAATATGGGTGCTCGCCTTTACCCAAGAGGACAACAGGCGTGATGGAGGTAAGAAGAGGATCCGAGGCAGGATGAGGCACGTAGCGTGCATCTCCTGGATCACGAGACACACCACCTTCCTCATCACTTTCGTCACCAGCACTTTCGACACTTTCACCACCTAGTGCACTCACCTCATTCATAAACCCTTCAAAGTCTATTTATGACACCTCAGACATCGAATCAGTCTCTTGATCCTCCTCAGGATATGGCTCTTCTGATGTTGGAGTGATTCCTCGCTTTGTTCAAGCCGATGGAAACGCGTGATGAGTATTTGCTTGTGTCTGTTTACTTCCTGGTTGTGCTTTTCGGTGTAATAGCAGAAGGTTCTGTCAAGTGAAGACATCACCTCCTCCACTCGCAACTGAGAGCATTCGATGTCCCTGAATTCTTCCTTGAATTTATCAAGGGCACACAGTACCCAGCTGATCTCCATCATGGACAAATCTTCACTCTCCATCACTGGTGTTGCTGGCTTTTTTGCTGCGATCTCCTACTCTGCATCGGCCTCGTCCACTCGCTGCACAATTTCCTGGGGATCCTGCCCTGTTGCTGCCGAATGTAAACCCCTGATCTCCTCTAGTGAGACGGCCTGAAACCCGGGCACAACTTGTGTACTTGTGAGAGTGGCTGCCTCGGCAGCGGCCAGGGACTGAAAGCTGCTTCCTGGTGCGATTTCACACAGATGCGGTAGGAGGAGGCGCCAAGCATGGTTAATTGTTGCAGTGGTTATATCTGCCCAAGAGGACAACAAGAGAGTGATGGTATCCTTAAGATTGAATGACCGCCAAAAAGCTATAATAGTCTTCTCAGGAGTTGAAATTGGTTGTGTGGGTGCTGTGTGTGGTGAGGATGAAGCGGGTAGCGAGTCCAAACCATCCTCGGCGTCCATGACATCACTCCCAACTGTGTTCAAGTCAAGAATTGCCTGCAGTTCCTCACAGCTGTCGGTCTTGCTGTGGAAGTGATCACAGAGGTGTTGGTGGTATAGCTGCTTGACCGTTGCAATCAACTCCTGGTCTAGCGATTGGATGAGAGAGGTCGTTCTTGGGGACAGAAAAACGATCTTGCATTCTTTGCTGAAGTCTGCTAGCCAGGTTGGATAACTTGGGGCATTGTCGAGAATGAGAAGCACCTTGAAGGGGATGCCAAGTTTCCGGGATTTAGCCTTGGCATCAGGGATGAAATGCCACAACGGCCACTCAGAAATGATGCTACTCGTCATCCAACCATTGGAGTTGCTGTACCAGTATACCCTGCTGTCATCCATGCAGCGAAGATTCTTGTAACATCTAAGGTGTGCTGCGGTATGCACCATAACAGAACGCATCTTGTGTGAGCCAGATAAGTTCACAGCGAATATGACTGTTATCCTGTTCTTGTTGATTTTTCTGCCCCGGGCCTGGTGCTGTAGCTTACTGATATAAGTACACTTCGGCATAGCCTTGTAGTATAGGGCTGTATCATCAGTGTTATAAATTTGGTCCCTGCTGTAGCTGCCCTCGTCGATTATCCCCTTTAGGATGGCTGGATAATCCCTGGCCACCATTTCATCCGCTGATGCACGCTCCCCTGTGAGGCGAATGTGATGTAGCTCCTTCCTCTTTAGAAAGCGGCAAAGCCATCCCATGGAGGCTTTAAATGGTTTCTTTACAGCAAGCATCGAGCTGCAGCTTTGTAGAAAATCTTGGCCTGGTTCCTGATGTAGCGCCTGTTCAGTAGAACTCCTTCCTTCTCCTTCCTCAGGATAATTATAGCCAGGTACTGCTTCATAAGAATTATAGCCTGATTGGTCAGCCTGCTTCTCCCGTCCAATACCGCCATCCCATATGTCTTCGCAGTCTTCTTTATGGCCTCCCTGTTAGCCTATATACGCAGTTCGCACAGACGATTCTGCCAAGCCTAGTTCCTTGCCAATGGCCATGTTGCCCTTCCCACTCTCCTTCTTCCTAATGACTTGCATCTTCATGGCATGGGTGATGCACTTCTTTCTGGAGGAGGGGGCAGACATCCTGGCTCACAAAAAAAATAGCCTCAGAGTACACGGAGATGTACCTGGAACAGCGAGTGTACCCTCTGTGCGTGTGTGTTTCCTCTGCTGGGACTCTCACCACCCTCCAAGCGGCGCATATGGGCATCACATGACGAGTTCTCAGCATTGACGTCACAAGGTGGGCGGAGCGTAAGTAACTGTTATCTCTTCTTGGGGGGGCAATGTCACGTACTTGGGGTAACCCTGGATTTGGGCCACTCTTCACTGCCCGTCTCGCTTACAAGGAGTTCAATTCACCCCAAAAAAAAAAAAAAAAAAAAAAAAAAAAAAAAAAGGTCCTTGCGTACGAGGGGCATTGCGTACTCGGAACTCGCCTAATGTGAGGATGTACAGTAAAACCTCGATTTAACAGCATTCATTCTAACAGCAACCCCAAACTAATGGCACAAATCTCCCAAGGAATATTTATGCAAAAAATATTTTAAAGATTCCCCCAAAATGGGTATAAATTGGAAAGAAATTCAAATGTTGTGGACACCGCATGCATCTCGAGTGTCTGTTTGCAGTTTCCCGCCAGCTGGGTATGTTTATGCTCACCCAGTCTTCCTTCCACTTAGCCTGACCCCAAAGTGAAAAAAATTAGCATGTAAGGTTAGGTTTAGGAACTAGTGTAGACTTCTTAACTTAGTGATCTTATTTGCGTAGTACCACCTATTCTACTCCAACCTGCCATCCAACTTAGCTGGATTACTGTACTTAGGCTACCTGGATTTCTGTACAGTAGAGTCGCGATTTAAGACCAAACGAAACAACGATCTTACAATAACACGAGCATTTAATTTCTCCCATAATTATATAATAGCACGGTAATACCACTCAATTGTGCGAGAGAAACTGTGGGAAATGGGTGTTTTGGTACTGGATTTCCAGATACAACTCGTATGCTTTTGTCGGTCACTGGTTTCCTCGACCTGACCCGACCCGCATGACCCCCATACCACCAGCCACAGCCTGCTGCGTACCTCAGTCTTGTGCGAACGGTCGCTGTGATAAGTATATTTGCTCATTTCCTTGCTCCTCATTTCTTCTCAGAACTAAGCACGTGGTTCCAAACTAACTTTAGTTATGCCTAAGCACTCTGAAAGTGCTATGAACACAAGAAAAGCATTTACTCTAAATGAAAATGTAAAATTGTTGGATGAAGTGGTGTGTGGCATTGCAGCTTAAATGCTGAGGATAGTCTTTGTTGGAGAAAAAAAATTAATGATGGAGCAGTGAAATTCATGTATTTGCCTTTCATGCAACAAGTGTGAAAAAAAGAAGAAAAAAAAGCTTTGTGCTCAATCTTTTTGTTATAAACTGATGATCTTTGGTCAAGTAAATTCGGATCTCATGATACGTGAAGACACTATGTGTTGACATAAACAGTTAGGCAAGATAATCATGTGAGTTCAGTTCTTGTGAATTATACTGTCATACAAATTATACTGTTTGGCCGACTTGTTTATTTTTCACAATTTCTGCATTCGTTTGTATTTGAGAAGTGAGATACGCAATCACTCCATGCTGATGACTTCTTTATAGTTTTCTTTTTCCTTTATTGTTGATGACTAACGGCCTTCAAAAAGTTTCACACTGCATTTTTTTTTTTTTGTTAGTACCGAAAGTGATTCATGACGAAATATGCCTGATGCTGACCAGCCATTATTCACGTGTTGTTTAGATCAAGTTTATGCTTGATTTCTAATAAGGACTGTCAAGAGGCTTAGTGGCAATCCTGGGTGATTAAAATTTTTATGGGGAGTATTAGGGATCAAAACTAATCGGTTAGGTTAGCTTGGAATGCAGTAGCTATGCATTGATGTGTCCAGTCAGTGAGGTCGTATGTAAACACAGTCTTCGGGGTCTTAAGACAGACGTATTTCTAATAATCTATCATTAAATGTATTTTTAATGAAAAATATGAGGCTCCTAGAACCTAACCTCCTATTTTACATGTAAACACAGAGATAGCCCGATTATCCGGGCTATATGGTGTTAAGGGGTGCCCGATTGGTCCGAAAGCACGATTAATCCGGCGGAAACACAAGTACTGTACTGTACTGTTAGACTGATTTATTTACCGGTAAATGTACACTTTAAGTACCAGAAAGACCTTTCCAGTTCAATGTATATTCCTCCAGCTTGTTTCAGTATTTTTCAGACTATATTCAGTTCGGTAAATCATGTTTTCTTACTGAAAGATTTCCTCCCTGTTAGTATCGTCACGTTCTAAAGCTGTACCTACGATTGTTTCCAGCACAATGGACGAAACTCATCGTACTCAAATGTGGACTTCGTTTCCCAACTTCCCAACTGAAGATTAGGTTAGGTTACATTATTAGGTGCAGTTAAGCTAGGTTAGGCCAGGTTTAAACACTTAGATTAGAACAGTTTCTTCTGCCATTACGTTAATGAATCAGAGTCGTCACACCAGAAGAGCTAAAAACAGTGGGGAAAGATTTAACAACAAATGTTTATTTACCAACCCAAAAATAATCAGAAAAATATAACAGAGTATCAGGATGAACTGGTTTGTTAAGGTGCTTTTACTGCTTACAGCAAAGCGTATGTTTACCCCCCTCAAATCCTCAATGTTCGTGAGTTCAGAAATTTGTGTGCTCCCGTGGCAGACCTTGAAACCATTTTTTCAAAGTTATAAAGTCAGTTTCTTTTTCTTACAGATTTAAAAAGACTCGTCTGGTACACCTGGCTTTTTTCCCTCCTCCCTAAACCCATATTGTGATTTGCAATGATTCGTGAAAGAAAATTAGGGGGCATGTTACATTAGAATTTAAACATAAAGTTAGGGTGCATGTTACTTTAGCATTTAAACATATCGGCGAAAACATCTGGGATGAAAGGACCGCCTAGCTGTTTGGCATGGTTGGGTAGGGTCGTGTAAACATACCAGTGACCGTTCCCTTCCCATAATTGTTCGCAGTTTTTATGGCTCTCCGTAACTTAACGTTACTGACACCGGTACAGTAAAGCATTGTTCAAGGCTGGCAGCCATAAGGGGTTAATGGAATACATTAATGTTTGTATCAATACTCTCTCTTTCACACATACACGAACGAACAAAAGATTGTGAAATAAATGTACACTTAACTGTAAGGAGCAGAAATAACTGTATGCTCTGTCGGTCCGAAATGTGTTGGGAAGCGACATCGAACACAGCATGTGGAACTGAATGCCACCTTACGAGAACACTTGAGATGAAAGTATTTTTTCTTATTAGTAAACATAATTGTTCCATTTCGTCCCCTATAATTGTGAAACTCATAAATTTTCGTCCAAGCATACACCCTAATAACCTTACCAATTCAATTCATATTCTCTAGTATGTTTTTGTATTTTTCTAGTTTGTTTTCTTATCATAACGTTCCTTAAGCCTTACCTACGATTGTTTCCGGCATAATGGAAGAAACTTACTCATAATTAGGGTGCATGTTACATTAGCATTTAAACATATCGGCGAAAACATCTCAGATGAAGTGGCAGGGCGCCTGACTGTTTGAGATGGTAGAGGAGGGTCGTAAAAACATACCAGTGACCTTCGTTCCCTTCCCATAATTGTTCGCAGTTTTTTATAGCTCTCCCTAACCCAACATCCCTGACACCGGTACAGTAAACCATTGTTTGAGGCTGACTGCTATGATGGGGTTAATGGAATGCATTATTGTTTGTATTAATACTCTCTTTCATACATACAGTACACTTAAGAACAAACAAAAGAGTGAACAGTAAATGTAAGAGGAAGAAATAACAATGCTCTGTCGGTCCGAAATGTGTTGGGAGGCGCGATACCTAACGAAGAATGCAGAACTGAATGCTAACTTACGAGAACACATGAGATGAGTAATTTTTTTTTTTTTTTCTGATTAGCAGACATTCTTGTTTCATTTCGTTCCCTACAACTAGGAAACCCATTACTTTTCGTCTAAGCATAAGCCTAAAGACTTCACCAATTCACTTCATATTCCTCCAGTTTGTTTTCTGTGTTTTTCTATTTTGAGGGTAGTAAATTACCTTCTCTTGCTGAAATATTTTTTCTTTTATCACGTTCTTTAAGTCGTACCTACGATTGCTTCGGGCATAATGGAAGAAACTTACCGTACACAAAAGTGGATTTAGTTTCCCAATTTCCCAACTGGAGCCCAGGTTAGGTCAGGTTAGGTTAAATTAGGTTAAATTATTAAGAAGTTAAGCAAGGTTAGGCTACGTCAGGAGTATCAGTTGCCTCACCAAACTCCACCCTACCACCCTTGTGATCGAGTTGTGAGCAGGAGGTGTGGGTGGGGGCAGGGTGAGCAAGACTCTCTCTGGTTTATCCATGCCTCTCTCCCTAGCAACTGGATGCTTCCGGTTTAAACCGGAGCTATCGTACAGATAATTCTATGAATTACTGTACCACTGAACCATTGGGTCACGGCCCGGATATACTGAAAGCTGGATAATCCGAGCCTGGATAATCGAGCTTCCACTGTACAGTAATCCCTCCACTATCGGATGTAATAGAGCCAAAGGCATGTCCGGAAAGTAGTCCTGTCCGGATAGTGGGCCCCAGCCTCCTGGACTTGTACTTATGGACCGACCCTAACTCAGAAAAACACCTATACAATTCCCTCTGGACTTGCTTGGCATCTATTTAAGACCCAAATCACACCAATAAGGGACGTAAAAGACTGAAATAAATGCAAAAGAACCACAAAATGAGGTTTTAGAGGTGAGTTTATACAATATTAAACATTCTGGGTACTTACAACAAGTCCCTGGCTCCTGAGCTGGTACTTATGGACCCTAAACCAGCCTAATTTTGAAAGCCACCTAAATAACTCCCTACCTGACATGCATAGCACATACTTAAACCTATTTAAGACCCTATTCACACCAATAATGGACATAAAGCTTGAAATAAATGAAAAGGAACCAAAGAATGAGGAATTAGAAGTGACTGTACATCATCCAGGGCAATTATAGCATGTTTGTTGCTGCCTTTTGTAAGGTTTTGGCAGTGGTGACAATGCTTTTGAAGCACGTACAGTAATCCAGTGTTGTGCTGCACTTACAGTAATTCTTTGCACTGTGAGTTATAACTGTTTAACACTGCACATTATTAATTGTACCAGGCCAGTTTTAACCACCATTTGCACTCCACAGTTAATCCTTTGAACTCTAAATTCTAATTTCTTAACACTGCACAACATTGTAAATTCCCTTGTGGTCTAGTAGCGAGGTATTGCAGTTTATTCTTTGTTTATTAAAAACAAAATGAGCACGTGTGGCTCCCATTATGATATGCTACCACTCGTGATCGAAGTTAGGCAATAACTGTTTGGGTGTTGGTGAGGTGGAAACCGAGTTGCCTGATCGCAACGACCACATTACCAAACTCCTTAATTTTCATTACCAAATTTAACTTTTCATTACCAAATTCATAATGCTAGCATTTATTCTTCACTAATTATATATACAAGTGGAAATACAGATAATCACTCTTTGTATTAATTAACAGCATGTTGGTTATTTTCACGCTATGTATGTTAGCAGATTAATCAGAGAGAGCAAACAATCCACCATCTCCATCCTGTGTATCCTCATACATGTGAAAAATCCGTTTGGTAATGCATTACTCAGATTCATTACCAAACAAATTTTTCATTACCAAATTGGCCCACATTTGGTAATGAAAAATACCAAATGGCAACCCTGACAGGGGAGGGGAGAGGCAGGAAGGGGTGAAGGGACTGTGGTATAAACAGCTGTTTGGCGCTGTGTGGCAATTTCAAATTACAGGTGGGAAAAAATTTGGATTTGGGGGGGATTTTTTCTTTTTTTGGCCATTTTTGGGTTCCAAAGGTCCAGGCCCACAATGTCCGGTAAGTGGGGATGTGCGGAAAGTGGGCGTCCAGATAGTACTGGGATTACTGTATATGTCACGTTTTAGCACGAAATCAATTTTGCACGTGGTTCAGCATAACCTGTTTTGTGTTGTATGAAGACTCTACTGTACTGTACTTATTGGATTACTGTACTGTACTTTATTACAACACCACACCTACCTGCTTTCTTTTGTTCTAAATATAAATTTTTTTTATTGATTTTGTATGTCTTCACATGTTTACATGCTTAAAAATGTGTTAAAATGTGTTAGCGTGAGTTCTGGGGGTATCGAGAGGTGTAAGCCCCGATCTAATGGAATTTAGTTTTTTTGGCATGCTCAGGGCCTTCTAGGGTGCCATTAAATTGAGGTTTTACTGTAGTGTATATATATATATATATATATATATATATATATCCTCATCCCTTGTTTGTTGAAGTAACTGCTGAGATGGACGTTGCAGGAACCAAATGAAAAGGTGAAGGGTGGAATCATCACGAGTGGATAGGGTTACATGTACAGCTTAAAAGTCACTGATGAATAAAAGGAAGAGAGTCGATGACAGGACAGAGCCCTGAGGAACACCACTGTTGATAGATCTAGGAGAAGAATAATGGCAGGTATAGAACGACCAGAAAGGAAGTTATAGATGAAATCACAGATAGAAGGATAGAAACCGTAAGAGGGCAGTTTGGAAATTAAAGATTTATGCCAGACTTGATCAAAAGCCTTTGAGATGTCAAGTGCGATGACAAAGCTTTCACCAAAGTCCCGAAAGGAGGATGACCAGGAGTCTGAAAGGTAGGTCAGAAGGTTGCCAGTGGAGTGTCCCTGACGGAACCCATACTGACAGTCAGAAAGAAGGTTGTGATAGGAAAGATGCTTTAAAATTTTTCTGTTAAGAGCTGACTCAAAAACTTTTGAGACTCAAGATGTTAAAGCAATTGGACGATAGTTAGACGGTTGGGAATGGTCACCCTTCTTCAGGACTGGCTGAATGAGAGCAAACTTCCAGCATGGAGGAAAGGTACAAGTTGACAGACAAAGATGAAAGAGTTTACCTAGGCAGGGTGTAAGCACAAGAACACAGTTCTTCAGGACAACAGGAGGGACTCCATCAGGCCTATATGCCCTGTTAGTATTAAGGCTGGTGATAGCAGAAAATAAATCAGCTTGGTGTACAGGATTTATATCCATCTTTCCTGTCACTTCTTACTGCTTTTCTTTCCCTTACAGGTGGCTTTACATCGAGTGACAAGCCAAATGGTTTCATGTAAGCCAAGAAACCATTTACAAGGCTGGGTGGTAACCATATAACCAAACCATACATGCTCCCTACGTGTCAACAAGTGGGTTGGTGGAGGGTTAGTGCCCCTTCCCGTAAAACAAATAACTCAGAGTCAAATGACCACCCCTTACAGGATTATGGCATCTGGCAATAGATAGATGTATATATATATATATATATATATATATATATATATATTTAGTGGTGGGTGGGGGCACTCACCATCCACTCACTCGATGTAGTGCTGCTGTTGGGTGTCTGCCCTTTCCTCTCCTCCATCCTTCTTTCCTTCCATCCTCTTCTGTCTTTCTTTCCTTCATTCTTTCCTTGTCCTTCTGCCTACGGGTGACTTTACACTCCCTCTTCTGTCTTTCCTTCATTCTTTCCTCTTCCTTCTGCTTGTGGGTGACTCTTCAGTACACTGACTGACAAGCCAAATGGTTTCCTGAACACCAGGAAACCATTTACTATGCTGGGTGGTAACCATATAACCAAATTTTGGTTCCTGGTGGTTTAGTGGGTAATTATTGCACTCCAATCGGATTGAGCCAGTGAAGGTTTATATCGAAGGGGTGGTTGGGGTTGATTGCTCATGTAATGCCACTCAGGGATGAGTGAGGCTGGTCACTCATCTTAAATGTCAGGACCAACTGCCTAGCCCCGGGCTCCTACGCTCCTCATGGGGCAATGTAGGATTGGATGATGGATGGATATATATTTATATATATATACACACAATCAAGTTGCCTAAGGCGTGGCTAATTGGTTCTGGACCAAGCCTGCGCCATAGAAAACTGTGCCATACAAACAGGGGCACACTGGGGGGGGGGGGCCCCTCCCCCCCTAGCTCTCTGGGTCCTTTAAAAATGTATATATATTTTTTTCTATAACAGCAAAACATGAAAAGCTGGCAAGTACAAACAAAGAGTAACACATGAGCCAGCAGCTCTCTGACTCTAAACCTGCATATGACCTCCCAGTAATTATCGGATTACCTGACCTCACCTCACTAGGGCCCCCTCCCTTAGAAAATTCCTGGGTGTGCCCCTGCATACAAATAATCAAACCTGTGGGAAAAATGGAATTTGGTTCTGGATATTCGCCCAAAGTCCCCCTTTTCACCCCACTTTTCCCCATTTAACCCACTTTACACATGCACACAGTCAAGCAGTCAGTCAATGCATGTATTACACATAACAATAGGCACAAAAAACGGGAGGGTGATCAGCCTTGTGTCTACTTGGGCAATACTGCACGCTGCAGATCGAGCAAAATAAAGCTCAGCCAAGTAGACACAGATTAGCTGACCGACCAAAACATTAAAGGTGGCGGAGCAGCCTGGTCAAGCACTGATTGAAGAAGTTTGTTTGATAAAGTTTGCATACTCAGATGTCAACAAAACTAACATTTAACACATTCATAATCAGTCTTTTATATGTGATGATGATGATGGTAGGCATTATACTTTGTCTTAGCTCAGAGATAGGTGCTTCGTCATTAACTTCCTCTTTTGTCCATCTTTCCTTCATTCCTTCCTGTTCTTTCTGCATATGGGTGACTCTACACTGAGTGACAAGCCGAATGGTTTCCTGTACACCAGGAAACCATTTACTATGCTGGGTGGTAACCATATAACCAGATTATGGTGCATGGTGGTTTAGTGGGTAATTGCAGCTCTCCAGTTGGATTGAGCTGGTGAAGGTTTATATCTAAGGGGTGGTTGGGGTTATTGTTCATGTAATGCCACTCGGGGATGAGTGAGGCTGGTCACTATCATCTTAAATGTCAGTACCAACTTGCCTAACCCCGGGCTCCTACATTCCTCATGGGGCAATGTAGGATTGGATGATGGATGGGTGGATATATATCATCATCATCATCATCATCTGGACCTCCTTTCCCACCCAAGGGCAGGGTGAGGAGTAGCAATGTCCAGACAGCTCAAAATTGCCCAGTCCAATGGGCCACGCTTCCATTCACTCATCATTCAAGCCCCCGGAATCCTGGCTCTATCGGATACGCCAAAAACATTCACCACGTTCTGTAGCTTCACATAATTGTATCCGACTGAGTCACCCCAGATGCTGCCACGTTAAAAAGGGGTGCCAAAAATCCTTGATCATGCACTTCTCCTCACAAAATTCATCCAGCCATCTCGATCTCCTGTCAGTTTCCTAGCCTCACTGACTTCCAAACCTCTCTTCCTCACACATTCATCCACCATATCTCTCCACCTTCTCCTTGGCCTACCTCGCCTCCTCCCTCCTTCGAATTCGCTCAGATATACCTTCTTTACCACTCTATTGTTAGCCATTCTCTCCACATGACCATACCATCTCAGTACACTATATATATATATATATATACATACAACAGGCTCGCACAGTGCGTGAGAGGTTGGTCGGTCCTGGTTCTCGTGCACTGTGAAATCGTGCACTGAGAATATATAATCTTATGAGAAAAATAGCATATGGGTGGTACCCCCTCATACATGGAGATTTTTTGGTCCTTAGAGACATAAAAAGGTCATATTTTTCAGACATTGTACTACAGATATAGCTACAATAGCAACAGTAGACAACAGGCCTGATGGACTTAAATAACAGGAGTTCCAATGCACGGTAACACTTACAGTGCCGCATATCCCCCCCCCCCCCACACACACACAGCTCCATCCTCCCCTCCATCACAAGAGGCTGCTCAACTTGACTCTGCCTAGTGTCAGGCTCTGCATCAGCCTCATCTATCTGTTGCAAGACTTCCTCGCGAGGCTATTCCTTAGTATCAGTGTGCACTTCCTGTATGTCCGCCAACGTAACGTCCTCAAAACCTGGTGCAGCTGTCAGTGTTGCTGCCTCAGCCTTGGCCAGTGGTTGAATGGCCGTCTCGTGGGTCATGCATAAGTAAGGCACGAGCAGTCGCCACGCATGGTTGACCATTGCAGGTGTAATCTGGTACCAGGCTTGTTGGAGAAAGTCAACAGCGTCCTTCACTGTGAAACGACGCCAAAATGCCTCAACAGTCATGTCAGGTGTGGCAGGTCGGGATGCAGCTGCTGGTGTAGATGGTATGGGAACACCGTTCTCATCGAGGTCTTTGTTGTGATCTTGTAGGGCATGAAGCTCCTCTTGTGTGTCGGGTCTTCCTGCATAGGTAGTCGTACACTTGCTCATGGTAGAAGTGCTTCACAGTGGCGATCAGTTCTTGATCCTGTGGCTGCACAAGTGACATCGTGCAGGGCGGCAGAAACACAACTCGACAATCCTTGTACAGATCTTCTAGGTATGGAGGGTGACTTGGTGCATTGTTAAACACAAGGAGCATCTTAAATGGAATGCCAAGTTTCCGACACTTGACCCTGGCATCGGGGATGCAGCGCCTCGTTAACCAGTCTGCCATAATGTTCCCAGTCATCCAGCCGTTTGCAGAATCATACCAGTACACGCCACTTGCGTCCATGTTCGTAAGGGTTTTGTAGCACCTTGGGTGTGAAGCTGTGTGTACAACAACTGGCCTCATTTTGTGGTTCCCAGACAGGTTTACAGTGAACATTACCGTCATCTTACACTTCTGGAGCTTGTGACCTGGGGCTTGTTTCTGTCTTTTAGCGATGCAAGTTGATTTGGGCATGGCCTTGTAGTATAATGATGTTTCATTGACATTGTAGATCTGGTCCTTGGTGTACTGTCCTTCTTCAGTTAGCGCTCTAAATATCGCAGGATACTCTCTCGCGGCCAGCTCGTCGGCAGAGGCACGTACACCAGACAGTTTGATGTGACGGAGTTCCTTGTGTTTCAAAAAACAGTTCAGCCATCCTACCGATGCCTTGATAGGTTTGTCCACATTTAACTTGCGAGATGCTGCCTTGTAAAATAGCTGGACTTGGTTCCGAATAAATCTGCCGTTCAGTTGTACACCTTCCTTCGCCTTCCTCATAATGTAGGTGGCAAGATACCGTTCCATAAGTATCATCACACGATTTCCCACCCGGGAACGGCTGTCAAGCTCAGATGCACCATACGTCTTCAAAAGTGCCCTGATGGCATCACGATTCTTCTAAACTGTCCTCACTGTTGATTCAGCCAATCCCAGGGCTTTCCTGATAACTGTGTTTCCTTGTCCCTCCTCCTTGAGCTTGGTAATCTTTAACTTGGTTGTGTGTGTGAGGAGTTTCTTAACTCTTGGGGCTGGAGGCATGGTGCAGTGAAGGTACAGTACAGCCCAGGATGGAGCAAAAAAAAGCAACACGTTGTACACGACAGGTTATGTGCAGAGAGCAGATCCGCACTGTGCACGAGCCTTGTCTGTAATGGCGCACCAACCGCCTCCTAAAGCTGCGCAGTAGAATTCCCCAGGAATTTCTGCGCATCAACATGACGACACGTGATAATGGACGCGTAGTGTTGGGGGGGGGGTCGTGTACTAATGGAAAATGGCATTTTTGAGCCACTCCTTGCCTGTATCTCGCGTTCTGTGAGGTAAACTTGAACATTCGAGGTTTTTTGGTTATGATTTTTGGTAACTTGTGCACAGAGCAATTCACGCACTCTGAGCTCGCGCAGTAGACGAGCCCACTGTATACAGTATGCAGTAACCTCTCAACTAACGCGAGTTAAAAAAACGCGTTTTCGTTTTAACACTAGCAAATATTTAAGGAGATATGTTTCACTAAGGGTTTCTCGATTTGACGCGACTTTACACGTATGTGATGATTTCAGATTAGCCCCGCGCGCCTTGGACAGTCCTGAGCTGATAGACTGTGTGTGGCAGTTTATGCATAAATACAATTTTTTATTTGCCTGTTGCTTAAGCTGGTTTTATTCGAACTATAATATTCGAAAATGATGTTTGGCCCCATTCTGAGCAATTTGGCTAATTTTCGGACAAAATTTGGCCAGGAAAGTGAGGGCATATCTAAATTGTTACAACTTGATGCTGCAGAACAGAAAGAAGAAAACCACTCAGACCAGGATAGAGCAGTTCTTTATGAAGAAGACAGAAAACTTAAGGGAGTTATCTTCATCAGCAGTAGCACGGGAGTCAGAGGAAGAGGAAGAGGAAGGACAGCAGATTGAGGAGGGACAGCAAATTTAGGGTGGGGAGCGGTGGGAGGTGGGGGAGCGGGGTGAGGAGGGACAGCAGCAGACGATGAGTGATGCATAGATGAAGTGAGGCTGTGTGTTGTTAATGTTTGTGACCTGCTTACTGTAATGAAGATATTGCTTTGACTGTAGTGGTTTTATGACCTACTAATGCATTAATAATGTTGAGGAACTTTCACAATGCCATGAAAGAAGCAGAATTGAAAGAGAATCCACGTAAAAAACGAAAACAATATGTATTTGGGGAGAAATAAACAACGCTTCGGCCCAACTAGGGCTCAAATGTTGTTTATTTCTCCCCAAATATATATTTTTTGTTTTTTACGTGGATTTTCTTTCAAATTAATATTGTTGCTTTTAAGTTTAGAGTAGCATAACTCCCCAAATGGGTATCCCAGAGTCCAGGAACGTAACCCCCAATATTACCATTGTTTCTTATGGGAAAATTATGTTTAAATAACTCTTTTTTAACTAAAGCGACCTCTCTAGGAACCTAACCCTTGCGTTATTTGAGAGGTTACTGTATAGTATATATATATATACAGTATATATATCAATCAATCAATCATTTCCTGTGGCACCCCACGGGATGCATAGGGCCTCAATGAACTCTCTCCACCAATATTTGTCTCTTGCCATCTCCTTCAGGTCCCACCAACACTCCTCTCCTGCTTCTTTTTTCATTGTCCTCAACCAGGTTTCCCTCGGCCTACCTCTACCTCTTCTTCCTCTAGCAGTCCACTCTGGCTTATCCTGTATTAAACAACCTTCTTTTCTGTATATGTGCCCCAGCCACTTCCAGCGAGACAGTCTCACATATTCATTAACTGGTTCCACTCTCGTAATATCCCTTACTCTTTCATTTGTAACTCTGTCTTGCCACTTTACCCCAAGAATCCTTCTCAGTATTTTATTCTCAAATCCTAATACTTTCTGATCTGTTGCAATTGTACTGTACCATGACTCATGCCCGTAAATTAAAATTGGTCTAACCACGGACTTGTAAATTTTCACTTTAGTATGTACCAAAAGCATATTATTATTCCAAACAGATTTCAACATTCCAACAGCTCGCCAAGCCTGTCTAGTCCTCTCCTCAATTTCATTGTTTAATGATCCATTAGGTGATACAATCATTCCCAGATATTTAAAGTTTTCTACATTCTTCACCACATTATTCCCAATTACACAATCGATTTGGTTCTCCACGTTCATATTAATAATTTCAGTCTTTCCACAATTTATTACCAATCCCACTTTTTCTCCTTCCTCCACCAGACAATCGAGCACCCTCTGCTTCTCGTAAATACTTCCGCAAATGAGTACAATATCATCAGCATAGTCCAAATCCATCAGCTTCTTATTTTCTGTCCAGTTAATTCCTGCACCTGTTCTCCTTACAACCTTTTTCATAACATAATTCATAACCAAAACAAACAACAATGGCGAAAGAACTCCTCCTTGAATCACTCCTGACCTAACTTGAAATGGATCACTCAAAGAACCACCCACCATTACCTTACAAAAAGTACCTTCATACAGGCTTCTATTAATATTTACAAACTTTTCTGGTATACCATAGAATCTCATAATTTTCAACATAGCTCCACGTGAAACACTATCAAACGCCTTTTCAAAATCCACAAAATACATGTTAAGTGGCATTTTCATCTCATTAGCTTGTTGCATTAGATGCCTTACAATAAAAATCTGATCATTACAACCTCGACCCTTTCTAAATCCCGCTTGTTCTTCTCTTAAAATTTTATCAATTACTGGCTCTATTCTGTTCAACAAGATTTTGGAAAAGACTTTTGCAACTACGGGTGTCAAAGTTACCCCCTCCAGTTGCCACACACACTTAAATCTCCCTTTTTTGGTATTTTCATAATCACTCCATTTTTCCACTCTTCTGGAATTCCACCATTATCCCAAGCCACATTAAAAAGTTTCAAAAGCGCATTCATCAACTCGTCATTTTCCACCTTAAGCATTTCAGGGAATATTCCATTCTCACCTGGAACCTTAAAATTCTTTAACTCCTTTATAGATTTTGCTACCTCTTCCAAAGTTATATCCCCTGTTTCTATCTGCAAATCTCTCTCGGCTGGCAAAATGTCCTCTTCAGCTGGGATTGGTCTATTTAGAACAGATTCAAAGTGCTCTTTCCATCTTCCTTTTATATCCAAATCTTTAGTCATCAAATTACCATTTCTATCTCGTACAGGTATTTCCTTCCTTCTCCTTTCAGTCCCAGTTAACTCCTTTATGGCCTGATACGCTACTCTTGTGCTCTGACCGTCATTTTTACTTAATTTAATTTCTGTCTCTGTCGCCTTTTCATCATATAGTCTCCTCTGATCAAGTCTAACGAGTCTTTTTACTTCAGAATGTAAACTCCAGTACTTTGCTCTAAGTACTTCAACTACCTGGCCATCAACATGTTGTTCTTCACTTCTTAACTTAGCCTCTTTCCTTTTCTGAATTACATTCCATGTTTCATCTGACATCTACTTTTTCCTTCTCGCTTTTCCCTTTTTCTTAATAGTAACCTTAGCACTCTCATGCAAAACCTCTTTTACCTCTCTCCACATTTGATTAATATCATTGTCTTCAGATTCCATCAAAGTCTGCAGGACTAGAAACCTGTTTCTACATTCGCACCGAAACTTTTCCCTCGTGCTCTCATCACTTCTCAACTCACCAAAATCATAATTATTACCTCCTGTACAATTACCATTAACGTTTCTCTTAAGTTTTATTTTAATCTTTGACACAACAAGTTGATGATCACTACCTA
Source organism: Coenobita brevimanus (assembly GCF_032717465.1). Taxonomy (NCBI): domain Eukaryota; kingdom Metazoa; phylum Arthropoda; class Malacostraca; order Decapoda; family Coenobitidae; genus Coenobita; species Coenobita brevimanus. The sequence goes on along the minus strand of NC_137054.1, from coordinate 49,714,808 downwards.
TATCTGCCCCCCTCCTTACGCAAACATCTTGCAAATAACTTCTATGCCTTCTGGTAATTGCAATGTGGTCAATCTGGTTACAATATTTACCACATGGTGAAATCCAAGTAGTCTTATGTATTTTTCTATGCTCAAAGATAGTTCCACCAATGATAAGGTCATTTGCCAAACAAAAGCTTGCAAGTCGCACCCCATTTTCGTTTCTTATACCAACACCCTCCTTACCCATACAATCTTCAAAGCCATCCCTACTACTGCCAACAATCGCATTAAAATCACCAATGCAAACTAACACATCATGTATTGCCACTCTATTCACTACATCCTGCAGCTTCTCATAAAAGTCATCCTTCATTTCATCAGCAGCCTCATTTGTACCCTACAACCATACTGATATTACCATGGTCAGATTTTAAGCGAGCATAAAGCAAGCGCTCATTAATTGGTTCAAACTCACATAGTGCCTTGCAAGCATCTCTACTCAGCAGTAAGCCTACTCCTTGGTAATGATTTCCATCACTCCTACCAGAAACCAACATAGTAATACCATCTTCCAAATTCATTTTATCAACTCCAAGCAACCTCGTTTCTATAGGAGCACAAATATCCATCTTTTATTCCTTGAACACTGAAATAAGTTCTTCCATTTTACCAGCCTGATTGAGAGTTCGAACATTCCAATTTCCTATTCTTAAGGTTCTTTTTGGATTTATGAACTTATTTCTACACCGTGGGATTCTTAGCACCCCCTGCCCACTTAAGGGCTGCACAGAACTGAGGGCCATTGCTTCGTCACCAGAGTTCATCAAGATTTCTTAGGCAGTAAGATTTTTTTACCCTGGAGCCAATGCCAGTGACTCGCAGGAACCAGACAGTGGAGAGAGGAAATTAACTAAATGAAAGTAAAATGCAGAGGGTTTGGACAGACAAAGTACAAGGGAAAGAAAGAGAGCAAAAAGAATGTAGATAAAAGTGTCCCTTTTAGTCGCCTCTTACGACAAGCAGGGAATACTGGGGTAGTATTCTATCCTCCCTTCCCCAGGAGGATAGAATACTATTGACATAGGACCTCCCCTTACAAGGTATTAAAAAACACAGAAATCATAGTATATCACAATGTTTGTTCATGAAATGCCATTCATTAATATGAAATCATGTTTCCCTTGTTCTTCAGGACCAGTTGGATGCATTTTGGCATGGAATCACTTAGATCTGTAAAGTAATCTAATTTCATTTCTTTGCACCAAACATTTCTCAGTTCATTCTTGAGGTTGTCCAGATTGGGTGTCTTCTTCTCTGCCATGATATTTCTTCGTCTTTGCCGAGCAGTTTTCTATCAGATTTAGGTCCGGACCGTTGCCAGGCCAGTCGAGGACCTCACTCCAATTATCCTGAAGCCATTTTGTCACCTTTATTGACTTTTGACATGGAGCTGAATCGTGCATGAAAAAGTCGCATCCATGAATAGCAAAAAAATTTAACAAATGGTCTTTCAGAACTTGAATGCACTGGCCCATTCATCATCAAGTTCTTACAAAGAAAGTAGAGGCCTCCCTTTCCCATTTCACCTGAGAAACATCCCCATACGATTACTGATTGCGGGTGCTTAACAGTCGGTATCGTGTTAGCAGGGACATATCAACTATGGGAGGCAGGGCACCGAACCTTGGCAGAATGCACCTGGAACACTTGAAATGTGCTTTCATCAGAAAACATAACTTTTCTCCACTCATCCGATGTCCAGTGTGCCTACTGTACTTCTTGGCAAACTGATTACGCTGCTTCTTCTAGTGATCAGTAAGAAACGGTTTCTTGGCTGTGGTGTGGCTTGGCAAACCCAGCTCCTTCTGCAAGGGGTGTTGGATAGTTCGAATTGAGACGTGTTGTAACAGCTGGGGATGCATTCTCTTCAATTCTACTGCTGTCACTCGAGGATTCTTGATTACTTCCCTCTTCAGAAGCGTATCTGTACCTCTGGAAGTTGTCCTCTTCTTTCCACCGCCATGCTTGTGCTCTGGTACGACATCAGGTGGCAGGCCACACGCTGCAGCAAGAAACTTCATGATGGTTGATTTTTTTGCGTCCAGTATTTTCACAAATCGTGTTGATTGGGACATTATCCTGCCTCCGTGCAATGATACGGACCCTCTCATCCCTTGAGCAGTACTTTCCAGGCATGACAACTCGACTCTAGGAAAATAACAGGGTAAACAGTAATGTATACGAAAAAAGAGGGAGGTGCAAACTCGGAGCGATGGGAACACACACTCCCACTCTCGCTTCTGGGCAAGCACTGACATGCTGAGTGTTTCACCACCTCCCGCCAACACCAGAGGAGTTGCCAGTTACTTCTTGCCCAAAGAATCCACTTGGTAGAGGTGGAAACACAAGGCAGACACAGTCAACTCTCCCATAGGAATATATATATACCTATATATAAATATCTATCTATCTGTCTATCTATCTATCATATATATATATATATATCTCTATCCATCATCCAATCCTACATTGCCCCATGAGGAGCATAGGAGTCCGGGGCTAAGCAGTTGGTCCCGACATTTAAGATGAGAGTGATCAGCGTCACTCATCCCTGAGTGGCATTACGTGAGCAATCTACCCCAGCCACCCCTTGGATATAAAGTTTCACCGGCTCAATCCTATTGCAGTGCAATAATTACTCATTAAACCACTAGGCACCCAAATTTGGTTATATGGTTACCACCCAGCGTAATAAATGGTTTCCTGGTGTACAGGAAACCATTGGCTTGTCACTCAATGTAGAGTCACCCACAGGCAGAAGGAAGAGGAAAGAATGAAGCAATGAAAGACAGAAGAGGAAGTGTAAAGTCACCTGTAGGCGGATAGACAAGGAAAGAATGAAGTAAAGGAAGACAGAAGAGGATGGAAGGAAAGAAGGATGGAGGAAAGGAAAGGGCAGACACCCGACAGCAGCACTACATCGAGTGAGTGGATGGTGAGTGCCCCCACCTACCACAATATATATACAGTCGACTCTCTGTCTTTGCGGGGGTTAGGGGCCTGAGACCCCCGGGAAGATCGAAAATCCGTGTAAAATTGGTGCCCCCCTAAAAACACCCCTAGCCCCCCATTTCCTTCTTTAACCCTTTAAACGCGGAGCGTCGCGTTTGCGACGATGGTCAAAAAGGACATAACGGCGGATCGTCGCGTTTGTGATTCGAGTTAATTTTGAATAAACGCGGGCAAGGTTGTTCCAGCTGGTATTGTCTATCAGTACCACCACCCTTTAGCTACAATTAGCATACTTGATCTTTGTACTACTGACCTCCGTTGTTGCCAAGTATCGTGTTTTTCCCCCCTCCCCCCCACCACTACGGCCCGGCCAGCCCGGCTGTGATATATGGCAGCGCTCTGACTGCTCAGAACTGTAAATCTGCGCTCTCCTCTCACAAGCAGTTTATGGTAATAGGAAACGCTTGTTTCCCCAGTTGTCACACTAGCTTTTCTTCGCGCGGTTTGCCCCTGTTTAGTGTCAGTTTACCGCAGGCTTTCACAGTGACATTATGGCGAGTTCTAGCTCTTCCGAGTCAGTGCGAGCGGCCAACAGGAACGAGAATAAAGTGACGGGCGTAAGGCAGAATAAAAGCGCGCCGCGGTGATCTTCTGGGAAGTAATGTGATTGAAAATAATGTAGTATACGTGTTTTTAGCTGTGAAAATGGAAATGTTTGTTGAGTGACGGGAAGACCGCCGCCGCGCTGCATGTCGGCCATACGCTTCGTTGATTTTAGCCTTATTTTCAGTGCTTATCGTACACATACGGATTCCAAACTACCTGTACGTTGTAGTATAAAGTTTACTGTGACAGAATGAGGCTGTGGTAGAGGGGAAACCGGGTTGCTGGAGGTGTGAAAGTGAAGATTTTGTTACCCAACTTTTCAAGTCTCCACATGTCCTTGGGTAGTCCACGAAGGCTCAACACCTGTCTCTGGAGAAAGCTGAATGTAAGTACTATCTGCCATACCAAGTATAATGTTCTAGGGTTAATATTTTCCTACAGGTACTCAGACCGCGATCCTACCCCGCCACCCGGGGGGGGGGGGTCAGCTGTCCATGGCGGCATTTCGGGGGTTAATGAAAGAAAACCCCTGTGTACATGTCAATAAACACTTTATTTATAATTAAAGTATGAAAAAAATAGTTTAATTGCGTAGGTGGATGGCCGCTCACACCGTTCGTCACAGCTACACTTTCACCCTCCACCACCGTTACGAGGATTTTCCTTCCCGTAACTTGTCCAGCAATTCTACCTTCTCCAACAGGATCATTACCTTCTTCTGGTGCTTTGGGGTGCCTTCAGGAGATGTCTTGTCTGCTCTTTAGGGCCCATGGTAGATAAAATGATGGTGTCACGGAGAGATCAGCGAGTACAAGCACACACAAGCGTGGTCACAGTGAGAATGGGTTTCAGGACAATTCGCTGTCAAGTCAGTTCGCAGTCACAACAATAACAAGACAATTCGCTGTCAGGATGATTCCTCATCATTTATTTACATACTATAATAGTCTTTTAAATTCACCGTCAAGTCAATTCGCAATCACAACAATAACAAAACAGTTCGCCGTCAGGACGATTCCCGTCATTTATTTACGTACTATAATAGTCTTTTAGATATACGAGTTTTGAAAGTGGTGGTGGTTTATTGTTTTTATAATAAATGTAGTGACATCTGTTGAGGCTCAACCATATCTTTCCCCACAGTTTGCGTCCACTATGGCCGATCAGAATAACACGTTGGATATTGTCATTATAGATGAATATATACTTGTACCTCTTCAGAGTCATTTTAAAATATACCCAGGATGTTGTAGTACCAATGAAAATTAATGAAGACAGCTACGGGTGACGCTAGAATATAATTCAAAGTCGACTACAGCGAAATGGAAACACGTTAATTATTGGCTAAAAGTGCAACTTATAAATGATATCCAAAGCCTAAGCTATTGAATGAACATAGACTTTGATAGATCCCCCTGAAAATTAGTTATTAAAGTATTAATTATTAAAAAATAAGTATATTTATAGAATGATGGGGAATCGTCCAGGGTGTGAATTGTCCTGACGGGGAATCATCCATGTTTTGACGGCGAATTGACTTGATGGCGAATTACCTTGGAACCTGAGAATGAGAGAGCCTGCCGTGAGAGATTCAAAACAATGCGGGGGTGGCGTGGGTGGCATGCAGCATGTGGCGCGCGATTTGAATATGTTTCCATTTTGCTCTGTACTTCAAAAAAGGTGATTTGGTTTCCCTGGTGACAAACCGCGAACAATCGAAACTGCAAACAGAGGAACCGCAAGGACAGAGGGTCGACTGTATATATAAATATCATCTTCATCATCATCATCAGCCGTTTGAGTATCCACTACAGGACCGGCCTATCCCTGCCGAAGTCGGGTCGATACAGCCAATGTATGTCTACCGAGTGGCTTAGGCTGTCTAGTAGAGAGTGTATGTAGGGTGAGAAGTGCTTGTTAGTGTAATTGTCGTGTTGGAGTGGCTTTGGATGTGTGTGTAGTCTGTCAACGAAGTGTAATTGGCCCACGCAAGCCGACTGGGTGCAAGCATACTTTATAGTAAGCGACACTGGTTCAACCACAGCACCCCTGGTGTCCGCCAATGTAGTACGTGGCCGAGTGAACACTCCCAAAGTTTATTACCCTGGCGGGGCGCGAACCCTGGCACACCCGTGTACAAAACGCACATTCTACCACTTTACCACAGAGACTCCATATATATATATATATATATATATATATATATATATATATATATTTTCTTATTTATTTATCGAAAAGTAAGTGAAGTCATTTTAGCAGATTTTCCTGGCTGGATCCTACCCTACTTTCATAACACCATTTACCGAGTCTGTGTGTGAGGTCACTTCTTGGGCTGACGAGTGATGTGACTAGGCGAAAAAAAATAAAAATGAGTATGATAAAAGTCATTTGCTCAGAAGGAGCTGTATGAATACTCTTGTTTAAAATACTGGAGGAATGGTAGGATGAAGTGTCAGTTTCCCAGTTATTGATAAGAATGGATTATCATTTTGTTGGAAAGCCAATTACCTACCAGCATATCTCTTTACTGTACTTAGTTTTATACATTGGACATTTGTTCATCTAGAAAAACTCTGGATTTTGTATACTGTAGTGGATATATTTATATGCAAGTACACTGATTTGTGTTAATTTGAGCATGTGTTTTTATCTCTGGTAAATTAGATTATCATGAATTTATAATGTTTTGTGGAGAGATATATATTGTTATGATAATTACAGCTGCTGAAAAAGAATGTGAGAGAGCGCTTAGGGTGCTCAAGAGGTCGACAGGGAGCAGCTGAAGTCAAGACTCACCCCTTCTTCAAGACAATAAATTGGAAGAGATTAGAGGCAGGCATGTGTGAGCCACCTTTTGTTCCAGACGTAAGTCAATATCAGTGGTGCAGTTTTTCTGTGTTTGGCATCATGTATGCCCATAATTTACTTGACCAGTTTGTTAGTATTTTTGTATGCTGACGAGAAGTCTACATGTGGTGGTGCAGTGCACTTTGCGTGGAGCAGCTTTGGTGTCCACCTAGGGGCCAAACTCTCTTACATGCTGTATTTCCCTGCACCTTGCCATGGGAAGAACCATGGCTGAATTTGGGTGAAACACTGTTCATTACACAGAGTGCTGGAACCTTGCACAATATAGGGATGTGGTTCTCAGCCTGGAGGGCACAAGGTCCGAAAGGAAAAGCATGATTTGCCTGAATAAGTCAGTGTTTATGAAAATGAACTTCTTATTGATATTCAGTCATTATTTTATCCCTGTGTCAACTTCTGAAGCTTTTTTTTTTTTTTTTTTTTTTTTTTTTTTTTTTTTTGAAAAATAAGTTTCTCTTCTCCTCTGTCTGTTGCGTGGCCACCTCTCCTTTCCTACTCTTCCTTGTTCTGGTCTTCTCAAGAACAAAATAACAGTTTCATGGTCTGCTAACAATGGCTAGGCCAGCTATCAGTTTTTAGAGTTTAAGAAACCAAAAGTTGTGTTGTTCTCTGCATTTTTATTGCCCACCTTTACCAGGGGGGAGCGACATTGTTTTTGCCCACCTCTGTGTGTCTGTTTGTGAGTGTGTGTGTGTGTGTGTGTGTGTGTATTTACCTATGTGTATTTACCTATTTGTAGTATACAGGAAATGAGCAATGCTCGTGTTGTCCTGTCTCCATATCCACATTTATCAAGTCTACCTTTACACACATGAATGTTTTTCTCATGCATCACCTCTTTGTCTAAGTCGTTCCAAATATTTAAGTATTTACCTAATATACCTAATTGTGATATACATGAAATGTGCTATGCTCGTGGGTTTCCATCGCTGTTTCTCAATAAGTCAAATTTAGCTTTAAACTCGTTTAAGTTTTTAGACTGGACGATCTCTTTGTCCAGGCTATTCCATAAGTCTATACTTCTATAAGGAAAGCTATATTTCTTGATATCCTTCAAGCAGCTTGACTTTTTCAATTTCATTCCGTGTCCTCTTGTTGCTTTCTTATCCCATACAAACAGATCTTCTTTGTCAGTTTTATCTACTCCCACCATGGTCCTGAACACTGCAATCATGTCTCCCCTCTTTCTCCTTTCCTCTAAGGAAGGCAAATCCAGTTTTTCCAGCCTCTCTCTCTATGACAGGTCTGTCAGACTGGGGACCATCTTGGTTGCTGTTCTTTGTATTCTCTCAATCTTGTTTATATCTTCCTTTTTGTGTGGGGACTACACCACCACTGCATATTCTAACCTGGGGCGGATCATGGCCACTATCAATTTTTTCATCATTTCCTCATCCATATAATGAAATGCTACTCTTATGTTAGTCAGGAGTTTATAAGTCTCTCCAACTATCTTCTTAATGTGCTTTTCTGGTGACAAACTATCTTGGACCAGCACTCCCAAATCTTTCTCTTCTCTCCTTTTTGTGATTAATTCATTACCCAACAAATAATTGAGTGATGGCCTCCTGGTACTTTTACCCATTTCCAATATTTTACATTTCTTTACATTAAATTTCATTTCCCACGTCCGGCTCCAATTGTGTATCCTATCCAAATCCTCCTGCAGTATTTTACAATCCTCCTCAACCTCTACCTTCCTCAAGATCTTTACATCATCAGCAAACAGACTTGCATAACTGTTCACTCCATCTCCCATATTATTTATGTAAATCAGGAACATTACTGGCACCAACACTGAGCCTTGTGGGACTCCACTTGTTACTTCCCTCCATCCAGACATCCTATCCTTTATTACTGTCCTCATTTGTCTGTCTCTCAAAAAGTCTCTCATCCATTCCAGAAGTTTCCCCTTCAGTCCTCCTATATATTCTAGTTTCCACATTAGTCTCTTATGAGGTACCTTGTCAAAGGCCTTCTCTAAGTCTAAGTACACACAATCCACCCAACCATCTCTCTCCTGTACCACGTCAGTCGCTCTTGAGTAAAAACTCAACAAGTTAGAAACACTTGACCTTCCACTTCTGAATCCAAACTGACATTCAGCCAAAATATTCATCTCTTCCAGATATTTTATCCATCTATCTTTCAGGATTCTCTCACACAATTTTGCAACCATGCTGGTTAGAGACACTGGTCTATAATTCAGGGGTTCTTCCCTGTTTCCTCCCTTGTAAATTGGTACCACATTTGCCCTCTTCCATTCTTTTGGCACTTTCCCCTCTTCCAGTGAGCATACGATTGAACTGTGGATTTTATCCGCCAGTTGTTCTCTGCATTCCTTCAGTACCCAGTTAGAAACTCCATCAGGTCCTGGGGCTTTCCTTACATCTTGAGTTTCCAGTAATTTATACACTTCCTGTACCTCCACTTTTATATCTTTTATCACCGGCACATTTTTAGTCACTCCATCCCCTTCCACAAACTCCATTTCTTTAGTGAAAACTGACTGGAAACGTTTGTTCATTATTTCTGCTTGCATTGCCGCATCCTTAAAGACCTCTCCTTCTACTTTCAATTTGGTGATTCCTTCCTTTTGTTTCAGTTTGCCATTAACAAATCTATAAAACAGTTTGGATTCATCCTTGCATTTGTCTATTATACCTTTTTCAAAATTCCTTTCTTCTTCTCTACGTATTCTTGTGTATTCATTTCTTGTTCCTTTATATTCTTCCTTTGTTCTGTTGTTACCTCTCTTTCTCCAATTGTTCCATGCCTTATCTCTCTCTTTTTTTGCTATCATACACCTTCTATTAAACCACTCCTTTTTCCTGTTTTCTTTCCCTCTTACTCTTGGTACAAATTTTTCCACTCCCAAATTATAGAGGTCTAGAAAGATATCCCACTTCCTCTGCATCTCTCTTGTTTCTCTGAATTTTCTCCAGTCCGCATTTTCAAAAAAGTTTCTCAATCCTGTAAAATTTGCTTTCCCAAAGTTGTATCTTCCCTGTCTATGAAGTGTGTGTGTGTGTGTGTGTGTGTGTGTGTGTGTGTGTGTGTATATTTACCTATTTGTAGTATACAGGAATTGAGCAATGCTTGTGTTGTCCTGTCTCCATATCCACATTTATCAAGTCTACCTTTACACACATGAATGTTTTTCTCATGCACCACCTCTTTGTCAAAGTCGTTCCAAATATTTAAGTATTTACCTAATATACCTAATTGTGATATACACGAAATGTGCTATGCTCGTGGGTTTCCATCGCTGTTTCTCAGTAAATCAGATTTAGCTTTAAACTCGTTTAAGTTTTTAGATTGGACGATCTCTTTGTCCAGGCTATTCCATAAGTCTGTACTTCTGTAGGGAAAGCTATATTTCTTGATATCCTTCAAGCAGCTTGACTTTTTCAATTTCATTCCGTGTCCTCTTGTTGCTCTCTTATCCCATAGAAACAGATCTTCTTTGTCAATTTTATCTACTCCCACCATGGTCCTGAACACTGCAATTATGTCTCCCCTCTTTCTCCTTTCCGCTAAGGAAGGCAAATCCAGCTTTTCCAGCCTCCCTCTGTATGACAGGTCTGTCAGACTTTGGACCATCTTGGTTGCTGTTCTTTGTATTCTCTCAATCTTGTTAATATCTTTCTTTTTGTGTGGGGACTACACTACCACTGCATATTCTAACCTGGGGCAGATCATGGCCACTATCAATTTTTTCATCATCTTCTCATCCATATAATGAAATGCTACTCTTATGTTAGTCATGAGTTTATACGTCTCTCTAACCATCTTGTTAATGTGTTTTTCAGGTGACAGACTACCTTGGACCAGCACTCCCAAATCTTTCTCTTCTCTCATTTTTGTGATTAATTCATTACCCAACAAATAATTCAGTGATGGCCTCCTGGTACTTTTACCCATTTCCAATATTTTACATTTCTTTATATTAAATTTCATTTCCCACATCCGGCTCCAATTGTGTATCCTATCCAAATCCTCCTGCAGCATTTTACAATCCTCCTCAACCTCTACCTTCCTCAAGATCTTTACATCATCAGCAAACAGACTTGCGTAACTGTTCACTCCATCTACCATATCATTTACGTAAATCAGGAACATTACTGGCGCCAACACCGAGCCTTGTGGGACTTCACTTGTTACTTCCCTCCATCCAGACATCCTATCCTTTATTACTGTCCTCATTTGTCTGTCTCTCAAAAAGTCTCTCATCCATTCCAGACGTTTCCCCTTCAGTCCTCCTATATATTCTAGTTTCCACATTAGTCTCTTATGAGGTACCTTGTCAAAGGCCTTCCCTAAGTCTAAGTACACACAATCCACCCAACCATCTCTCTCCTGTACCACGTCAATCGCTCTTGAGTAAAAGCTCAACAAGTTAGAAACACATGACCTTCCACTTCTGAATCCAAACTGACATTCAGCCAAAATATTCATCTCTTCCAGATATTTTATCCATCTGTCTTTCAGGATTCTCTCGCACAATTTTGCGACCATGCTGGTAAGGGACACTGGTCTATAATTCAGGGGTTCTTCCCTATTTCCTCCCTTATCAATTGGTACCACATTTTCCCTCTTCCATTCTTGTGGCACTTTCCCCTCTTCCATTGAACACACGATTAAACTGTGAATTTTATCCGCCAGTTGTTCTCTGCATTCCTTCAGTACCCAATTAGAAATTCCAGCAGGTCCTTTGGCTTTCCTTACATCTTAAGTTTCCAGTAATTTATATAAGTTTCCAGTAATTTATACACGTTGTGGTGTGGATGTGGATGTAATAGGAAGCGTTATGAGGAACACACTGAGGTGGTTTGGCCATGTGGAGAGGATGGAGGGTGAAAGACTGACGAAGAGAGTGTATGTGAGTGAGGTAGAGGTGGGAAGAGGGAGGGGGAGGCCGAGGATGAGATGTAGGCATGGGGTGGAGAGGTATATGAGAGAGGGGGGTGTGAGTTGCGAGCAGGGCAGTGAAATGGCGGGGAACAGGGCGACTTGGAGGCGATTTGTTTGTGGCCACCCCAAACGGGATTGAGGCATCTGGCAATAGATAGATAGATAGATAGACATTTCTAATCACTCCCTCCCCTTCCACAAGCTCCTTTTCATTAGTGAAAACTGACTGGAAACGTTTGTTCATTATTTCTGCTTTCATTGCCGCATCTTTATAGACCTCTCCTTCTACTTTCAATTTGATGATTCCTTCCTTTTATTTTCAGTTTGCCATTAACAAATCTATAAAACAGTTTGGGTTCATCCTTGCATTTGTCTATTATACCTTTTTCAAAATTTCTTTCTTCTTCTCTCCGTATTCTTGTGTATTCATTTCTTGTTCTTTTATATTCTTCCTTTGTTCTGTTGTTACCTCTTTTTCTCCAATTGTTCACACCTTATCTCTCTCTTTTTTTGCTATCATACACCTTCTATTAAACCAGTCCTTTTTCCTGCTTTCTTTCCCTCTTACTCTTGGTACAAATTTTTCCACTCCCAAATTATAGAGGTCTAGAAAGATATCCCACTTCCTCTGTATCTCTCTTGTTTCTTTGAATTTTCTCCAATCTGCATTTTCAAAAAAGTTTCTCAATCCTGTAAAATTTGCTCTCCCAAAGTTGTATCTTCCCTGTCTATGAAGCACGTCTCTTGGCTCGACATTCCCTATTGTCATCTGGAACTCAGTGACCACATGATCACTTTTTCCTAAAGGACAGAGATATTTCAATGATTCTGTTACGTCGGGTTCTTTGGTAAACAGTAAATCTAACCTTGCTGGTGTGTCAACACCCTGAAACCGTGTCTCTTTTTTGACTCATTGCGTCATCACGTTATTCATTATTATATTTAATAACATAGTGTCCCACGAATCCTCGCCGCCTCCCAAGTACCATTCGTCCCAGTTCACCTCTTTATAGTTAAAGTCACCCACCAAAATTATATTATTGCTTTTCTCAAATATTTTTTGTAAATAGCTAGCCATATCTGACAATATCTCCTGGTATTCGTCATCCTTCCATGCTTTCGTCTTAGGGGGAACATACACTACCGCCATATCTCTATTAACATTCTCTCCAGTTTCTAATTTCATATATATCACTTCAGCCCTAACTTTTCCCATTTCCACGGTATCTACATTTATGTCGGTCTTCACTGCTATCATCACTCCTCCTCCCGTTTTTTCTTTTCTGTCTTTTCTCCACAGTTTGTATTTACCATCTCCCAAATGAACATCAATATCTTCTCTCAATTTGGTCTCTACAAAGCACATGACATCAGGTTCATGTTGTTTGAAGAAATCGTTAATTTCAAGCCTTGTCGATATGAAACCATCAACATTAGTATATATCACCTTCAAATTATTTTTGACGTTTTTTTATACCCTCTTCTCTCCTACTCTCTGTCCGTACCACTTCCTGAACTTCTGATCTTTCACAGCCATCCCCCTTAGTTTCCTTCATTTTTCTATCTATCTATTTATTGCCAGACGCCTCAATCCCGTTTGGGGTGGCCACAAACAAATCGCGTCCAAGTCGCCCTGTCCCCTGCCATTTCACTCCCCTGCTCCCAACTCACACCCCCCTCTCTCATATACCTCTCTACCCCATCCCTCCATCTCATCCTCGGCCTCCCCCTCCCTCTTCCCCCCTCCACGTCACCCCCATACACTCTCTTCGTCAGTCTTTCACCCTCCATCCTCTCCACATGGCCGAACCACCTCAGTGTGTTCCTCATAACTCTTCCTATCACATCCACATCAACACCACAACGCTCCTTTATATCCTTATTCGTCAGCCTGTCTCTCCATGTGACTCCACAGGGCTCTTCTTAAATAACTCATTTCCACTGCTCTCACTCTTGATTTGTGTCCTTCCATCAACGTCCAAGCTTCACTTCCGTACGTTAGAGTTGGTTTCACAATACTGTCGTGTAGTAGCTTTTTCACTTCCATGCTCACTTCCCTGTTTCTTATCACTGCTTTCAAGGAACCAGCAACCTTTCTTCCCTGCTGTACCCTTTCAAGCACTTCACCCTCCAAACCTGCATCCTTACTCATCACACTACCCAAGTACTTAAATGTACTCACATTTTCCAATTCCTCACCATCCAACCTCACTGTACATTCACTGACTTCACCTCTCTCAAAGACCATCACTTTACTCTTCCCTACATTCACCTTTAGATTCCGTTTCTTACACACTCTCCCAAACTCATCCACCAAGCCTTGCAGCTCCCCTTCGTCTTCACTCAACAACACAGTATCCTCTGCAAACAACAGTACAGGGAGTTTCCAAACACTATCCTCTTTCACGAGGGCCACTCCAACATCCACTACCCTACCTTGTACCTCTTTTATTACCCCATCCATGTACAGATTGAACAACCATGGAGACATGACACATCCCTGTTTCAACCCAACTTTCAAAGAGAAAAATTCACTTAGTTCACCATCGACATGCACTGCAGCCTTCGCACCATCGTACATACTCTTCACAGCATTCAACAACTTCCCATCTACTCCATATATTCTTAACACTTTCCACAATCCTTGTCTATCCACCTTGTCATATGCTTTCTCCAAATCCATGAAAGCCGCATACAACTTCTTTCCCTTCTCTAGAAACTTATCCACAAAAGATCTAAGAATGAATATCTGATCTACACAACCTCTTCCCTTCCTAAAGCCTCCCTGTTCTTCTCCAACTAATTTCTCGGTTCTTTCTCTAACTCTGTCAATAAGTATCCTACCATACACTTTTCCTGTTATACTAAGAAGACAAATGCCCCTATGATTACCACACACTTCTTTTTCCCCTTTTCCTTTGTACAAGGGAATAATTATACCTGACTTCCAATCCTCTGGGACTCTACCTTCCTTCCAGGCCAATCTGCACATCTTCCACATCCATTCTACTACTATCTCTCACCCATGATTCAACATTTCACCACACACTCCATCAATTCCTGGGGCTTTCCCCAATTTAACTTTCTTCATTGCTTCCACAACTTCTATCCTACTGATTTCTTCCTGTCTTCTCACCTCCCTCCTTCTCCCAGCCATTCCCCAGCCACTTATACTCGCATTACTTCCAAGCTCTGTGTTCAGCAATTCCTTTAAGTGTTCTCTCCATCTGCTCACTTTTTCTCCCTTCTCCACTAGTAATCTACCATTTTTTATCTTTCACTCCCCTGCTAACTTCACTTCCACCTTGTGTTACTCTTTTCACCTCTCTCCAGAACATTTTCTTACAGTCCCTCCACTTTACACTCAAATTCCTTTCAAATTCCTCATCCACTCTCTTCTTACTCTCTCTTACTAATCTTTTCACCTCTTTCTTTCTTTCTACATATAACTCTCTCTTCCGCCTCTCAACTTCTTCCACGCCCCTATTTCTCATCCATTCATTGTATGCTTTCTTCTTTTGTGCCACAGCCTGATTCACCTCTTCAGTTCACCACGCTGTTCCTTGCACCCCCCTCCGTCTTCTCTTCCTTCCACACACCACATCACATGCTGCATATATTTCTTCTATAAATATCCTACAGACACCTTCCACGTCTCCCATCTGCTCCAATTCATATTTGCCCAATCGTTCCTCCACTTCTCTCTTATACTCTGCCATTTTCTCATCCTCTTGTAACCTTTGCACTCTCCTTGCAACTACTCCTTCCTCACGTCTTTCCCTTCTTCTATTCCTCCATCTTACTAGAATTCTAATTCTGGCCACCACCAAGTAGTGGTCAGAAAGTCCACTCCCCCAAACTGTATAAACTCTTGCATCCATTACACATCTTCGCATCCTTTCATCCACACACACATAATCAGTCATTGCCTTCCTTTCGTTCAGTTCACCACGCACCCTTCCCATCACTCGCCATGTATACCTGTGGATCATTTTATGCCTGAAGAGGGTATTGGCTATCACCAACCTCCTCCCAGCACAAATGTCCACTAGCGCACTGCCATTCTCCTCTATCTCAGCAGGCAGACCCCACTCAGCAACTATTCCATCCACCTTCACATTCCCAACTTTACCATTCATATCAGCAATCAAAAACACCCTCTCATTCTTTCCAAACTTATCCATGCACACTTCTACATTTGTCCAGAACTCTTCTCTCACTCTTCTAGCACGATCTTACGTTGGCGCATACACACACACAATCGCCCACATTTGTATTCCAACTTTCAACTTTACCCACACAATCCTTGACCCAACTGATCCATACTGTCTTATGCTCCTCTTCCATCTTTTACTCACAACTATACATACTCCTTCCTTTGCCTTCTCATTCTCACCTACTTCTGCACATATACCCCATCCATACTTCCATTCTGTCACATTTTCTCCTCTCCATTTTGTTTGTTATTCCACATACATCCACTTTCGCACCCTCAAGCACCTGGACAATCTCTCTCTCTTTCACCTCATCATTCACTCCCCTTACATTCCAGGTTCCAATAACCATGTCCTTTGTCCGGTCCTGGGTCGTCATCGTTTGGTCAGTCCTTGTCCGAGGCTTATTGTTTGTATTTTTAGTTAGTTGTTTTCCGGGGAGGGGCACTAACCCTCTGCCAACCCTTCTAGTCGCCTTTTACGACAAGCAGGGATACTGGGGGAGTATTCTTGAAAAACCCTAGGTCACTTTAAGTATATCGTTTACTACACCTTCTGATGTAAACTTGACTCTCATTGGTCTTTTTTCCCCTTTCTTATAAGGCCCTATCCTCCTTACTCCCTCAATTTCTTTTACCCACTTGTCTCCTTCGTGGTTAATCTTGCCTACTTTTCCTCTCACCAGGTTCGTGTCTCTCTCAAGTCTCACGAACCTAACCTTTTCTTCCTCTTCCCTGTTTCCTAATATTACCACACATCTGTTTCTTTCTACAGTTTCTCTCACTATTTTCTCTTTTTTCTTCAGTATTTTCACTACATTTTCTTCCATTTTTTTCTTGTTCATTTCCCTTTCTTCCTGGATGATTTCTCTTAAGCTGACCACTTCTTTCTGTTCTTCTTCTACGTGTCCCCATTTTGCCTTGTGTGTGTGTGTGTGTGTGTGTGTGTGTGTGTGTGTGTGTGTGTGTGTGTCTAGTTGTGATATACAGGAAATGAGCTACGCTCGTGGGGTCCTGTCTCTGTATTGCAGTAAGTCAGAGTTTGCTCTGAACTCGTTTAAGTTTTTAGACTGGATGATCTCTTTGTCCAGGTTACTCTACAGGTCTGTGCATCTTTATGGAAAACTACGTTTCTTGGTATCCTTCAGTCAACTTGGCTTTTTCAGTTTCATTCCGTTTCCTCTTGTTACTCTCCCATCTCATAAAAACAGATCTTCTCTGTCAATTTTTTCTACTCCCATCATGGCCCTGAACACTGCAGTCGCAACCCCTCTCTCTCTCCCTTCTTCTAAAGAAGGCAGATCTAGCTTTTCCAGCCTTTCCCTGTGTGACAGATCTTCCAGGCCAGGGACCATCCTGGTTGGTGTTCTTTGTGTTCTCTCGATATTGTTTATATCTTTCCTTTAATGTGGGGACGACACAGCTGCCACATATTCCAACCTGGTGTGGATCATGGCCACTGTCAGTTTTTTCTTCATCTCCTCGTCCATGTAATGACATGCTACTCTTGTGTTAGTAAAGAGATTATACATCTCTCTGACTATCTTGTTAAAGTGTTTTTCAGGTGACAGATTATCCTCGACCAGCACTCCCAAGTCCTTCTCGTCTCTTGCTTTTGTGATTAGTTCATTACCCATCAAATAATTCAGTGATGGTCTGTTGGTACTTTTACCCATTTCCAACATTTTACATTTTTTCGTGTTGAATATCATTTCCCACATCTGGCTCCACTCATGAATCCTATCCATGACCTCTTGCAGCATTTTACAGTTTTCTTCAACTTCTACTTTCCTCATGATCTTTGCATCCTCAGGAAACAGACTTGCATAACTGTTCATTCAATCTTCCATATCGATTATGTAAATCAGGAACATTACTGGCACTAACACCGAGCCCTGTGGGACTCCACTTGTTACTTCCCTCCATCCAGATATCTTGTCCTTTATTACTGTCTTCATTTGCCTTTCTCTCAAGAAGTCTCTCATCGACTTCAAGAGGTTCCTCTTTAGTCCTCCTATGTGTTCCAATTTCCACATTACTCGCTTGTGGGGTACCTTATCAAAGGCTTTCTCCAGATCTAAATACAAACAATCCACCCAACTTTCTCTCTCATGTTGCATTCCAATTGCCCTTGGATAGAAGCTTAGCAAGTTGGAAACACATGACCTTCCAATTTTGAATCTAAACTGACTTTCTGCCAATATGTCCATCTCCAGATAATTTATCCATCTGTCATTCAGGATTCTCTCAGACAATTTTGCGGCCAAGGTGGTCAAAGACACTGGTCTGTAATTCAGGGGTTCTTCCTTGTTCCCTCCCTTATAAATTGGTATCACATTGGCCCACATCCATTTTTTTTTTTTTTTTTTTTTTTTTTATATATATATATATATATATAAATAACAGAACGGAGGAAGGAAAAACAAATGAGTGAAAAAAGAAAATAATCCATACACCAGATTACTGGTGTCCTCTGTTCATAAAATATCTGTAACAGTTAGACTTGAACAGTTGTGGCTTGAAATTTGGAGGGAAACAACTCTGGGGAAGCGAGTTCCAGAGAGATGCAGTTCAGGGAATGAAAAAATTCTGAGAGGCAGAAGTTCTGCAATATGGCTGAGTGACATTCCAGTCATGAGCTCTACTAGATGCCCGTGTAGCACGAGGGAAGGCATGGAGAGGTGGCATCATGGACGCAACTTTAAGCATTTGCCAAAAAAATATCTGTAAAATAATGCAAGGAATGCAACATTCCTTCTTACTGGCAAGGGAGGTAGTTTATATGTAATGGCAGGGTTGTTAATGATTCTAACAGCTTTGTGCTGAATTTTGTCTAGTTGTCTTAATGCTACCTCTCCACAACCATTCCACAAGGGTGAGCAATATTCAAGCTGAGAGCGCACATGACTCTTATAAATTATAGCTAACTGCTCATCGGCGAAGAAGTTACGGACTCTGTACAATAATCCAAGTTTCTTTGAGGCGGTTTTAGCAAGTGATCTGACATGAGAGGTCCAGCTGAGGGCACTATTAAGTGAGACACCAAGAATTTCAATACTTTTGGAGATGGGAATATTAGTAGCACTGAAGGTAATGTAAGAATCTGGCAATATCTGTCTATTAGTAAACTGTATGTATTTAGTTTTACTAGCATTAAAAGAGACAAGGTTGTTTTGTCTCCATTCACTGATTGTAGATAGATCTTGATTTATGGAGATGGGTGTACTGAGTTGAGAGGTGGAGATATTAGACTTTGTAAATGGATGTCTGGGTGTGATTGAACTATGTAGTGTTGAGTCATCTGCATATGAGTGAATGGGATTGTGGGTGACAGATAAAAGATCATTAATATGAACCAGAAATAGGGTTGGTGCCAGAACTGATCCCTGCGGCATGCCGGCGTGTATTGAGTGGAATTTGGAATATACATCATCTACTTTTACTCTTATATTCCTGCCTCTAAGATATGAAGAAATCAAAGGAACGAAAGACATTAGTCCATAGCAAGGGAGTTTGGACAGCAGGGAACGGTGCCATACTCTGTCGAAAGCTGTAGAGATATCAAGAGCTACTGCGTGAGTTTCTCCAAAAAGATCAATTGATTGATGGATGGTATGAGTTAAGAGATTGAGTATGTCAATGGTGGATCTTTTGTGGCGAAAACCATATTGTCTATCACTAATTAAGTTGTTGGATTCAAGATGTTTAACAATGTGCTTAGTAATTAAAGTTTCAAATACCTTACCAAGAGAAGATGTGACAGCTATTGGTCTGTAATTGGAGGGGTCAGACGAACTTCCTTTCTTCAGAACTGGGTGGATATTGGCTTCTTTCCACGACTTTGGGAATAAAGCAGTACCGGTACGTATGCATAGTCCGAATAATTTAGCTAGGAGAGAGGCAAGTTCAGGGGAACACTTTTTCAAACAACTGGCTGAATTCCATGTGGGCCTGGAGCTTTGTTGGTAGGTAAATTGTCTAGGATGGATTTTACATATCTTGTCTGTATTTTAAGTGGGTCAATTTCGGGAGAATCAAGTTCCAGTACTGGGACATTCTGGCTGGTATCGTCTATGGTGCAGGGCACTTTCCCTTCTTCCAAAGAACACTCAACCAAATCACAAATTTTATCCACCTGTTGTTCTCTGCATTCCTTTAGTATCCAATTGGAGATCCCTTCTGGTCCTGGAACCTTCCTCACATCTTGAGCTTCAAGTAATTTGTACACTTCTTGCACTTCAACATTTACAACTTTTAACACCACATTTCTAGTCACTCTCTCCTCCTCCACAAAATCACTTTCTGTAGTGAAGACTGAAAGCATTTGTTCTTTATTTCAGCTTGCATAACTGATTCTTTTTAGACATTTCTTTCTACTTTCAGCCTATTGATTCTTTCCTTTTGTTTCAGTTTGCCATTAATAAGCCTGTAAAACAATTTAGGTTCTTGCTTACATTTGTCAGTTACAGTGGGCTCGCACAGTATGTGAGTGGATGGGCAGTTCACAACCTCATACACTATGATTTCGCATACTGTGAATACATAATCTTATGAGAAAAATAATATGATGGGACCCCCTCAAACCTTGATATTTTTTTTAACCTTAGAAACATAATAAAGGGAAAGTTTTTAAGACACACACTACAGATACAGCTTAAATAACTAAAATATAGTCTGTCACCTTAAAAACAGTAGACGACAGACCCGATGGACCTAAATAGCAGAGGTTCAGAGGCGCAGCAACACACTTAGAGTGCCCCCATCACACTGGTCGCTGCATCAACACTTTCCTCTTCATAACTAGACTCCTCTTGAACATCTTCCCCACGAGCCTCTGGCACAGTCACTTCAGCCAAAAACCCCTCGAAGTCCAATGTTGGCATGCCGTGTGGGGGGAGGGGGTCATGTAATCTGGGAAAATAGCGGTTTTGGGCTACTCTTTGCCTCTGCCTCGCATATTGTGGGCTAAACTCGCACATTCAAAGTTTTATGGTTATGATTTTGGTCACTCGTGTACTACGTGATTTGTGCACTGTGATCACACGTACTGTGTGAGCCTCTGTATACCTTTTTCGAAATTTCTTTCTTCCTCTCTACATATTCTTGTATTTTCATTTCTAGTTCCTTTATGTTCTTCCTTTGTTCTGTCATTACCTCTCTTTCTTCATTTGTTCCATGCCTTATCCCTTTCTATTTTTGCTATCATACTGTCACGGGGTTTTTATATTATCACTGTGTTTTTAAAATAAATGGTTAAATGTTATTTAATTTGATAATAATATTCAATAATATTGAAGAGCAGAGACTATGATTGTCTTGCTACATCAAGCAACGATTACTTTACGCTGACTTGCTAAGATTCTCAAGAACGAGAATTTATAAACTTTCTCAACAGTACACAGCAGAGACTACTCACAATTGCTGAATTACTGTACTGTTAGCCTCTGGAGAAAGTTACATCACCCCTGACAATAAATAACTAATACTAATAATAATAACATCAGGTTCTTGCTGATGCATTAACTCCTGGCACAACGGATTTTAAGTTAATACAACAAGACTGGTCTAAGTACCAGTTATGAAAGCAAACGTTTATGCAAGCTAGGAGCTATATGGAGAAATAAGCTTAATTATGGAGAAATGAAACAAGAGTTTACTTACATTAAGCTCAAGAAAGGAACTGTTAAATTTATTAATCACAAAAAATAAATTTAACGTTACAATTCAAATCAATTAAATGAGACGCACTCACTCACTCACACAAAAGCTAAATACTTACGCCTAGGAAAAAAACACCTTAACTAAGCTCTTAAAACTACAAAATACACAAAAGAAATACCAGTCGATGAATACTATGTATCACCCGAGGGGTGGGGGGTGGGAGTACTGGGATTAACTGTACTAATGGAGCTTGGGGTGCTAGCTGACCTCTCCACTTCTGAGCACAGAACCTTTCTCCGTCACAGCAAACACTCGACTGAATTCAAATACATTGTATGGGCAGGACGCAAGGCGTGGCTAACGGTTGAGGGAAGCAGAGGCGAACGATAAAGAAACAATTGTATCGCTCAGTAGAGCACTTAGTGACGTGCATTAAATCGGTCACTTTTGAAAGTGACGAATGTTTTGAAAAGTATACTCCGAAAGGGAGGGAGAAACGGTTAGCTGAGTGATACACAGTGAGTTTTCCACTAATAGTTCGTGGCTTCTCACAAAAGGGAAATGTCGCGAATTGATTCGTGACATTACGCCCTTACAAAGTTAAATTTTTTCCTTATGGGAAAAAATTTGTGGATATATATATATATATATATATATATATATATATATATATATACACATCCTAAGTCATTCACACAAGATTCACACTGTGGTGTGTGTGCTATCCTGCTACAGGAGAAAGTCGCAGTCGCCAGTGAGCGAAAAAACCTCGTATTTATGTTAATAGAAGCAAGCTTGAGGGAAAAACTCCGTGACGACGGTGAAAATCCTGTACCCAGGTCAAACTGAGCGAAAAGTCGCTACATTTACACTGACAGCTAATTGTTGTGTAGCGTGGTGTATGTAATACACGGTGTAGGTGTGACAGTTGTAGTGTAACTGTACCTACGTGTAAAATGACATAGTAAATAATAACATGACGACGACGAAGGCAGAGGAGAAGAGGCGGCAGCGTGCGGCAGACGATCAGCTGGCCCGCACAGCAAAACTGCTACACCCATTGCTGAACCTGCAAAACCAATTGAGGTGGAGCATCAAAAGTGTCAATGAGACAAAATTTTATTATGTTACAATTACTCTCTCTGCCTAGCAGTCAGTGCTACGACGTACATTCGAGGTCGCCATTAATTATAGCACACGATTATGGTCGGCAAGTTGAGAATCCTTGTGCAAACTTGGGTCTTCCATAGCCTCGAACTGCACACGGGTCCTCAACCTGTGCCTTAACCTACAGTTCTTATATTAATATCGGAGAGCTGAGAATCCTTGTGCAAACTTGGGTCTTCCACAGCCTCAAGTCGCCTCTGCGGAATTCTCACTTCCCCCTCAACCTACAGTACTTATATTAGTATCGGGGAGCTGAGAATCCTTGTGCAAACTCGGGTCTTCCATAGCCTCAAGTCGCCTCTACGGAATTCTCACTTCCCCCTTAACCTACAGTACAATACTTATATTAGTACCGGGAAGCTGAGAATCCTTGTGCAAACTTGGGTCTTCCATAGCCTCAAGTCGCCTCTGCGGAGTTCTTTCTCGAACTTCCCCCTTAACCTACAATATTTATATTAGTATCGGGAAGCTGAGAATCCTTGTGCAAACTTGGGTCTTCCATAGCCTCAAGTCGCCTCTGCGGAGTTCTCTCTCGAACTTCCCCCTTAACCTACAGTACTTCTATTCGTACCGGGAAGCTGAGAATCCTTATGCAAACTTGGGTCTTCCATAGCCTCAAGTCGCCACTGCGGAGTTCTCTCTCGAACTTCCCCCTTAACCTACAGTACTTCTATTAGTACCGGGAAGCTGAGAATCCTTGTGCAAACTTGGGTCTTCCATAGCCTCAAGTCGCCTCTGCGGAGTTCTCTCTCGAACTTCCCCCTTAACCTACAGTACTTCTATTAGTACCGGGAAGCTGAGAATCCTTATGCAAACTTGGGTCTTCCATAGCCTCAAGTCACCACTGCGGAGTTCTCTCTCGAACTTCCCCCTTAACCTACAGTACTTCTATTAGTACCGGGAAGCTGAGAATCCTTGTGCAAATTTGGGTCTTCCATAGCCTCAAGTCGCCTCTGCGGAGTTCTCTCTCGAACTTCCCCCTTAACTTACGGTACATAATATGTATGTACAGGCCCTGGACATAATGTGTCCTGTGGGGCCAATGGGCGAGACGTCAGGTCTGCACCCACTTCACCACTACCCTGTCTCTCAACTGACTCAGAGATTACAGGTGTAGTTACAAATGGCACAGGAAGGGCATGTCCCTGATTAGTGGTGATACTTTGGCACACACTGCAAGAACGGACAAAACTATCTATGTCCCGTCCCATCCCTGGCCAGAAAAAGTCAGCTCGGATACGGCCCTGGGTCTTCCTTTTGCCCATGTGACCCCCTGAGACTGAACAATGACCCCATTGTAACACTGCTAGGCGGTACTTGGCGGGAACGACAAACTGCAGTCGAACCTCGCCCTCGGGTGTTCGTGACTCACGGTAGAGCTGTCCTTGTTTACGAAGGAACTTGGCTCGACCTCCCCGTGAATACTTTATCACTCGACCCTTTTGTTTGCTCCGCACGGTAGCAAGTGTCGGGTCAGAATGTTGTTCTTGCACAACAAGTTGACTACACATCAGATCTTGCGGCGATTCAATGATCACTGGGGTGACACAGTCTGGAGCCTCAGTCATGGCTCGTGTTACCGCAGCAGCCGAAGTCTGAGTAGCGTCATTGGAGCAACTATCCTTGACTCCTTGAATATTGCCTGCTATAAAGTCAAATAGAGGCTCTGGCATGACAACTGCAAGTGTCGTACCAGTATAAAATGGATATGCCACCTGGATACATGCCTCAGGGAACAATCTCACTGATCCATCAATAAGCTTTGCATGGATCTGTCGACCTGTATACTGCTCAGGCCGAACTAAACTCTGCTTAACAGAGCAACCTGAGGAACCATTGTCTCTCAGGACCTTCACAGGAATGCCTCCCACAAACCCTGGCTGTACAAGGAAGGTACTGTCACCTGTGGTGGGGCCTGTGGAGGAAGCAGCTAGCCACTCTTGAGGCTGCTGAATTGATGTGGCAAACATTGTGCCTTGTGAGTTATAAGATGGAACATTGGCCATCTGTGAAGGGGGGTTCACTGTCACTGTGGGACTAGTGAACTGTGGGGAAGTACCCACACTGGTAGGGACGTGACCACCGTGCTGCTGCTGAGGAATGAAGACTGCATTTGCTTCCTGCCTCTTTTGAGCTGGTGGTGAAAAAGTTTGTCCCGACGGTCGGTTACGTGGCTGATACTGCTGCTGATTAGGGTACTTGTTGTACCTCTTCCACTCAGGTTTCCGAGTGTTTTGCCCCTGGTCCTTCCACTGCGGTTTTGGACCTTGGCCATTATTCTGAGAATGGCCTTGTTGCTGGGGTTCAGTCTGAGACGGCTTCCCAGACTTGTCAGGTTTTCTGTTCCAGGTGTTTTGCTGCTTGCGAGTTTGATACCCGTATGCAGTAAAGAATGCGTCAGCCTTCTCTGCCATTTGGCTGGCATCTTTCACCTGGCTGATCTTAAGCTGTGCTATGAGCTCAGCAGGCCACGACCTCTCTAGCTGTGTACGCAGCATAAGGTCAATTATCCCCTCACGCGTGGAAGGAGTTTCATCTTTCTCCATCCACTCATTTAAGTAAGCTGTGAGACGATCAAGGAACTGAACAGCTGTCTCCTTGTCTTGGAGACGAGCTCGCATGAACTGAACTTTGGCGTCGTCTACTGTGAGACCATACGCCTTAATGAGTGCAGCTTTCATCATCTCATATGTGAGATTGTCTCCACGAATTCTGTGGAGAATATCGAGGGCAGGGCCCTCAAATAGGCTAAGAAACTGAAGCCGCTTAGCTGCCTCATCCAGTTGATATAAGTCTGCCATGTCCTCAAAACGAGCTATGTACGGCTCGATTCGCTCGCTTTCCTTGTATGAAGGAAGCTTGATGCGTGGGGTCGCCAGGACATGTGCAGGGAGAACGCTCGTGGAGCTTGGACCAACTGCACCAGACGTGTCTGAAGCCAAGGAATCTCGCTTGAGCTTCAGCACTTCAAGTTCATGTTCTCGTTCTTTGTCTCGTTGTTCACGCTCGTATTCGCGCTGTTCTCGCTCGTGTTCGCGCTGTTCTCGCTCGTGTTCGCGCTGTTCTCGCTCGTGTTCGCGCTGTTCTCGCTCTTTTTCTAACTCGAGCTCGCGTTGTTTCTGCTCGTGTTCGCGCTGTTCTCGCTCGTATTCGCGCTGAATCCTACGCTCTTCACGAGCATCTTTCTCACGTTCTTGCTCGTAATTGAACCGTGAGAGAACGTAACTCTGTATTTTCTCTGGGTCTGTGAGACCCATATCTTTGGCTTCCTGTACAAATACAGCGGTAGCCATGGCGCTAATTTATTAAGCAACCCGAAATTGAGCACTGACTGCTTAGCGACGAATACTAATAAACACAAGTAAAGAATACAGACACAAGCTAGTGGTGACCAGTCTTATCTAGTTAACTGGCAAAGAATAAATCAAAAATATAAATGACTAAGAACTCTCAATAATTAACACAATGGGTACGGCGGCTACCCAGGAGCGAATAAAATCGTGTGGCGTTACCAAGAATAAACTAGAGTTAAGTACTCTATTGATTAATAAAGCAAAAATTCACTTGCTAAATCAATGGTAACCACCAGTAAACTTGTGCCTATAAACTTTAATAATAAATACCTAAATACGAATGAGTGAGCACTATCTCGTGAATAGCTTTAGAGCTAGGAGTTAATATCCTGGAATGAGGTCGCCAATTGTCACGGGGTTTTTATATTATCACGGTAATTTTGAAATAAATGGTTAAATGTTATTTAATTTGATAATAATATTCAATAATATTGAAGAGCAGAGACAGTGATTGTCTTGCTACATCAAGCAACGATTACTGTACGCTGACTTGCTAAGATTCTCAAGAACGAGAATTTATAAACTTTCTCAACAGTACACAGAAGAGACTACTCACAATTGCTGAATTACTGTACTGTTAGCCTCTGGAGAAAGTTACATCACCCCTGACAATAAATAACTAATACTAATAATAATAACATCAGGTTCTTGCTGATGCATTAACTCCTGGCACAACGGATTTTAAGTTAATACAACAAGACTGGTCTAAGTACCAGTTATGAAAGCAAACGTTTATGCAAGCTAGGAGCTATATGGAGAAATAAGCTTAATTATGGAGAAATGAAACAAGAGTTTACTTACATTAAGCTCAAGAAAGGAACTGTTAAATTTATTAATCACAAAAAATAAATTTAACGTTGCAATTCAAATCAATTAAATGAGACGCACTCACTCACTCACACAAAAGCTAAATACTTACGCCTAGGAAAAAAACACCTTAACTAAGCTCTTAAAACTACAAAATACACAAAAGAAATACCAGTCGATGAATACTATGTATCACCCGAGGGGTGGGGGGTGGGAGTACTGGGATTAACTGTACTAATGGAGCTTGGGGTGCTAGCTGACCTCTCCACTTCTGAGCACAGAACCTTTCTCCGTCACAGCAAACACTCGACTGAATTCAAATACATTGTATGGGCAGGACGCAAGGCGTGGCTAACGGTTGAGGGAAGCAGAGGCGAACGATAAAGAAACAATTGTATCGCTCAGTAGAGCACTTAGTGACGTGCATTAAATCGGTCACTTTTGAAAGTGACGAATGTTTTGAAAAGTATACTCCGAAAGGGAGGGAGAAACGGTTAGCTGAGCGATACACAGTGAGTTTTCCACTAATAGTTCGTGGCTTCTCACAAAAGGGAAATGTCGCGAATTGATTCGTGACACATACACCTGTTGTTTAACCAGTCATTTCTCCAAATCTCTTTCCCACTGACTTCTGGCACATACTTTTCCACACCAGTATTACAGAAGTCTAGAAAGGTATCCCACTTCTTCTGTATCTCTCGTTTCCCTGAATTCCCGTCAATCTACTTCTTCGAAAAATTTTCTCAATCCCGTAAGTTTCGCAAAGCTGTATCTTCCATGCATGTATAGTTCATCTCTTGTCTCCCTATTTCCTTGTGTTGTCTGGAACTCTATCACTACATGATCACATTTTCTTATGGGACACAGATATTTCAGAGCTTCAGCTGCATCAGGTTCTTTGGTTAGAATTAAATCTAGTCTTCCTGGTGTGTCACCCCCCTAAATCTTGTCTTTTCTTTGACCCACTGGGTCATTACATTATCCATTGCTGTATTTAACAGCATACTGCCCCACAAATCTTCACTTCTTCTTGAGTCCTACTCCTCCCATTTTACCTCTTTACATTTAAAGTCACACATCAGGATTATGTTGTTGCTTTTCTGAATCACTTTCTGTAGGTATCTAACTATGTCTAATAACATCGGTTTTTTCTCCTCATTCCATGCCCTTGTCTTGGGGGGGACATTTGCTACTGTGATGTCTCTCTTGCCTTTCCCTTTGGATTCTAGTATCATGTTTATCACTTCAGCCCTACCCTCTCCTATAGTCTCACCAATCTAAAACCAAGGTTTGGGTGGAGTCCAGCCGGGGATTTCCCGGCGTACAGCGCTGCCTTGTTTCCTATACTCTGATTGGCTAGTGGCTGACCTGACACCGTTAGAGCTCGCCGCTCACATCTCGCCACCTGGCCTGATATGACTTCACCCACTTCTGTGTGTGTGTGTGTGTGTGTGTGTGTGTGTGTGTGTGTGTGTGTGTGCGTAAAGACAAACTAATTTAAGTCATAAATATAATTTAAGTTATATATATAACAGAAAGTGAACAGTGGAAGCACGTGACAGAAGCTTAAATCTCCCTCTAATGGGTCAATTCCCAGTATGGGCCTGGATGTTGCTGCTTGTGAGTGTTTTAACTTATTTATTTCTATTAAGAAAATAGCGTATGTTCTACTGATTCCATCAAATTATATTATAAACGTAATTGTTACATTACTTACCCAACTTAGAACTACCGTGAAAGTCGGTAAAATTAACCACATTTTTTTCAGCAACACTGTAAAATATG
The DNA here is from genome assembly GCF_032717465.1 of Coenobita brevimanus. Classification (NCBI taxonomy): domain Eukaryota; kingdom Metazoa; phylum Arthropoda; class Malacostraca; order Decapoda; family Coenobitidae; genus Coenobita; species Coenobita brevimanus. Next base: position 49,686,437 of record NC_137054.1, on the reverse strand, counting down.
TATGCCACGTTTCTTTATTGATGTACAAGAGCCATATGCATTACAAGTTTACCTTCCTTTGATATGCTAGAATACTTACGTTTATATTGTATTAGTATGTGTGTACCTATCTGTGATGCCTATTACATATATAACAGAATCTACTCATCGCTCGTTTAGGAAGTATGGCATGGCTGCACCCAGTGCCAGACCCCACCCAAACCTTGGTTTTAGATTGGTGAGACTATAGTTCCACATTATCCACATTTATTTTATTCTTCATTGCAGGCAACACTCCTTCCATTTTTTCTTTTGCATTTCCTATCTCCCATTTGGATTTCAGTATTCTCTCTGAGCATGGTCTCTTCAGAGCACATAATGTTTGGCTCATTTATCCTAAAAAAATTGTCTGTTTTGTGTGTGTGTGTGTGTGTGTGTGTGTGTGTGTGTGTGTGTGTATATAGACCCACCCAAACCTTGGTTTTAGATTGGTGAGACTATAGTTCCACATTATCCACATTTATTTTATTCTTCATTGCAGGCAACACTCCTTCCATTTTTTCTTTTGCATTTCCTATCTCCCATTTGGATTTCAGTATTCTCTCTGAGCATGGTCTCTTCAGAGCACATAATGTTTGGCTCATTTATCCTAAAAAAATTGTCTGTTTTGTGTGTGTGTGTGTGTGTGTGTGTGTGTGTGTGTGTGTATATCTTTTGCCATTATATCTCATGAATGGCTTGAGCTGTCAATATGAAACCTTCAGGGTATCAAAATGTGACCAAAATCTTGATGAGTTCAAAAATGAGCACTTGGGGTCATGGTTAAGGTCACCAAGATGGCCTCCAAAGGTCAGCTAGTTTTTATCGCCTGCCTTTAACACCATTATACAGTCACTACTCACTATATGTTGAACCGGTATGCGATAATTCACTACAATTATAACAAAAATGTTACACCCCAAAATCCTATTTACTTTGAATTTATCTGTCATTTTCTCATTTTTCCTGCCGTTGCAGAGTAGTACGGTTTTCAAAAAATTGGGCAGATGTTTTCACCCACATTGTATATGTCATTTTTGCATTTCGACCATTTCTTGGCCTCAAAAATTGCTCTTCGTGATATGAGAGGTTTGGCACTCAGATAGTGCATTAAGGGAGAGCTGACTGCATATTTATCGATCTGTCTGTCTATCTATCTATTTATCGATCTGTCTATCTATCCTATATATCCATCCATCCAATCATCCATCATCCAATCCGATGCTGCCCCATGAGGAGCTTAGGAGCCCAGGGGTAGGGAAGTTGGTCCTGACATTTAAGATGAGAGTGACCAGTCTCACCCATGCCTGAGTGGCATTATGTGAGCAATGAACCCCAACCATTCCTTGGATATAAACCTGCACCGGCTTAATCCGATTGGAGTGCTGTAATTACAGTACTCACTAAACCATCAGGCACCATAATTTGGATATATGGTTTCCAACAAGCAATGTAAATGGTTTCCTGGTGTACAGGAAACCATTTCTCATGTCACTTAGTGTTGAGTCAACCATAGGCAGAAGGAAGAGGAAAGAGTGAAGGAAAGAAAGACAGAGGGAGTGTAAAGTCACCCATAGGCAGAAGGATGAGGAAAGAATGAAAGAAAGAAAGACAGAAGAGGATGGAAGGAAGGGAGGAAAGGGCAGACACTCAAAATAGCACCACATCAAGCTAGTGGGTGGTTAGTGTTCCCACCTACCACAGGTAGTTCCTCGATTCCGATAAAAGAAAAGTCTGGTTTATTGAAGTCCGTTATATCGAGGTTGTACGGTGTACAGTGGAAGCTCGATTATCCAGGCTCGGATTATCCAGCTTTCGGTATATCCCGGCCGTGACCCAATGGTTCAGTGGTACAGTAATTCATAGAATTATCTGTACGATAGCTCCGGTTTAAACAGGAAGCATCCAGTTTCTAGGGAGAGAGGCATGGATAAACCAGAGAGAGTCTTGCTCACCCTGCCCCCATCCACACCTCCTGCTCACAACTCGATCACAAGGGTGGTAGGATGGAGTTTGGTGAGGCAACTGATACTCCTGACGTAGCCTAACTTTGCTTAACTACTTAATAATTTAACCTAATTTAACCTAACCTGGGCTCCAGTTGGGAAATTGGGAAACTTAATCCACTTTTGTGTGTGATGAGTTTCTTCCATCATCCCCGAAGCAATCGTAGGTACGGCTTAAAGGACATGATAAAAGAGAAAATCTTTCAGCAGGAGAAGGTAATTTACTACCCTCAAAACAGAAAAACACAGAAAACAAACTGGAGGAATATGAAGTGAATTGGTGAGGTCTTTAGACTGTATGCTTAGACGAAAAGTAATGGGTTTCCTAGTTTTAGGGAACGAAATGAAACAAGAATGTCTGCTAATCAGAAAAAACAAACAAAAAAATACTCATCTCATGTGTTCTCGTAAGTTAGCATTCAGTTCTGCATTCTTCGTTAGGTATCGCGCCTCCCAACACATTTCGGACCAACAGATCATTGTTATTTCTTCCTCTTACATTTACTGTTCACTCTTTTGTTCGTTCTTAAGTGTACCGTATGTGTGAAAGAGAGTATTAATACAAACAATAATGCATTCCATTAACCCCATCATAGCAGTCAGCCTCGAACAATGCTTTACTGTACCGGTGTCAGGGATGTTGGGTTAGGGAGAGCTATAAAAAACTGCGAACAATTATGGGAAGGGAACGAAGGTCACTGGTATGTTTTCACGACCCTCCTGTACCATCTCAAACAGTCAGGCGGCCTGCCACTTCATCTCAGATGTTTTCACCGATATGTTTAAATGCTAATGTAACATGCACCCTAATTATGAGTAAGTTTCTTCCATTATCCCGGAAACAAACGTAGGTAAGGCTTAAGGAACGTTATGATAAGAAAACAAACTAGAAAAATACAAAAACAAACTAGAGAATATGAATTGATTTGGTAAGGTTATTAGGCTGTGTGCTTGGACGAAAATTTACGAGTTTCACAATTATAGGGGACGAAATGGAACAATTATGTTTACTAATAAGAAAAAATACTTTCATCTCAAATGTTCTCTTAAGGTGGCATTCAGTTCCACATTCTTTGTTCGATGTTGCTTCCCAACACATTTCGGACCGACAGAGCATACAGTTATTTCTGCTCCTTACAGTTAAGTGTACATTTATTGGACATTCTTTTGTTCGTTCGTGTATGTGTGAAAGAGAGAGTATTGATACAAACAATAATGTATTCCATTAACCCCTTATGGCTGCTAGCCTTGAACAATGCTTTACTGTACCGGTGTCAGTAACGTTAAGTTAGGGAGAGCCATAAAAACTCCGAACAATTATGGGAAGGGAACCAAGGTCACTGGTATGTTTACACGACCCTACTCTACCATCCCAAACAGCTCGGCGGTCCTTTCATCCCAGATGTTTTCGCCAATATGTTTAAATGCTAAAGTAACATGCACCCTAACTTTGTTTAAATTCTAATGTAACATGCCCCCTAATTTTCTTTCACGAATCATAACAAATCACAAGATGGGTTTAGGGAGGAGGGGAAAAAGCCAGGTGTACCAGACGAGTCTTTTCACATCTGTAAGAAAAAGAAACTGACTTTATAACTTTGAAAAAATGGTTTCAAGGTCTGCCACGGCAGCACACAAATTTCTGAACTCATGAACATTGAGGATTTGAGGGGGGTAAACATACGCTTTGCTGTAAGCAGTAAAAGCACCTTACCAAATCAGTTCATCCTGATAGTCTGTTATATTTTTCTGATTATTTGTGGGTTGGTAAATAAACATTTCTTGTTAAATCTTTCCCCGCTGTTTTTATCTGTTCTGGTGTGACTACTCTTTGATTCGTTAACGTAATGGCAGAAGACACTGTTCTAATCTAAGTGTTTAAACCTGGCCTAACCTAGCTTAACTGCACCTAATAATGTAACCTAACCTAATCTTCAGTTGGGAAGTTGGGAAACGAAGTCCACATTTGAGTACGATGAGTTTCGTCCTTTGTGCTGGAAACAGTCGTAGGTACAGGTTTAGAATGTGACGATAATAACAGGGAGGAAATCTTTCAGTAAGAAAACGTGATTTACCGAACTGAATATAGTCTGAAAAATACTGAAACAAGCTGGAGGAATATACATTGAACTGGAAAGGTCTTTCTGGTACTTAAGTGTACGTTTACCGGTAAATAAATCAGTCTAACAGTACAGTACTTGTGTTTCCGCCGGATTAAACGTGCTTTCGGACTAATCAGGCACCCCTTAACACCGTATAGCCCGGATAATCGGGCTATCTCTGTATTTACCTAATTGTGATATACAAGAAATGAGCCACACTCATGGGGTCCCGTCTCTGTTTCTCAATAAGTCAAATTTAGCTTTAAACTTGTTTATGTTTTTAGACTGGACAGTCTCTTTGTCCAGGCTATTCCACAGGTCTATACATCTATAAGGAAAACTATATTTCTTGATATCCTTCAAGCAGCTTGGCTTCATCAATTTCATTCCGTGTCCTCTTGTTACTGTCTTATCCCATACAAACAGAGCTTCTCTATCAGTTTTATCTTCTTCCATCATGGTCCAGAACACTGCAAAACACTGCAATCATATCGCCCTTCTTTCTCCTTTCCTCTAAGGAAGGCAAATCCAGCTTTTCCAGCCTCCTTCTGTACGACAGATCTGCCAGACTGGGGATCATCCTGGTTGCTGTTCTTTGTATTCTCTCAATCTTGTGTATATCTTTCTTTTTGTATGGGGTCCATACTACTGCTGCAGATTCTAACCTGGGGTGGATCATGGCCACTATCAATTTTTTCATCATTTCCTCATTCATATAATGAAATGCTACTCTTATCGTAGTCAAGAGTATATACGTCTCTCTAACTGCCTTGTTAGTATGTTTTTCATGTGACAAACTATCCTGGACCGGCACTCCCAAATCTTTCTCGTCTCTCACTTTTGTGATTGGTTCATTACCCATCAAATAATTCAGTGATGGCCTCTTGGTACTTTTACCCATTTCCAATATTTTACATTCTTTGTGTTGAATTTCATTTCCCACATCCTCCTCCAATCGTGTATCCTATCCAGATCCTCCTGCAGCATTTTACAGTCTTCCTCAACCTCTGCCTTCCTCAAGATCTTTGCATCATCAGCAGACAGACTTGCATAACCATTCACTCCATCTACCATATCATTTATGTAAATCAGGAACATTACTTGTGCCAACACCGAGCCTTGTGGGACTCCCCTTGTTACTTCCCTCCATCCAGACATCCTACCCTTTATTACTGTCCTCATTTGCCTGTCTCTCAAAAAGTCTCTCATCCATTCCAAGAGGTTCCCCTTCAGTCCTCCTATATGCTTTAGTTTCCACATTAGTCTCTTATAGGGTACCTTGTCGAAGGCCTTCCCCAAATCAAAGTACATACAATCCACCCAACCATCTCTTTCCTGTAGCACATCAATCACTCTTGAGTAAAAGCTCAACAAGTTGGAAACACATGACCTTCCACTTCTGAGTCCAAACCGACTTTCAGCCAAAATATTCATCTCTTCCAGATATTTTATCCATCTATCTTTCAGGATTCTCTCACACAGTTTTGCTACCATGCTGGATAGGGACACTGGTCTGTAATTCAGGGGCTCTTCACTGTTTCCTCCCTTATAAATTGGTACCACAGTTGCTCTCTTCCTTTCTTGAGGAACTTTCTCCTCTTCCAGAGAACACAGTTAAACTGACTCTTCTCTGCCAGTTCTTCTCTGCATTCCCTCAGTACCCAATTTGAGATTCCATCTGGTCCTGGGGCTATCCTTACATCTTGAGTTTCCAGTAATTTATACACTTCCTGTACTTCCACTTTTATATCTTTTATCACTACATTTCTAATCACTCCCTCCCTTTCCACAAACTTCTTTTAATATGTGAAAACTGATTGGAAACATTTGTTCATTAATTCAGCTTGCAATGCCGCATCTTTATAGACCTCTCCTTCTACCTTCAGTTTGGTGATTTCTTCCTTTTGTTTCAGTTTGCCATTGACAAATCTATAAAACAGTTTTTCAAAATTCCTTTCTTCCTCTCTGCATATTCTTGTGTATTCATTTCTAGTTCTTTTATATTCTTCCTTTGTTCTGTTATTACCTCTCTTTCTGCATTTGTTCCACGCCATGTCTCTCTCTTTTTTTGCTATCATACACCTTCTATTAAACCACTCCTTTTTCCTATTTTCTTTCCCCCTTACTCTTGGTACAAATTTTTCCACTCCCAAATTATAGAGGTCTAGAAAGATATCCCACTTCTTCTGAATCTTTCTTGTTTCTCTGAATTTTCTCCATTCCGCATTTTCGAAAAATTTTCTCAACCTGTAAAGTATGCTTTCCCAAAGTTGTATCTTGCCTGCCTATAAAGCTTGTCTCTTGGCTCGACGTTCCCTATTATCATCTGGAACTCAATGACCACATGATCCCTTTTTCCAGTAGGACACAGATATTTCAAGGATTCTATTACATCGGGTTCTTTGGTAAACAGTAAATCTAGTCTTGCTGGTGTGTCCTCACCCCGGAACTGTGTCTCTTCTTTGACCCATTGCATCATCACGTTGTTCATTGTTCTATGTATCTATCTATCTATTGCTAGATGCTATAATCCCATAAGGGGTGGCCATTGATATTGAGTTATTTGTTTTACAGGGAGGGGCACTAGCCCTCCACCAACCCACTTGTTGACACGTAGGATTTGGTTATATGGTTACCACCCAGCTTTGTAAATGGTTTCTTTGCATACAGGAAACCATTTGACTTGTCACTCAATGTAAAGCCACCTGTAAAGGAAAGAAAAGCAATAAGAAGTGACAGAAAAGATTGGAGAAATAGGAAGAGAGGAGGGCAGCCACAGAAAAAAAAAAAAAAAAAGGCTAAGGAAGAAGTAGGCAGCACTACATCAAGTGAGTGGATGATGGTCGCCACCACCTACCTCTATGTTGTATTTAATAATATAGTGCCCCACGAATCTTCTTTGCCTCCTGGATCCCATTTCTCCCAGTTCACCTCTTTACAGTTAAAGTCACCCATTAAAATTATATTGCTGCTTTTCTCAATTATTTTCTGTAAATAACTAGCCATGTCTGACAACATCTGGCATTCATCATCATTCCATGCTCTTGTCTTGGGGGGAACATACACTACCGCCATGTCTTACTTGCTATTCTCTTGAGTTTCTAATTTCATATTTATCACTTCAGGGCTGCCTTATCCCATTTCCACGGTATCTATATTTATGTCGGTCTTCACTGCTATCATCATTCCTCCTCCCGTTATTTCTTTTCTGTCTCTTCTCCACAGTTTGTATTTATCATTTCCCATATGAATATCAATATTTTCTCTTAACTTGGTCTCTTCAAAACACTTAACATCAGGTTCATGTACCCTCAAGAAATTGTTAATTTCTATCCTTGCCAATATTAAACCATCAATGTTAGTATATACCACCTTCAGATTATTTTTGGTGGTTTTTTATACCTTCTTCTCTCTTCTCCGTTGGTACCACTTCCTCAATTTGTGATCCATAACTCTCCAAGAAAACCCTGTCTTCTTTTCCTCCGTTCTCTGTTCGTTTTTTGCCTTTACTTCTTTTACTAACTCCTTTGTTTTAGCTCTTTCTTCCTCATTTGCATCTCTCCTTATCCATTCATTTTGGAACCCTTCCTTGTCTGATAATTTCCATGTTTTATTGATAATTTCATTTACTGTTGCCTGGGACTTAAACTTTACCTTCGTTGGCCTTGCCGTTCCTTCCTCATACTTTCCTAATCTAAACACGTCTTCAATCTCTTCTTGAGCTTCGTTGTTTCCCTCCATGACTACTGATATTATTTCTTTACCCTTACTCAGTTCTTTTCTTTCTCTTTCTGATCTTACTGTCATATGTTTTTCTTTTACTCCTGAAATTATTACACATTTTTTTTGTCTGCTACATCCCTAACTAAAGATTCTCTACTTCTCAGCACCCTAACGACCTCCCTCTCCACCTTTTCCTTGCTTTCTTGTTCTATAATCTCTCAAATTTACATTTCCCTATTCCTGAATTTTCCTCCACCCCTTATGTTGCTCCTTGATTTCTTTAATGTGCTCATCCTGTATTCTTTATTTGGATTCATACTCATCTAGTTTGCTTTTCATCCTGTCTCTTTCCTCTTCCAACCTCTTATTCTCTTTTTTAAGCTGTTTTATTTCATTAGAGGCAGATTCATTACACACTTTTAACTCTGTGACTTCTCTTTTTTGTTCATCACTTTGTGTACAAACTCTTTCCAGTTTATTCCTTAGAATTTTGATCTTGTTTTCCTGCTCTTTGGTCCATTCCTCTAACTCTCTAATTACTGCCCATACCATTTTTATCTCTTGGACATTCCTCTCTGCTGTTTTCTCTAGTCATGCTACTCCTGTTTGGTTCAGTTTAGTACTTCCATTTCCCACATCATCTTCGGAGAAGCCCATGACATCCCTCTTTCCAGATTTAAACAAGGCACTGTCCCTTTCCACCATAATACAACCATATGGAGACTTTCTGTTTCCACTATATCTTGTACTTTTTATGAGCGAAACCACTTTTTTTTTTTTTTTTTTTTTTTTTTTTTTTTTAACTACTGTCCGACAGGACCACCACTAATGCAACTCATTCACATAATCACAAATACTGTAGGCTGGTCTCCTTTTCATCGCTGATTCAGCGATTATTTCCCATGAACCAGGAAGAGCTCCGTCTCTGTCGGCAACCTGTGTGTGTGTGTATGTGTATATATATATATATATATAAATAAATATTTTTATGCGAGGAAGAAGGAACCAAAGGCCATGAGCCCGCAATAACAGTTCCCTTCAAGAGAAATACATAATACAATAGAGAGCCAAATTCAAGATCCGATCATTTTGAGATGCCTGGACACACTGCGTTTGAAAGACTGGAGATCATAGTCAGCAGGAAATACAGACAGAGGGAGACAGTTCCAGAGCTGACCTGTTGCATAAATGAAAGACTGGGAGTAACGATTAACTCTTGCATTAGAGAGTTGGACAGAAAAGGGATGAGAATTTGCTACCAGACGGGTGCTACGCGCCCATCGTAGAGGTGGAGGAATGCAAGCAGACAGTTCAGAGGAGCAGTGACCATTAAAGTAGCGATAGAAAAGAGATAAAGATGCAACAGTGCGGCGAAGAGACAGAGGTTGAAGGGAGTCAGTAAGAGGAGGAGAGTTAATGAGACGAAAAGCCTTTGACTCCACCCTATTGAGAAGAGCTGTATGTGGGGAGCCTCCCCACACATGAGAGTTGTACTCCACACAGGGGCGGATAAAACCCCTGTATAGAGTCAACAATTGTGCAGGGGTAAAGAAAGAGCGGAGTCGGCTTAGCACACCCAATCTCTTGGAAGCAGATTTTACAAGAGATGTAATATGATCTTTCCAAGATAAGTCCCGAGTAAATGAAACCCCAAGCATGTTCAAGGATGATGCAGGATTAATCTGAATATTATTAAACATTAGTGGGTATACCTGTGGAAGATTTTGTCGGGTTGATAGGTGTAAGAACTGAGTCTTAGATGCATTAAAAACAACCATATTATTTTTACCCCAGTCAGAGATACGAGCCAAGTCAGACATTAGGTGTGCCATAGCCTCATCCCTTGTTTGTTGAAGTAACTGTTGAGATGGGCGTTGCGGGAACCGAATGGAAAGGTGAAGGGTGGAGTCATCAGCGTATGAGTGGATAGGGTTAGCTGTACAGCTTAGAAGATCATTGATGAATAAAAGGAAGAGAGTTGGTGATAGGACAGAGCCCTGAGGAACACCACTGTTGATAGATCTAGGAGAAGAACGATGGCCGTCTACAACAGCGGCTATAGAACGACCAGAAAGGAAGTTAGCGATGAAGGCACAGATTGAAGGATAGAAACCGTAGGAGGGCAGTTTGGAAATTAAAGATTTATGCCAAACTCGATCGAAAGCCTTTGAGATGTCAAGTGCAATGGCAAAGCTTTCACCAAAGTCCCGAAAGGAGGATGACCAGGAGTCTGAAAGGTAGGTGAGAAGATCGCCAGTGGAGCGTCCCGACGGAACCCGTACTGACGATCGGAAAGAAGGTTGTGATAGGAAAGATGCCTTAAAATTTTTCTGTTGAGAATTGACTTGAAAACTTTTGAAATACAGGACGTTAAAGCAATTGGACGATAGTTGGAGGGTTGGGAGTGGTCACCCTTCTTTGGGACTGGCTGAATGAGAGCAAACTTCCAGCAAGAAGGAAAGGTACAAGTTGACAGACAAAGCCGAAAGAGTTTGCCTAGGCAGGGTGTAAACACAGAAGCACAGTTTTTGAGAACAACAGGAGGGACCCCATCAGGCCCATATGCCTTGTTAGTACTGAGGCCAGTGATGGCAGAAAATACATCAACTGAAGAAATTTTAATGTCAGCCGTGAGGAAGTCAGAGGGGGGAAGTGATGGAGGAACAGCACGGGAATCGTCTAAGGTGGAATTGGAGGAGAAAGTTTGTGCGAAGAGATCTGCTTTATCAGTAGAAGAAATAGCTACAGAACCATCAGAGTAGAAAAGAGGAGGGAAGGATGATGAGGTAAAGTTGTTAGAAAGATTTTTGGCAAGGTGCCAGAAGGAGCGGGAAGAACTTGAGTTGGAGAGTTGAGAGCATTTAGTATGGATGAAATTATTTTTAGTAGAGTGAAGAACAGACTTAGCACGATTCCGGGCAGAAACGTAAAGATGATGTGATTCAGGGGTGGGTTGGCTCCGGTACCTTTTGTAGGCCCTCTCCTTGTTGCAGACAGCATTAGAACATGTGTGATTAAACCAAGGCTTTCTTGCATTAGTCAAAGAATATGAGAAAGGAATGTATGCTTCCATGCCTGAGAGAATAACATCCGTAATGCGCAAGGCACACTGAGATGGCTCCCGGCCATGGAAGCAGTAATCATTCCAGGGAAAATCAAAGATGTATATATATATATATATATATATATATATATATATATACAGTAATCCCGCATTTTTTGCGGATTTTTTGTCTACGGTTTTGCCCTCTCGCGGATTTTCTTAGCATTAATAAGTTCAACAAAAATATCCTTGAATATACATAAAAAAAAAAAATTTGAAATTCCCGCAGCTTCCAATTGTAGCGCGGTAAACTCACGCCACCCTCTGTCCCTTTCCCGTGGCCCCTCTGCCAGTGTTACCATATCTAGCATAATTTTATTCTTTTAGCATAATTTTGATCAAATTTTCGAGTCTGGAATATTTTTTAGCATATTAGAAGTTTTAGAATCATTCTAGCATAATTTAGAATGGAATGGAATATTTTTAGAATAATTTTATAAAAGCTACAAATCAGAGAGAGAGAGAGAGAGAGAGAGAGAGAGAGAGAGAGAGAGAGAGAGACGAATAAGGTAAGATGTTTGAATAGTTGGTTACTTTCAGTTTGGGCTTGGTTGGGTTGGATTAGGTTGGGTTGGATTAGGTTGGGTTGGATTAGGTTAGGTTGGATTAGGTTAGGTTAGGTTAGATTAGGTTTTAGGTTAGGTTCAGTTTGGTTCGGTTAGGTTAGGATAAGTTTGAGCTTCGTACTTTACCCATGAAACCTAGTTTTTTCCGATGGGTTTTGGTATGATTCATTCGATTTTCAGCTTCATTTCAGTCGGAAATGACCATTTTCTGTGTTTCCCCCCCTCCCTATAACCCCCGATTCCCCAAAGATCCCTCATTATTTCAAGGGGATGGGGGGGGGTCATATCTCAAAATCTGGTTATTTCCGACGGAAATGATGCTCAAAATCGAACGAATCACATCAAAATCCATCAGAAAAACGTAAGTTTTGTGGGAAAAAGCAGTATGGGTAGATACCGATATTTATCCTCTTACTGTATGTAGGTTCATTTTAATATTTTCATAGTAAACAATACATAATTAATATGTTGCACGAATATGTATAGAATTTTATCATTTAGCTTCAAGTTAGCATAATTCATTTTTTACTTGGAACAAATATGCTCAATCTAGCATAATTTTTTCATTGCCCTAGCATAATTTCGTTGTTTGGATATGGCAACACTGCTCTCTGCCCCGCAGTCTTCAGTCCACGCCTGACTGCCTTAAGTGGCTGTTGTGGTTGTAACCACACTATGATATGAGCCTCTTTCCTTCCACTTGCTTTCCACATGGCCCCAGGACGTAAGCCAGCCTCACCAAAGGCTAATAATACAATTAGTAAGAACTCCAGAGTGACAAAACGATCAAGTTATGACCTTAGCAGAGAAAATTGTGTTACTGGACAAGCTAAGAAACGACCGTGCGAGTGTTTGCTATCACCAGTTAATGCATCTTTTTATTTTGTACTGTTTTGTTAATAAATGTGTAGATAATTGTGTATTACAGTACGGTGTTTACGTTTTTCCTTCATAATGGAGTATGTGCTTTCAATCTTGTAAGAAGGTATTTCGGGAGGAGTATGGAGGTTTCGGGACAATTCGCAGTCACAACAAACACAAAACAATTCGCCTTCATTAATGAAGATAGCTATGGGTGACGCTAGAATATAATTCAAAGGCAACTACAGCGAGGAAGAAACAAGTTAATTATTGACTAAAGGTGCAACTAATAAATAATATCCAGAACCTACGCTACTGAACATAGACTTTGCTGGATCCCCCTGAAATATAGTTATTAAAGTATTGATTAATTAATAATAAGTATATTGATGAAAGTATTGATTAGTATATTTATAGAATGGCGGGGAATCGTCCAGGGTGCGAATTGTTTTGAAGGGGAATCGTCCATGTATTGACGGGGAATTGTCTGACGGCGAACTGTCTCTCAATCAGTATGGACATGGACTGTGTGATGGGCAGCATGGTGGACACAAGTGCAAGTTTTCAATTGTTAATAGAGTATTCGCGGAATTGACTTTTCGCGGGGGTTACAAGAACGTAACTACCGCGAAATATGCGGGATTACTGTATACAGTAGTCCCTCCAATATCCGATGTAATAGAGCCAACAGCATGTCCGGATAGTGATCCCGTCCGGATAGTGATCCCGTCCGGATATTGGACCCTAACTCAGAAAAACACCTATACAACTCCCTCTGGACATGCATAGCACCTATTTAAGACCCAAATCACACCAATAAGGGACATAAAAGACTGAAATTAATGCAAAAGAACCATAAAATGAGGTTTTTGAGGTAGGTTTATACAATATTAAATATTCTGGGTACTTACAACAAGTTCCTGGCTCCTGGACTGGTAGTTATGGACCCTAACCTAGCCTAACTCAGAAAAACACCTCCCTACTGCACATGCATAGCACCTAAGACACTATTCACACCAATAAGGGACATAAAAGAGTGAAATGAGGTGTTAGAGGTAAGTATGGAAAGAATAGTACAATATGAAACATTCTGGGTACTTACAGCAAGTCCCTGGCCATCTCGATGAATAACCCGCCTCCTCTCAGACTCTGACAGTAAGAAGGAGTTCCTGAAGCACTTGCAGTACACTGTTCATGAAGTCTTGCACTGAACTTAGTCATTTGCATTCAGAATTCCATTCTCTTAACACTGTGCACTCTTGTCTTACTTGCGGTCCATTGTACCTTAATGAAATAAGTGTTGCACTCTGCACTTTAAGTCTTTCCACTCTTAAAGCCATTTTCTAAACACACTCAAGTTAATTTACGTTACATTTACAGTCCATTAAATTTTTTTCTTTTCACTCAAAACTCGATTTCCTTAACACTATGCACTGTTTTTTTCACTGCACAACACTGTAAATTCCCGTGTGGTCTAGTGGAGAAGTTCTTGGTGCCTAATCACTGTCAGAGTCTGAGAGTAGCACATGCAGGTGACCCAGGGGTGCGTCGCTGGGTTGTGGTGATAGCGTACCCACTGCATAGGACTCTGAAGAGAGGCGCAAACTCATGTCGAGTGGTGACTCCACCGTGCCTGATGTGCTGGGCTGTGGCTCAGAGCATGAGGGCATGTCTTGGGGAGGCAATGGAGTGGAGGCAGGGCTGGGCACAGCGGGAGTCACGGGCCTGAAAAAGCTGTCAATCGTTGATTGACACAAGGAACGATGATTTTGACGATTAATGTTACGCTGCCTGAAAGCGTGCACATCCTCCACAAGTCCCAAGGGCCCCATCTCCCTGTCGCAGTCCAGGTGCTCCAGGTAGTCCAGAACGAACTCTAGGTGTTCCCGGAGTGCACTCAGCTTGGGGATGGCTGGAGTAGTGTCACGCTGAGAGGAGTCCACATCATCGTCGCCGTCCTCGTCAAAATCTTCAAGCTGAGTACTGACACCTGCAACTGAAGATGCGATCTCGATATCAGACATGGTCTGATATCCAGGATCGCCCTGGTCGTCATTCAACCACTCATGCACTTCGTCCACATCAACATCGTTGCCATGCGCACATAGACGTGCATGGAAGTCATCCATGTCAAAACTAGGAAATCATGGTCCACGTCCGTTCCGAGAAGCAGACGAGAAAAACCATTTTCTAAAGTCTTGACAGGGATTTCCTTCCATGCACTGGCCCAGTTGTAGATGGCAGACTTGATGTTGTAGCGGCGAATGTTTTCCAAAGTCCGCTGGCCTTGCGTGCCCCGTCCCTCCCTGCTCTCGTCCTCGTCCTCGAAGATGACCATCACCTCATCCAGGAACTTCCGCCGGTACAGCCTCTTCATTGCCACGATCACTCCTTGGTCCTTTGGTTGGATGAGAGCAGTGGTATTAGGTGGCAGAAACATGCACCTAATGCGCCCATTCTCAGCCACCAAGTCCTTGTCGCACGGGTGGGCAGGTGCATTGTCGAGGAGAAGGAGGGCCTTTACCTGGTCGCGTGGGATTCCCAGTTTCTCCTTCTGGTAATGGATGACCTCCTTGATGAAATGGCGGTGGAACCAGTCTTTGAAGATGTGGGATGTGAACCATACCTTCAAGGAATGGTACCAGACGACAGGAAGGACATCCATCACCCCACGAAGACACTGAGGCTGCTTTGCACGGCCAACAATAACGGGCTTAGGCCGGTGCATGCTGTTAGCATTGGCACAACACAAAGCAGATATCCGTTGCTTGGAGAGCTTGCGGCCAGGTACACGTTTCTCCGTCTCCTCGGCTAGAGTGTTCGTAGGCAAAGAGCGATAGAATAAGCCAGTTTCGTGAGTGTTATAGACTTGACCGAGAGTTAGGCCCTACCTCTCAATCAAGCCCCTCACCTTGTGCCAAAACTTGTCAACTCCATCCTCGTTGGCGTCCATTGCTTCGCCATGGGACTTACGGTTGGTAAGGCCATGTCGGAACTTGAACGCGAAGAGCCAACCTTCGGATGCCTTGAAGTCTAGGGCGTCATGAAGCCTTGCGAACTTCTCAGCAGCAGCCTTCAGCTCCGTTCCATGCACCATCACACCAAATGCATGCTGCTGTCAATACCAAATCAACGTAGAGCGGTCGACTTCTGCATACTTGGGAGTATACATCACGTTCCTCTCCACTTTGCGTTTGCTTTTCGATGAGAAGTCATCCGTGTACTGCATGAGTTTGTCTCGGGAGATCTTCACATCAAACAAAGGAGACCGGGCCAGGTTGAATTCATGGAGGATACGTGAGGTAGACTATCCCGCGTGCACCTTGTCCAATATCTCCCTCTTCTTCTCCAGAGTCAAAACCACTCTCTTCCTCGTCTCAGGCGGCGGGGCCATCATCACACACATTAAGGAGAGGCACGAGAGCAGCAGGAGTGCCTGCAGCAGGTAAGGCACCACCACAAAAGCGAGCACGTGGGCAGCCATTACGACGAGCATCCACACACAACAAGAGACGGGCAGTAAGTGGGGAGGATGCAGGGGCGCTCTAGTGGACTTCGGCGGAGCAACACACCAAAACACAGCTCGCCCGCGCCGCGCGTGCTAACTTCAAATTACAGGCGGGAAAAAGTCGGATTTTTTTTTTTTCTGCGGTTTTTGGCCCATTTTGGAAATATTCGATCCCAGGACGAAAATGTTCGGTTATCGGGGATGTCTGGAAAATGGGTGTCCAGATATTGGAGGGATTACTTATATATATATATATATATTTGGATCCTCAGTGGTACAGTGGTAGAGTGTGTGTTTCATACACTGATGAACCAAGGTTCGCGCCCCGCCAGGGTAAGAAACTTTGGGAATGTTCACCCGGCCACGTACTGGATTGGCAGACACCAGGGGTGCTGTGGTTGAACCAGTGTCGCTTACTATAAAGTATGCTTGCGCCCAGTTGGCTTGCGCGGGCCGATTACACTTGGTTCACAGACTACATACACATCCAAAGCCACTCCAAGACTACAATTACACTTACAAGCACTTCTCACCCTACATACGATCTCTACCAGACAGCCTAAGCTACTTGGTAGAGATACATTGGCTGTATTGTCCCGACTTTGGTCCAGATAGGCCGGTCCTGCAGTGGATACTCAAGCAGCTGATGATGATATATATATATATATATATATATATATAGTGGTAGGTGGGGGCGCTCACCATCCAGTCACTTGATGTATTGCTGCTCTTGGGTGTCTGCCCTTTCCTCTCTTTCATCCTTCTTTCCTTCCATCCTCTTCTGTCTTTCTATCCTTCTTACTTTCCTTGTCCTTCTGCCTATGGGTGACTTTACACTCCCACTTCTGTCTTTCTTTCCTTCATTCTTTCCTTTTCCTTCTGTCTGTGGGTGATTCTACACTGAGTGACAAGCCAAATGGTTTCCTGTACACCAAGAAACCATTTACTAACCATATAACCAAATTTTGACACCTGGTGGTTTAGTGGGCAATTATTGCGCTCCAGTCGGATTGAGCCAGTGAAGGTTTATATCCAAGAGATGGTTGAGGTTGATTCCTCATGCAATGCCACTGATGGATGAGTGAGGCTGGTCACTCTCATCTTAAATGTCGAGACCAACTGCCTAGCCCTGGGCTCCTATGCTCCTCTTGGGGCAATGTAGCTTTGGATGATGGATGGATGGATATATATAGATAGATAGATAGATATAGATATATACATATACAGTGTACAGTAATCACTTTAATGTCCGACGTAATAGAGCCATAGGTTGGTCCGGTTATTGGTTTTGTCCGGATATTGGGCCCCAGCTTAAGAACTTGTACTTATGGACCCTAACTCAGAGAAACACCTATACAACTCCCTCTGGACATGCATAGCACCTATTTAAGACCCAAATCACACCAATAAGGCACATAAATGACTGAAATAAATGCAAAAGAAACATAAAATGAGGGTTTAGAAGTATGTTCATACATTAATAAACATTCTGGTACTTATGGACCCTAACCTAGCCTAACTCAGAAAAACACATTCCTTCTGCACATGCATAGCTACTAACACCCTATTCACACCAATAAAGGACATTAAAGAGTGAAATGAGGTAAGTATAGTATGGAAAAAAGTACAGTATGAAACATTCTGGCTACTTACAGCAAGTCCCTGGCCACCTCGATGAATAACCGCCTCCTCTCGGACTCTGACAGTAAGAACGATTTCCTGAAGCACTTGCAGTACACTGTTCCTGAAGTCTTGCACTGAACTTAGTCTATAACACACAGAAGTCCGTTCTCTTCACAGTGTTCACTTTTGTCAAAATAATGCTCCATTGTAACTTAGTGTTGCACTTTAACTTTTCCCATTTTTTTTTAATTTTCCAAAGCCAAAACAAACAAGTCTATTTACGTTACATTTTTTTCCTAGTCTTTTCTCTCACAACTTTCAATCCTTAACACAACACACTGTTTTTTTCACTGCACAACACTCAAAATTCCCGTGTGGTCTAGTGGAGAAGTTCTTGCTGTTTATTCACTGTCAGAGTCTGAGAGTATCACTGGCAGGCGACCTAGGGGTGCATTGCTGGGTTGTGATGATGGCGTACCCACTGCAGAGGACTCTGAAGACAGCCGCAAACTCACGTCGAGCGGTGACCCCACTGTGGCTGATGTGCTGGGCTGTGGCTTGGAGCATGAGGGCCTGTCTTGGGGAGGCAATGGAGTGGAGCCAGGGCTGGGCACAGCGGGGGTCATGGGCCTGAAAAAACTGTCAATGGTTGATTGACACAATGACCGACGATTCTGACGATTGATGATGCGCTGCCTGAAAGCACGCACTTCCTCCACGAGTCCCAAGGGCCCCATCTCCCTGTCGCAGTCCGGGTGTTCCAGGTAGTCTAGGACGAGCTCTAGATGTTCCCGGAGTACGCTCAGCTTGGGGATGGCTGGAGTAGTGTCCTGCTGAGAGGAGTCCGCATCATCGTCGCCTTCAGCGTTGGAGTCTTCAAGTTCGGTACTGACACCTGCAACCGAAGACGCGATCTCGATATCAGACAACGTCTGATACCCAGGATCTCCCTCGTCGTCATCCAACCACTCACGGACATCGTCCACATCTACATCGTCGCCGTGCGTACGTAGCCGTGCATGGAAGTCATCCACGTCAAACCCTAGAAAATCGTACTCCACATCCGTTCCGAGAAGCAGACGAGACCAACCATTTTCAAGAGTTTTCACAGGGACTTCCTTCCATGCACTAGCTCAGTTGTACAGCGCAGACTTGATGTTGTAGCGGCGAAGGTTTTCCAAAGTCTGCTAGCCTCGTGTGTCCCGTCCCTCCCTGCGCTCGTCCTCGTCCTCGAGAACAACCATCACCTCGTCCAGGAACTTCCGACGGTATAGGTGCTTTGTTGCCACGATCACTCCTTGGTCCATTGGTTGAATGAGAGCAGTCATATTAGGTGGCAGAAACATGCACCTAATACGGCCATTTTCAGCTACCAAGTCCTTGTCGCACAGGTGGGCAGGTGCATTGTTGAGTAGAAGGAGAGCCTTTACCTGGTCACACGGGATTCCCAGTGTCTTCGTCTGGTAATGGATGACCTCCTTGACAAAGTGACGGTGAAACCAGTCTTTGAAGATCACAGCTGTGAACCATGCCTTCAAAGAATGGTACCAGACGACAGGAAGGACATCCATCACCCCACGAAGGCACCGAGGCTGCTTTGCGCGGCCAACAACAACGGGCTTAAGCCGGTGCATGCCGTTAGCACTGGCACAACACAAAGCAGATATCCGTTCCTTGGAAAGCTTGTGGCCAGGTACACGCTTCTCCGTCTCCTCTGCTAGAGTGTTTGTTGGCAGCGAGCGATAGAATAGGCCAGTTTCATCAGCGTTGTAGACTTGACCGAGAGTTAGGCCCTCCCTGTCGATCAAGCCTTTCACCTTGTGCCGAAACTCGTCAACTCCATCCTCGTTAGCGTCCAATGCTTCGCCATGTGCTTTACGGTTGGTAAGGCCATGTCGCAACTTGAACGCGAAGAGCCAACCCTCGGATGCCTTGAAGTCTAGGGCGTCGTGAAGCCTGGCGAACTTCTCAGCAGCAGCCTTCAGCTCCATTTCACGTACCATCTCACCAGCAGCACATTGTTGTCAATACCAAATCAACGTGGATCGGTCGATTTCTGCAAACTTTGGGGTAAACATAACCTTCCTTTCCACGTTGCGTTTGCTTCTCGACGAGAAGTCAGCCGTGTACTGCATGAGTTTGTCTCGGGACCTCTTGATATCGAACAAAGTAGGCCGGGCCAGGTTGAACTCGCGAAGAATGCGGGAAGAAGACCAACCCGCATCCACTTTCTCCAATATCTCCCTCTTCTTCTCCAGAGTCAACACCACTCTCTTCGTTTTCTCAGGTGGCGGGGCCATCATCACACACACTAAGAGGAGGCCCGAGAGCAGCAGGAGGCCCTGCAGCAGGTAGGGCACCACCACAAAAGCGATCACGTGGGCAGCCATTACGACGAGCGTGCACTTGCGGTGAGAGACAGGCGGGAAGTGGGGAAGATGCAGCGGCGCTCTATCGGACATCGGAGGAATGACGCGCCAAAACAATGCTCTCCCGTGGCGCGCGCGGTAAGTTCTAATTACGGACGGGAAATTTTTTTTTGGATCCCAGGACGATAAGGTCCGGGTAGTGGGGATGATCGGTTATTGGGCGTCCGGATATTAGAGTGATTATGGGTCTGGTTAGTACTTGGATGGGTGACCGCCTGGAAACACCAGATCCTGTTGGCATCCCTACGTGTCAAGTGGGGTTGGTGGAGGATTAGTGTCCCTCCCTGTAAAACAATTAACTCTTAAGCCCTTGGCCACCCCGTGTGGGATACATGGCGTCTGGCAATGAATGAATGAATTATATATATATATATATATATATATATTTATACATATACATATATGTATATATATATATATATATATATATATATATATATATATATTTATACATATACATATATATATATATATATATATATATATATATATATATATATATGTATATATATATATATATATATATATATATATATATATATATATATATATTTATACATGTGAGTTGGGAGCAGGGGAGTGAAATGGCAGGGGACAGGGCGACTTGGAGGCGATTTGTTTGTGGCCACCCCAAACGGGATTGAGGCGTCTGGCAATAGATAGATAGATATATATGTATATATATTTATATATATATATATATATATATATATATATATATATATATATATATATATTTAAACACACACACACACACACACACACACAGTAATCCCTATACTATCCAGACGCTCACTTTCTGGACTTCCCACTTACCGGACATTGTGGGCTTGGGCCTTCAGGTCCCAAGGATGGCCAAAAAAAGAAAAAATCCCCCCCAAAATCCGATTTTTTTTTTCCCCTCCCGTAATTTGAAATTGCTGTGCAGCGCCAAACAGCTGTTTAAACCACGTCCCCTTCACCCCTTCCTTCCTCCCCCCTCCCCCCTCACATGTCAGGGTTGCCATTTGGTATTTTTGAATACCAAATGTGGGCCAATTTTGTAATGAAAAATTCACTTGGTAATGAATCAGAATAGTGCATTACCAAACGGATTTTTCACATGTATGAGGATACACAGGATGGATATGTTGGATTGTCTGCTGTCTCTGATTAATCTGCCAGCCTACATAGCATGAAAGTAATCAACATGCTGTTAATTATAAGGAGAGTGATTACATGTATTAACACTTGTATATATAATTAGTGAAGAATTAAATCTAGGTTTACGGATTTGGCAATGAAAAGTTAAAATTGGCATTGAAAATTGAAGAGTTTGGTAACATGGCTGTTGCGATCTGGCAACTCTGTTTCCCTGTCATCAACAGTTACTGCCTAACTTCGATTGCGAGTAGATGCTTATCGCAGTGGGTGCCACTTGTGCTCATTTTTTGTGAATAAACAGTGAATAAACTGCAATACCTCACCATTAGACCACATGGGAATTTACAGTGTTGTGCAGTGTTAAGAAATTAGAATTTAGAGTGCAAAGGATTACCTGTCGAGTGCAAATTGGCTGTTGAAACTGGCGTGGTGCAATTAACAATGTGCAGTGTTAAACAATTATAACTCACAGCGCAAAGAAGTACTGTAAGTGCAGCACAACACTGGATTACTGTACGTGCTTCAAGAGCATTTTCACAACTACCAAAGCCTTAAGAAGGTGGCCACAGACGTGCTGTAAGTACGCTGGCTGAGGTCCAGTCACTTCTAATTCCTCATTTTTTGGTTCATCTTCATTTATTTCATGCTTTATGTCCATTATTGGTGTGAATAGGATCTTAAATAGGTTTAAGTATGTGCTATGCATGTCTGATAGGGAGTTATTTAGGTGGCTTTCAAAGTTAGGCTGGGTTAGGGTCCTTAAATTCCAGTCCAGCAGGCAGGGGTCTACTTTCCGGACAGGACCACTTCTCGGACATGCCTTTGGATCTGTTACATCGGATAGTGGAGGGATTACTATATATATATATATATATATATACAGTACCCTCGCGTCCAGCACGGTAATATTATCATGCATGGGACACGTGTTGGACCAAAAACGTGTTGGACTAACAATAGAGCTTATGGGGAAAAATGAATTATGTCAGCAACCCTCGGAAAAGTCACCCTAAATACCTACCATATACCTATACATATATTGGTACTATTGTAATTATAATAAATGGTACTGTGCTATGAATGATAACTAACCTTTTAGGATAGTGTTGATGGGCTTGCTGGGAATGGAAAGTGGTATCCAAGGCTGTAGTTAGTCCTACTGGGTCCCCGGAGGATGGCTGCTGGCGTCACTAGCGGGTAATGGCTGTTGCTCCTCGTCAACCTCCCTCATAAATCCTTCAAAATCAAACCTCCCTCATAAATCCTTCAAAATCAAACCTCCCTCATAAATCCTTCAAAATCAAACCTCCCTCATAAATCCTTCAAAATCAAACCTCCCTCATAAATCCTTCAAAATCAAACCTCCCTCATAAATCCTTCAAAATCAAACCTCCCTCATAAATCCTTCAAAATCAAACCTCCCTCATAAATCCTTCGAAATCACACTCAGAATCACTATCTTCGTCCACAGCCATGGAAAGTCCTGCTTCTGCCTGTCCTAGCCCTGTAATCCTCGGCAAAGTGCATGCTTCTCACACTGTTGCCAGAGCCCCGTCTCGTGACTGTGGAAAGTGATCGCTGTCGCTGACTCGGTAGAGAATAAGGAGAAGCAACTTTGTTTATAAACTGGTACGCACGCCGATGAGAAGGGTTTCAAAACGATTGATATTCTAAAATATTAATATGTATTCAGTGTCAGGCTAAATGTTCAATGCTGTAGTACGATACATTCTCTGTCGAGTCGCCTGGGTTTTGGTCACACTGTTTTCCCCATTGTATGGTCGGCAGGAATCCATCCAGATGAATTCCAAATGCCCGTGGTATCGTCGGCAATTTTACCACGTTACCGTTCCGATTTACCATCGTATCCTCGGGAAACCTGGTATGAAGTGCTGTGTGATAGCCTTCGGCTGCCAGGATCTTGTCTTAAGTTTTTTATTATGATCACGTTGGCTTCATTCATGTCTTAGGCCTTGGCAGTGTCAACTTTCCTCTCCCCTTTCTTCTTCCTCTCGATGCTTTCTAGCTTGGTGGCCTGAGGGAGGTGCCGACGCTTCTTGGGGTACTCAGAAGGCTTCCTAGGCATCGTGAGCAGGGTAAAATACGGTAACAGGGGCAGAAAATGCAGCAAGAAAAAAGCACCTTCCAATGCAATTATGCGACTGAGTGGCTCTGTGGCGGGAGAAATGTAAACAAATCACGTGACACCAGAAGCATTTTTAATTGGGCGGCATCACGATCACGTCACGATAGCGGGCGGTGAAGGCTACTTGATCAGAAGTTTTTCATTGGCTATCATTATCATGGGAATGTCCAGTATGGCCGTGTTGGACCGGGGATGATCGTGCTAGAGTGAACTCTGTGGATTTGGCCCACTTCTCGGAGCTCTGTGCGTGTTATGCTAACACACTCGTGTTCCAGTAATTAAATCGTATTAAATAATACTAATTAATTGCTCACAGTGCTGGACTCAAATCGTGCTGGACTAACGCGTGCTGGATGCAAGGGTACTGTATATATATATATATATATATATATATATATATATATATATTTGTATATATATATACATATATAATATGTGTATATATATATATATCTATATATATATATATACTGTATATATTTATATGTAATAACTCTAATATCCGGACGCCCAATAACCGAACATCCCCACTACCCGGACCTTATCGTCCTGGGATCCAACATTCCCAAAATGGTGCGGACCCCCCCCCCCAAAAAAAAAAAAAAAAAAAAAAAAGTAATTTGAACTTGTCGCGCGCGCCGCGGGAGAGCATTATTTTGGTGCGTCATTCCTCCGACGTCTGATAGAGCGCCGCTGCATCCTCCCCACTTCCCACCTGTCTCTCACCGCGACTGGACCTACGCTCTTCGCAATGGCTGCCCACATGCTCGCTTTTGTGGTGGTTCCGTACTTGCTGCAGGGCCTCCTGCTGCTCCCGGGCCTCCTCTTAGTGTGTGTGATGATTGCCCCGCCACCTGAGAAAAGGAAGAGTGGTGTTGACTCTGGAAAAGAAGAGGGAGATATTGGAGAAAGTGGATGCGGTTTGGTCTTCTTCCCGCATTCTTCGCGAGTTCAACCTGGCCCGGTCGACTTTGTTCGATATCAAACGTTCCCGAGACAATCTCATGCAGTACACGGCTGACTTCTCGTTGAGAAGCAAACGCAACGTGGAAAGGAAGGTTATGTTAACCCCCAAGTTTGCAGAAATCGACCGATCCACGTTGATTTGGTATCGACAGCAACGTGCAGCTCGTGTGATGGTACGTGGAACGGAGCTGAAGGCTGCTGCTGAGAAGTTCGCAAGGCTTCATGACGCCCTAGACTTCAAGGCATCCGAGGGTTGGCTTTTCGCGTTCAAGTTGCGACATGGCCTTACTAACCGTAAAGAACATGGCGAAGCGTTGGACGCTAACGAGGATGGAGTTGACGAGTTTCGGCACAAGGTGAATGGCTTGATCGACAGGGAGGGCCTAGATCTCGGTCAAGTCAACAATGCTGATGGAACTGGCCTATTCTATCGCTCGCTGCCAACGAACACTCTAGCCGAGGAGACGGAGAAGCGTGTACCTGGCCGCAAGGTTTCCAAGGAACGGATATCTGCTTTGTGTTGTGCCAGTGCTAACGGCATGCACTGGCTTAAGCCCGTTGTTGTTGGCCGTGCAAAGCAGCCTCGGTGCCTTCGTGTGGTGATGGATCTTCTTCCTGTCGTCTGCTACCATTCTTTGAAAGCATGGTTCACAGCTGTGATTTTCAAAGACTGGTTTCACGGTCACTTCGTCAAAGAGGTCATCCATTACCAGACGAAGACACTGGGAATCCCTCGCGACCAGGTAAAGGCTCTCCTTCTGCTCGACAATGCACCTGCCCACCCGTGCGACAAGGACTTGGTTGCTGAAAATGGCCGTATTAGGTGCATGTTTCTGCCACCTAATACGACTGCTCTCATTCAACCCATGGACCAAGGAGTGATTATGGCAACAAAGCGCCTATACCGTCGGAAGTTCCTGGACGAGGTGATGGTTGTTCTCGAGGACGAGGACGAGCGCAGGGAAGGACGGGACACACGAGGCAAGCAGACTTTGGAAAACCTTCGCCGCTACAACATCAAGTCTGCGCTGTACAACTGGGCTAGTGCATGGAAGGAAGTCGCTGTAAAAACTCTTAAAAATGGTTGGTCTCGTCTGCTTCTCGGAACGGATGTGGAGTACGATTTTCTAGGGTTTGACGTGGATGACTTCCATGCACGGCTATGTACGCACGGCGACGATGTTGATGTGGACGATGTTCGTGAGTGGTTGGACGATGACGAGGGCGATCCTGGGTATCAGACGTTGTCTGATATCGAGATCGCGTCTTCGGTTGCAGGTGTCAGTACCGAACTTGAAGATTCCGACGCTGAAGGCGACGATGATGCGGACTCCTCTCAGCAGGACACTACTCCAGCCATCCCCAAGCTGAGCGCACTCCGGGAACATCTAGAGCTCGTCCTAGACTACCTGGAACACCTGGACTGCGACAGGGAGATGGGGCCCTTGGGACTCGTGGAGGAAGTGCGTGCTTTCAGGCAGCGCATCATCAATCGTCAGAATTGTCGGTCATTGCGTCAATCAACCATTACAGTTTTTTCAAGCCCGTGACCCCTGCTGTGCCCAGCCCTGGCTCCACTCCGTTGCCTCCCCAAGACAGGCCCTCATGCTCCGAGCCACAGCCCAGCACCTCAGCCACGGTGGAGTCACCGCTCGACGTGTGTTTGCGGCCTTCCTCAGAGTCCTCTGCAGTGGGTACACCATCACCACGACCCAGCGATGCACCCCTTGGTCGCCTGCCAGTGATACTCTCGGACTCTGACAGTGAATAAACAGCAAGAACTTCTCCACTATACCAC
Organism: Coenobita brevimanus; assembly: GCF_032717465.1. Taxonomy (NCBI): domain Eukaryota; kingdom Metazoa; phylum Arthropoda; class Malacostraca; order Decapoda; family Coenobitidae; genus Coenobita; species Coenobita brevimanus. Next base: position 49,660,445 of record NC_137054.1, on the reverse strand, counting down.
ACGGGAATTTTGAGTGTTGTGCAGTGAAAAAAACAGTGTGTTGTGTCAAGGTTTTCGAGTTGAGAAAAAAGACTTAGTGGAAATTAAATTTAACGTAAATAGACTTCTTTGTTTTGCCTTTTGAAATTGGGAAAAAAATGGGAAAAGTTAATGTGCAACACTAAGTTACAATGGAGCATTATTTTGACAAAAGTGAACACTGTGAAGAGAACGGACTTCTGTGTGTTATTGACTAAGTCCAGTGCAAGACTTCAGGAAGAGTGTACTGCAAGTGCTTCAGGAAATCGTTCTTACTGTCAGAGTCCGAGAGGAGGCGGTTATTCATCGAGGTGGCCAGGGACTTCCTGTAAGTAGCCAGAATGTTTCATACTGTACTGTTTTCCATACTATACTTACCAGAATGTTTCATACTGTACTTTTTTCCATACTATACTTACCTCATGCATGTGCAGTAGGAATGTGTTTTTCTGAGTTAGGCTAGGTTAGGGTCCATAAGTACCAGAATGTTTATTAATGTATGAACATACTTCTAAACCCTCATTTTATGTTTCTTTTGCATTTATTTCAGTCATTTATATGCCTTATTGGTGTGATTTGGGTCTTAAATAGGTGCTATGCATGTCCAGAGGGAGTTGTATAGGTGTTTCTCTGAGTTAGGGTCCATAAGTACAAGTCCATAAGCTGGGGCCCAATATCCGGACAAAACCAATAACTGGACCTACCAATGGCTCTATTACGTCGGATATTGGAGCCACTCATTCATTCATTGCCAGACGCCTTGTATCCCAAACGGGGTGGCCAAGGGCTTAGAGTTAATTGTTTTATAGGGAGGGGCACTAATCCTCCACCAACCCCACTTGACACGTAGGGAGAAGGATATTGGAGTGATTACTGTATAAATATATATATATATATATATATATATATATATATAAAGAAATACACATATAGTAGACCCCTTGTTATCTGCAGGAGTTAGGTTCCAGAGACCTCTGCAAAAGGCAAATTCTGCAATACTCAGGTCGTCACAAAATGGCATATTATTTCCACATAAGCACCCGACTTCAGCCAACGACATTCCACTTTTCACCATGTCTGTAATCTCTATTTTCTCTGCCAGTGATATCACTTTACTCTCTCTCTTTGGCTTAGAAGGATTGCTTTTATCCTTTACTTGTTTCTTGGGAGCCATTTTTTACTTACACAATGAAGGTTCAGTAGAGTTGGAAACATGAGAAGGGCCTTGACGACATAAGTAGCGAACTGACTGGTGTTTTTTTCCTCTCTGTCATTATCATCACTTTCCTTAGGCTGTACCTACGATTGTTTCCAGCGCAGAGAAGAAACTGAACATGCTCATAGGTGGATTTCGTTTCCCAATTTCCCAACTGAAGATTAGGTTAGGTCATATTAGGTGCAGTTACATCAGGTTAGGCCAGGTTTATACACTTAAAAGTCTATCTATCTATCTATCTATTGCCAGACGCCTCAATCCCGTTTGGGGTGGCCACAAACAAATCGCCTCCAAGTCGCCCTGTCCCCTGCCATTTCACTGCCCTGCTCCCAACTCACACCCCCCTCTCTCATATACCTCTCCATCTCATCCTCGGCCTCCCCCTCCCTCTTTCCCTCTCCACCTCACTCATATACACTCTCTTCGTCAGTCTTTCACCCTCCATCCTCTCCACATGGCCAAACCACCTCAGTGTATTCCTCATAATGCTTCCTATCACATCCACATCCACACCACAACGTTCCTTTATATCCTCATTCGTCAGCCTGTCTCTCCACGTGACTCCACAGGCTCCTCTTAAATAACTCATTTCCACTGCTCTCACTCTTGACTTGTGTCCTTCCAACAATGTCCAAGCTTCACTTCCGTACGTTAGAGTTGGTATCACAATACTGTCATGTAGTAACTTTTTCACTTCCATGCTCACTTCCCTGTTTCTTATCACTGCTTTCAAGGAACCAGCAACCTTCTTCCCTGCTGTACCCTTTCAAGCACTTCACCCTCCAAACCTCCATCCTTACTCATCACACTACCCAAATACTTAAACGTACTCACATTTTCCAATTCCTCACCATCCAACCTCGCTGTACATTCACTAACTTCACCTCTCTCAAAGACCATCACTTTACTCTTCCCTACATTCACCTTTAGGTTCTGTTTCTTACACACTCTCTCAAACTCATCCACCAAGCCTTGCAGCTCCCCTTCGTCTTCACTCAACAACACAGTATCATCTGCAAACAACAGTACAGGGAGTTTCCAAACACTATCTTCTCTCACCAGGGCCACTCCAACATCCACTACCCTACCTTGTACCTCTTTTATTACCCCATCCATGTACAGATTGAACAACCATGGAGATATGACACATCCCTGTTTCAACCCAACTTTCAAAGAGAAAAATTCACTTAGTTCACCATCCACACGCACTGCAGCCTTCGCACCATCGTACATACCCTTCACAGCATTCAAGAACTTCCCATCTACTCCATATATTCTTAACACTTTCCACAATCCTTGTCTATCCACTCTGTCATATGCTTTCTCCAAATCCATGAAAGCCGCATACAACTTCTTTCCCTTCTCTAGAAACTTTTCCACTTAAGATCTAAGAATGAATATCTGATCTACACAACCTCTTCCCTTCCTAAAGCCTCCCTGTTCTTCTCCAACTAATTTCTCTGTTCTTTCTCTAACTCTGTCTATAAGTATCCTACCATACACTTTTCCTATTATACTAAGAAGACAAATGCCCCTATGATTACCACACACTTCTTTTTCCCCTTTTCCTTTGTACAAGGGAATAATTATACCTGACTTCCAATCCTCCGGGACTCTACCTTCCTCCCAGGCCAGTCTGCACATCTTCCACATCCATTCTACTACTACCTGTCCCCCATGCTTCAGCATTTCACCACACACTTCATCAATTCCTGGGGCTTTCCCCGATTTAACTTTCTTCATTGCTTCCACAACTTCTATCCTACTGATTTCTTCCTGTCTTCTCACCTCCCTCCTTCTCCCAGCCATTCCCCAGCCACTTATACTCGCATTACTTCCATCCTCTACGTTCAACAATTCCTTAAAGTGTTCTCTCCATCTGCTCACTTTTTCTCCCTTCTCCACTAGTAATCTACCATTTTTATCTTTCACTCCCCTGCTAACTTTACTTCCACCCTGTCTTACTCTTTTCACTTCTCTCCAGAACATTTTCTTACAGTCCCTCCACTTTACACTCAAATTCCTTCCAAATTCCTCATCCACTCTCTTCTTACTCTCTCTTACCAATCTTTTCACCTCTCTCTTCCTTTCCACATGTAACTCTCTCTTCCGCCTCTCAACTTCTTCCACGCCCCTATTTCTCATCCATTCATTGTATGCTTTCTTCTTTTGTGCCACAGCCTGTTTCACCTCTTCAGTCCACCACGCTGTTCCTTGCACCCCCCTCCGTCTTCTCTTCCTTCCACACACCACATCACATGCTGCACATATTTCTTCTGTAAATATCTTACACATACCTTCCACGTCTCCCATCTGCTCCAATTCATATTTGCCCAATCGTTCCTCCACTTCTCTCTTATACTCTGCCTTTCTCTTATCCTCTTGTAACCTTTCCACTCTCCTTGCAACTACTCCTTCCTCTCGTCTTTCCCTTCTTCTATTCCTCCATCTTGCATCCTAATTCTGGCCACCACCAAATAGTGGTCAGAAAGTCCACTCCCCCAACCTCTATACACTCTTGCATCCTTTACACATCTTCGCATCCTTTCATCCACACACACATAATCAATCATTGGCTTCCTTTCATTCAGTTCACCACCCACCCTTCTCATCACTCGCCATGTATACCTGTGGATCATTTTATGCCTGAAGAGGGTATTGGCTATCACCAACCCCCTCCCAGCACAAATGTCCACTAACGCACTCCCATTCTCATCTATCTCAGCAGGCACACCCCACTCACCAACTATTCCATCCACCTTCACATTACCAACTTTACCATTCATATCACCAATCAAAAACACTCTCTCATTCCTTCCAAACTTTTCCATGCACATTTCCACATTTGTCCAGAACTCTTCTCTCACTCTTCTAGCACGATCTTGTGTTGGCGCATACACACACACAATCGCCCACATTTGTATTCCAACTTTCAACTTTACCCACACAATCCTTGACCCAACTGATCCATACTGTCTTATGCTCTTCTTCCATCTTTTACTCACAACTATACACACTCCTTCCTTTGCCCTCTCATTCTCATCTACTCCTGCACATATACCCCATCCATACTCCCATTCTCTCACACTTTCTCCTCTCCATCCATTTTGTTTCAGTTATTCCACATACATCCACTTTCGCATCCTCAAGCACCTGGACAATCTCTCTCTCTTTCACCTCATCATTCGCTCCTCTTACATTCCATGTACTCATTACCAAGTCCTTTGTCATTTCCGCCATTACGTTAACAAAACAAGTTGTCACACCAGAATAGCTAAAAACAATGGGGAAACAGGTTTAACAAGAAACGTTATTTACCAACTCAGTGATAATGGAGAAATATAACAGTATCAGGAATAACTGATTTGGTAAGGTGCTTTTACTGCTTAATGTAAAGCAGTATGTTTAGCCCCCTCAATGACCGTGAGTTCAGAAATTTGTGTGCTCCCGTGGTAGGCCTCGTGACCATTTTTTCAAAGTTCTAAAATCAATTTCTTTTTCATACATGTGTGAAAAGACTCATCTGGCACACCAGGCTTTTTTTTTTCCTCCCTAAACCCATCCTGTGATTTGCTTTGATTTGTGAAAGAATTTATAAAATTTGGATGCGTGTTACATTAACATGTAAGCATGGGTGAAAACATCTGGGATGAAGTGAACTGTGAATGCCTGACTGCTTGGGATGGTACATTAGGGTCATGTAAACATACCAGTGATCTTCGTTCCCTTCCCATAATTGCTCTCAGTTCATTATAGCTCACCCTAACTCAGCGTCACTGACACCGGTACAGTAAAGCGTTGTTCAAGGCCGGTAGCTTTGAAAGGGACATTGGAATACATTTTTGTTTGTATCAGTCCTCTCTCTTTCACACATACACATAAGAATGACCAAAGAATGAACAGTAAAGGTACACAAACTTTAAAGAGGAGAAATGACTGTGCTCAGTAGGTCCGAAATATATTGGGAAGAGTCATACCAAATGAAGAATGTGGAACTGAATGCTAACCTATGAGAACATGTGGGACGAAAGAGTAATTTTTTTCTCATTAGCAAACATTTTTGTTCCATTTCGTCTCCTAAAATTGTGAAACCAATAACTTTTCGTGTGAGGATACAGCCTAAAGACTTTACTAATTCAGTTCATATTCCTCTAGTTTGTTTTCTGTATTGTTCTGTTTTGAGGGCGGTAAATTATCTTCTCATGTTGAAAGATTTTGTCCCTTATTATCATCACATTCTTTAAGCCATACCTACAATTGTTTCTGGCAGATTGGAAGAAACACGCAAAATTAGGGTGCGTGTACAGTAACGTAAGCATGTAAACATTGACGAAAACATCTGGAATGAAGTGAATGGCAGACTGCTTGGGATGTAGAGTAGGGTCGTGTATACATACCAGTGACCATTTCCTTCCCATAATTGTTTGAAGTTTTTTTATAGCTCGCCCTAACTCAACGTCACTGTCACTGATACAGTAAAGCGTTGTTCAAGGCTGGCAGCTATGAAGGGGTTAATGGAATACTATATTGTTTGTATCAATATTCTGTCTTTTACACATGCATATAAGAACAACAGAATGAGCAGTAAATGTACACTTTAAGGAGCAGAAATAAGTGTTTGCACAGTTAGTCTGAAATGTGTTGGTAAGAGCGATATCGAATGAAGAATGTGGAACTAAATGCTAACTAAGAGTAATTTTTTTTTTTTTGATTATCAAACATTTTTGTTCCATTTTGTTCCCTAAAATTGTGAAACCCATAAATTTTCGTCCAGGCATATAGCCTAAAGACTTTACCAATTCAATTCATATTCCTCTAGTTTGTCTTCTGTATTTTTGACTATTTTGAGGGTGGTAAATTACCTTCTGCTGAAAGATTTTCTCCCTTATTATCACCATGTTCCTTAAGCCGTACCTACGATTGTTTCCAACATAATGAAAGAAACTTACTCAACGTACTCTATCATGGATTTCATTTCCCAGTTTCCCAGCTGGAGCCCAGGTTAAGTTAGTAGGTAGTTAGGTTAGTTATCAGTCTCCTCACCAAACTCAACCCCACCACCATTGTGATTGAGTTGTGAGCAGGTGTGGGTGGGGGGTAGACAAGCTTGTTTACCTGTGGCTCGCTTGCTAGCAACCGGATGCTTGCTGTTTAAACTGGAGCTATTGTATGGATAATTTTATGTATTACGGTACCATTGAACCATTTGGTCACTGCCAGGATATACTGAAACCTGGATAATAGAGCTTTCACAGTACAGTATTACAGTAAGTTTGATCCGCAGAAACATAAATCCACAGATGCAAATTCCACAGATAACAAGGGTCTACTGTGTATATATATAAATATACAGTATATATATATATATATATATATATATATATATAGTAAACTCGCCCCAAACACGTTCTCGCCGAATGCACTCGCAATTATACACGGTTAGTGCTGGGATACGTATAAGACAACGTAAGATTAAAGAACCATTACGAAAACTATAAATTTACGCAAGAGAGGCCTTTGAAAGACCAAATCCTCAAACATCAGCTCAGCACGCACGGTTTGTTTTGATCATGTGATGTGATTCGCTGTACTGCTTTTCCTCAGTGCTGTATTTGTAAGTTAAATATTTACAGTACTGTTCTGGTAAGTTTATGTGCAAGTTAAAGTATTATTAAATAACGTTCAAGCAAGAAATAAAGTCTTATAACCAGTTTTCTGATAGGCGTCAGAATATTACCTTTTTTATTTGTGTTAAATATTTGCTTTACTGCTTTTTCACAGTACTGTAATTGTAAGTTAAGTATTTACTATTCTGGTATGGACTTGTAAGTTAAAGCACTTAAAGAAAGTTAAAGCATTAAATAAATCCTTGTAACCAGTTAACCGGATTTATAGATTACACACGATCGGTGGGTTGCAAGACAATTCGCCATCAAGTCAATTCCCCATCAGAACAATTCGCACCCTGGATGATTCCCCGTCATTCTATAATTATACTCATATTAATTACCAGTAATCAATACTGTTATAAATATACTTATTATTTATTAATCAGTACTTTAATAACTATATTTCAGGGAGATCCATCAAAGTTTATGTTGTCTTGTTATTGTTGTGACGGGGAACTGGCTTGACAGCGAATAGTCCCGAAACCATTTTGCTCCCTAGATCCCCTAAACATGGTCTTTTGCTATTATCTGCCATTGGTAATCAATATGAAGCACTTTAAGTGGTTAGAAGGTTTATTTAGTGTTATGACTTACAAATACAGTACTGCACAGCAAAACTTCAACATACAAATACGTAAACACAAGGCAACCTTTCGATGCCGAAACCAATCGGCATTGGAATGTTGCCTTGTGTTTATGTATTTGTATGTTGAAGTTTTCCTGTGCAGTACTGTATTTGTAAGTTATAACATTAAATAAACCTTCTAACCACTTAAAGTGCTTCATATTGATTACCAATGGCAGATAACAGCAATAGACCACATTTAGGAGATCTAGGGAGCAAAATAAGGAGTAGTTGAAACTTACGCAGTTTTGCGCCGAATGCGCCACGTTAGGAACGAAACCCACGCGATGGGGGCGAGCTTGCTCTCTATCTCTCTCTCTCTCTCTATTTGTTTATATATATCTATCTATCTATTGCCAGACGTCATAATCCCGTAAGGGGTGGCCATTTGACTTTGAATTACCGTATTTCGCGGCATGTAAGAGGCAGCATTGTGAAAGACGCACCCTAATTCTGGCAGGGCAGTTCTGTGAAAAAAAAGTTTGCCCCAACCAAGACTGCAGTAAGGTTTCTTGATAAGAGCCATTACCACACAGATACACACTCACCTTTCAGAATCTATTCATTACTGATCATCAGCCTTTGGTTTCTTTTTTTATATACAAAGAATGGTACAGGAAAAGAAAACAATGCCCCTTCTTGACAAAACGTGACTGATATGAGCCACTATCACTTAGATACAACACTCATCTTTCAGAATCTATTCAGTACTGCTCATCATCCTTTAGTTTCTTCTTTTATGTACAAAGAATGATACAGGAAAAGAGAAAACAAAACCCCGTCTTAACAAAACGTGACTTCACACCACGAGGCCATCTCAACTTTGTTGATAAATATGTATCAGTAAACTGATATAAACACTGTTTTTAATATTTTATGAATTTAAAACCACAAATGAAGTCAATAAACTCTATTCTTTCATTCACTGACGAAAACATAAAATACAATGAATGTTCACATCAGTTCATTTATCCTAAAAGAACCCCGTCATATTCCACACCTGTTACGGAATTTCCTCACATTGCCTTGACTCAAGCACAATATCAGACGACTACCATCATTAATCATGCACTCTAACTAACCTGTAATTACCTCCACAAATAATATAAAAATGTAGCACTTGTAAATACACAAATTACAATGTTTTACAACCAAAGTTCAATATAGCAAGGCTGCTTGGGAACAGGATAGACAGCTGTTTTTACTTTCTTCTCTCAGTATCACTCCTTCATTGTCAGCTATGTTTGCCTTGCAGCATCAACAATTAAAAATGTATGCTTCACTGATCATAATTTACTATAAACATTCATTTCAAAACATACTATGGTGAAAACATCCATTGTTACACCTTAGTAACACTGCTGCCTCCCAGTCGCTAGACAGCAGTCTCTATCCCTTCCTCTCAGTATCACTTCCTCACTGTCAGCGATGTTTCCCTTGCAGCATCAACAGTTAAAAATACGTTCTTCACTAATCACAATTTACTAAAAACAGACATTCATCTCAAAACATGTCGAGAATGGTGAAACTATCTCTTAGCAACACTGCTGCATCCCAAGCGCTAGACAACTGGCTCAACCCTCTTCTCCCAGTATCACTCCCTTACTGTCAGCTGTTTTCCTTGCAGCATCAACAATTAAAAATGCATATTTCTCTTGCCAGAATTTGCTAAAAACAGACATCCATCTCAAAACATTCGAGTACTGTGAAAACATCCATTTTTGGTCTTAACACTGCTGCCTCCTAGTCGCTATGGTACACACACACACACACACGCACACATGTACACACCACATGCAACATTCGCTCACCTCTGAAACATTTACATCAGTCCGTTTTGGAGTACCCAGTGGCTTTATTATATGCCAAAAACATCAAAATGTATTTGGTTGTTCAGTATAAATATCATCACTTAAGGACATGAAACATCTCAAACAATTTATTCATCCAAACATCGTCAGTGCAAGACTAAAGGTGTACAGCACCATTGATCCTAAATTTACCATGGTTGCATCTGTCATGATCACCTAAAACTTATATTCACTTCATATTACTGACATGGTGAAAATTTCACTCGTCTTCAAATCCTGAGAATTCATCACTACTTTCCCCAAGTCCTGAAGCATCACTGGAAGTCATCACCACGGTCATCATCACTGTTTCACTGTCACTTTCATACAGTAAATGGTCCTCAGTACCATCCATTGAATTGCTTATACCACACTTCATACGACTTTAACCTGGCAGTCGTTTTAACTGAGCACAGGCGATATTCAGACTTGGGGCATTTGATACAGCCCACATTAACCTCCTCAGTACATGTTTCCTGAACTGAATAAAATCATATGGCGAGCATGAATAAACTACACTATAAAATACATTGCTGGGCTGAAGGGATTATAATAAGCGGATTATCAGTTCCCTAGCCTGACTCTTCCCACTTCTACTTCCTTAACTACACCCACACCAAACTCTCACCTACACCTTAGGATTCTGGTCGTTTCGGCCGTAACGTCCAAAATGGCAAACGATTTTACAACCTAACCTAACCTAACCTAACCTAACAGATTTGGACGTTACGGCCTAAATGATCCCCATTGCCGATCATGAGAGCTTTGCTTAGGCAGCAGAGATGCAGAGAGTGAACGTTGTCAATCATTCTGATCGCTTCATCTGCTAAGAATACAGCAGAAATGGTGGACGCTGATATGAATGCCCGTCAGGCACCGCTATTTCAGATATTGCATCAGTTATGCTACTCAGTGAATTTTATCTAATTTTCATAACAAAATACTGTAATTGGGTGTGCCCTGAGTTGTATAGACATTGCTAAAGTACTTCACTTGGCTGAAAAAGTGAAGCTGTAACTTCGTTAGCTTGCTAGAGTAGGGTGTACGCTAGACACTAAACTGCTAAGTTGCTAAACCGCTAAACCCCTTGACGGTATTGGCCAGTTGAGCTGAAAACAATCCCGTGAATGCTTTGTGTTCTTGAACTTGCATGTTTTAATATCTGCTGCATATATACACTCACAAAATGTCACAAAAGTAACTGACCTAATTAGGGTTACTGAATTTCCATACGTGACGAAAGTCTGTTTTGATGACTTGGCAGTTTCACTAGCCAGCATCTCTCCAGCCTGATTGCTTTCCTAGTTAGTGAATGGGTGGCAAGCAAAGTGGTCATGATTGCCTTTCAAAAGGTTAGCAGACAGTTCACCAGTGAGCACGTTAGCTTGCTAGAGTAGGGTGTACGCTAGACACTAAACTGCTAAGTTGCTAAGCTGCTAAACCCCTTGACGATGTTGGCCAGTTGAGCTGAAAACAAACCGTGAATGCTTTGTGTTTTTGAACTTGCATGTTTTAATATCTGCTGCATATATACACTCACAAAATGTCACAAAAGTAACTGACCTAATTAGGGTTACTGTATTTCCATACGTGACGAAAGTGTTTTGATGACTTGGCAGTTTCACTAGCCAGCATCTCTCCAGTATGATTGCTTTGCTCGTTAATGAATGGATGGCAAGCAAGGTGGTCATGATTGCCTTTCAGAAGGTTAGCAGACAGTTCACCAGTGATCATGTACGTTAGCTTGCTGGAATAGTGTGGATGCTAAACTGTTAAATTGCTAAACCGCTAAATATCTTCACGATGTTAGCCAGTTGAGCTGTAAACAAACCCGCGAAAGTTTTATGTGTTTCTGATCTCGGGTGTTTCTTAAATCTGTTGCATATACACACTAGTGTATATTATTTTTAAAAATAAAATCAAGTCTGCATACTGTAGAAAATACCTGTGGTTGCTAAGCATTGAGATGATCATCTTTATAAGAGTTTCTTCTCAGTGAAGCCCAACTAACCTGCCTTAGTCTAACGTGCAGGACGCATGGGGATATTTTAAGGTAACTTTGAGACAAAAAAGTGCGTCTTATATGCCGCGAAATACGGTACTTGTTTTACGAGGAGGGGCAATTTGCAGTAGCTGTATATATATATACATATATATATACATATATATACAGCTACTGCAAATTGACTTAGGACTTCCCTCTACAAGGTATTAAAAAACACAGAAATCATAGTATATCACAATGTTTGTTCATGAAATGCCATTCATTAATATGAAATCATGTTTCCCTTGTTTTTCAGGACCAGCTGGATGCATTTTGGCATGGAATCACTTAGATCTGGAAAGTAATCTAAGGACATTTCTTTGCACCAAACATTTCTCAGTTCAGTCTTGAGGTTGTCCAGATTGGGTGTCTTCTTCTCTGCCATGATTTTCTTCATCTTTGCCCAGCAGTTATCTATTCGATTTATATCTGGACTGTTGCCAGGCCAGTCGAGGACCTCAATCTGATTATCCTGAAGCCATTTTGTCACCTTTCTTGACTTGTGACATGGAGCTGAATCGTGCATGAAAAAGTCACACCCATGAATAGCAAAAAAGTTTAACAAATGATCTTTCAGAACTTGAATGTACTGGCCACCAATCATCATCAAGTTCTTAGGAAGGAAGTAGAGGCCTCCCCTTCCCATTTCACCTGAGAAACACCCCCATACGATTATTGATTGTGGGTGCTTAACAGTCAGCACTGTGTAAGCAGGGTCATATCGACTATGGGAGGCAGGGTGACCAACCTTGGCAGAATGCACCAGGAACACTTGAAATGCTCTTTCATTGGAAAACATAACTTTTCTCCACTCATCCGATGTCCAGTGTGCATACTTCTTGGCAAACTGAATGTGTTGCTTCTTCATGCGGTCAGTGAGAAGTGTTTTTTTTTGGCTGCGGTGTGGCTTGGCAAACCCAGCTCCTTCTGCAAGGGGTGTTGGATAGTTCGAATTGAGATGTGTTGTAACAGCTGGGGATGCATTCTTTTCAATTCTGCTGCTGTCAGTCGAGGATTCTTGATTGCTTTCCTCTTCAGAAGCGTATCTGTACCTCATGAAGTTGTCCTCCTCTTTCCATCGCCATGCTTGCGCTCTGGTACAACATCAGGTGGCAGACCGCACGCTGCAGCAAAAATCTTCATGACGGTCGACTTTGCGCGTCCAGTATGTTCACAAATTGTGTTGATTGGGACATTATCCTGCCTTCATGCAATGATACGAACCCTCTCGTCCCTTGAGCAGTACTTTCCAGGCATGACAACTCGACTCTAGGAAAATAACAGGGCAAACAGTGATGCCTATGAAAAAAGAGGGAGGTGCAAGCTCGGTTCGACGGGAACATATACTCCCACTCTCGCTTCTGGGCAAACGCTGACGTGCTGAGTGTTTCGTCAACACCAGGGGAGTTGCCAGTTACTTCTTGCCCATAGAATTCACTTGGTACAGGTGGAAACACAATTCAAAGACGGACAACTCTCACATAGCAATTTTGTGCCTAGATCCTAAGTCAGTTTGCTGTGGGTATCTATCTATCTATCTGTATGTAGATAGATACACACACACAGTGGAATCTCAAATTTCGACAGTTTAGAATTTGATGAATCAAATTTCGATGCATTTTCGAGTGGTCTGCCTACCTTACTTTTCAATGCAAAGTCATGTATTTCGATGCTCTCGGGGCCAGACTCCAACCACAACAAACACAGATATATTTTTGATGCGAACCAAAATGCTAGAAGTGAAGGAAAATTATAAGAAAAAGTATGAGCCTAACCTAATATCGTATGTGACGTGTGTCAAGAAGAGAATGAAAATCAACATCATTTATTCATATGTGGAACACACGATGAAATAGTTCCGAGGCAATTCACCGTCAGGACAATTCGCACCCTGGACAATTCCCCGTCATTCTATAAATATACAGTACTTACAGTATTATTAACTAATCAATACTTTAATAACTCGAAGATATAACAAGAGAAATTAAAGGAAGAGAATCAGTAGTAGAAATACTAAAGCAAAATGAATTAGAGGTGGTAGCAAATACAGTAGGCAGAATACTGAAACGAAGAGAAGTACGGTAATTATGAATATAAAGAGCAGCATAGAAATGAACAATAGAGACTGAGAAAAAAAAGTCATGTTGTTTAAGGACAAGAGCTTCCAGATGGGAGTAGGCACCACCAACAACAAGCCATGTGCAAGGCAATGCTCTGTTGTCGGCGGCCATCTTGCGACTGTCCTGCCAGCAGCCAGCCCTCTACAGTCAAGTGCTGCACTTTCAGCCTGTACCTTCCATATGTGGACATACATTTCACTGCAATTTAGTTGTATGTATTTGTATTTTCGTCGCAACTTACCTGTTTCAAGATGGCAAGCAAGAGTGGTTCTTTGGGTAGCAGTGGTAGTAGTAGTAGTTGTTCCCTAGGCAGTCAGACTGAACAGCCCCGAGTCCCTTAGGAAGGCCGTGGCTGAGACTGGGCTTTCCCACAGAGCTCTCAAAGAGTGTATGTTGTGTTGTTGGCATAGGTGATTGTGTGCAATGGAGTCTTCCATAATGTGCTTAATAGTATGGGGTGCTGTGTTGCATCCTGGACAGGCATCAGCAACGGAGTCATCCAGCCTCTTCTGGTAGCTTAAGAGGGCTGGATGGTGCCCACATCTCAGCCTGGCCAGGTGGACCCTGTCCTCACGAGGAAGATAGGATTCAGAAGGGTGGATGTCAGGAGGCCGTGCATGCAGCTGTGTGTTGTCTTTAAGTGACTGAATGGAGTGGCGAGTGATCTGAGTGTGGATATGCTTCTGGAAGCTGGTCTGAGGTGGGCGAGGGGGGAGAGATGACAGTATTTGTATTTACCTATTTGTAGTATACAGGAATTGAGCAATGCTCTTGTTGTCCTGTCTCCATATCTACATTTATCAAGTCTACCTTTACACACATGAATGTTTTTCTCATGCACCACCTCTTTGTCTAAGTCGTTCCAAATATTTAAGTATTTACCTAATATACCCAATTGTTATATACACGGAATGTACTATGCTCGTGGGTTTCCGTCGCTGTTTCTCAGTAAGTCGAATTTAGCTTTAAACTTGTTTAAGTTTTTAGACTGGACGATCTCTTTGTCCAGGCTATTCCATAAGTCTATACTTCTGTAAGGAAAGCTATATTTCTTGATATCCATCAAGCAGCTTGACCTTTTCAATTTCATTCCGTGTCCTCTTGTTGCTTTCTTATCCCATACAAACAGATCTTCTTTGTCAATTTTATCTACTCCCACCATGGTTTGAACACCTCAATCATGTCTCCCCTCTTTCTCCTTTCCTCTAACGAAGGCAAATCCAGTTTTTCCAGCCTCTCTCTGTATGACAGGTCTGTCAGACTGGGGACCATCTTGGTTGCTGTTCTTTGTATTTTCTCAATCTTGTTTATATCTTCCTTTTTGTGTGGGGACTACACTACCACTGCATATTCTAACCTGGGGCGGATCATGGCCACTATCAATTTTTTCATCATTTCCTCATCCATATAATAAAATGCTACTCTTATGTTAGTCAAGAGTTTGTAAGTCTCTCCAACTATCTTGTTAATGTGCTTTTCTGGTGACAAACCATCTTGGACCAGCACTCCCAAATCTTTCTCTTCTCTCCTTTTCGTGATTAATTCATTACCCAAAAAATAATTCAGTGATGATCTCCTGGTACTTTGACCCATTTCCAATATTTTACATTTCTTTACATTAAATTTCATTTCCCACGTCCGGCTCCAATTGTGTATCCTATCCAAATCCTCCTGCAGTATTTTACAATCCTCCTCAACCTCTATCTTCCTCAAGATCTTTACATCATCAGCAAACAGACTTGCATAACTGTTCACTCCATCTACCATATCATTTACGTAAATCAGGAACATTACTGGCGCCAACACTGAGCCTTGAGGGACTCCACTTGTTACTTCCCTCCATCCAGACATCTTTTCCTTTATTAACTGTCCTCATTTGTCTTTCTCTCAAAAAGTCTCTCATCCATTCCAGAAGTTTCCCCTTTAGTCCTCCTATATATTCTAGTTTCCACATTAATCTCTTATGAGGTACCTTGTCAAAGGCCTTCTCCAAGTATAAGTACACACAATCTACCCAACCATCTCTCTCCTGTACCACATCAATCTCTCTTGAGTAAAAGCTCAACAAGTTAGAAACACATGACCTTCCACTTCTGAATCCAAACTGACATTCAGCCAAAATATTCATCGCTTCCAGATATTTTATCCATCTGTCTTTCAGGATTCTCTCACACAATTTTGTGACCATGCTGGTTAGAGACACTGGTCTGTAATTCAGGGGTTCTTCCCTGCTTCCTCCCTTGTAAATTGGTACCACATTTCCCCTCTTCCATTCTTTTGGCACTTTCCCCTCTTCCAGTGAGCATACGATTAAGCTGTGAATTTTATCCGCCAGTTGTTCTCTGCATTCCTTCAGTACCCAATTAGAAATTCCATCAGGTCCTGGGGCTTTCCTTACATCTTGAGTTTCCAGTAATTTATACACTTCCAGTACCTCCACTTTTATATCTTTCATCACCGGAACATTTCTAATCACTCCCTGCCCTTCGACAAGCTCCTTTTCTTTAGTGAAAACTGACTGGAAACGTTTGTTCATTATTTCTGCTTGCATTGCCGCATCCTTAAAGACCTCTCCTTCTACTTTCAGTTTGGTGATTCCTTCCTTTTGTTTCAGTTTGCCATTAACAAATCTATAAAACAGTTTGGGTGCATCCTTGCATTTGTCAATTATACATTTTTCAAAATTCCTTTCTTCTTCTCTACGTATTCTTGTGTATTCATTTCTTGTTCTTTTATATTCTTCCTTTGTTCTGTTGTTACCTCTCTTTCTCCAGTTGTTCCATGCCTTATCTCTCTCTTTTTTTGCTATCATACACCTTCTATTAAACCACTCCTTTTTCCTGTTTTCTTTCCCTCTTACTCTTGGTACAAATTTTTCCACTCCCAAATTATAGAGGTCTAGAAAGATATCCCACTTCCTCTGTATCTCTCTTGTTTCTCTGAATTTTCTCCAATCCGCATTTTCAAAAAAGTTTCTCAATCCTGTAAAATTTGCTTTCCCAAAGTTGTATCTTCCCTGTCTATGAAGCTCGTCTCTTGGCTCGACGTTTCCTATTAACATCTGGAACTCAATGACCACGTGATCACTTTTTCCCAAAGGACAGAGATATTCCAATGATTCTATTACATCGGGTTCTTTGGTGAACAGTAAATCTAACCTTGCTGGTGTGTCCTCACCTCAAAACCGTGTCTCTTCTTTGACCCATTGCGTCATTACATTATTCATTATTATATTTAATAACATAGTGCCCCACGAATCCTCGCCGCCTCCCGAGTACCATTCCTCCCATTTCACCTCTTTACAATTAAAGTCACCCACCAAAATTATATTATTGCTTTTCTCAATTATTTTTTGCAAATAGCTAGCCATATCTGACAACATCTCATGGTATTCGTCATCCTTCCATGCTCTCGTCTTTGGGGGAACATACACTACCGCCATGTCTCTCTTAACATTCTCTCCAGTTTCTAATTTCATATATATCACTTCAGCCCTGCCTTCTCCCATTTCCACAGTATCTACATTTATGTTGTTCTTCACTGCTATCGTAACTCCTCCTCCCTTTTTTTCTTTTCTGTGTTTTCTCCACAGTTTGTATTTACCATCTCCCAAATGAACATCAATATCTTCTCTTAATTTGGTCTCTACAAAGCACATGACGTCAGGTTCATGTTCTCTCAAGAAATCGTTAATTTCGATCCCTGTCGATGTTAAACCATCAACATTAGTATATATCACCTTCAAATTATTTTTGACGTTTTTAATACCCTCTTCTCTCCTACTCTCTGTCCGTACCACTTCCTCAACTTCTGATCTTTCACAACCATCCCCCTTAGTTTCCTTCACTTCTATTTCCTTAAATACCATTTCCTTACTTTCATATCCAATACTCTCCAAAAAAAAGTATTACATTCTTCCTCTGTCCTCTTATAATTTTTTTCCTTTACTTCTTCCTTTAATGATTTTAAAACTTCTCTTTCTTCTTCATTCAGATCTTTTCTT
Organism: Coenobita brevimanus; assembly: GCF_032717465.1. Taxonomy (NCBI): domain Eukaryota; kingdom Metazoa; phylum Arthropoda; class Malacostraca; order Decapoda; family Coenobitidae; genus Coenobita; species Coenobita brevimanus. The sequence continues at coordinate 49,642,900 of NC_137054.1, read as the reverse complement.
ATTATAATATTTTCTATCCCTGCCTCTTTGCTTAATTTCCAGGTCACTTTAAGTATCTCATTTATTACACTTTCTGATGTAAACTTGACTCTCATTGGTCTTGTTTCCCCTCTCTTATAAGGCCCTATCCTCCTTACTTCCTCAATTTCTTTTACCCACTTGTCTCCTTCGGGGTCAATCTTGCCTAATATTCCTCTCACCAGGTTCGTGTCTCTCTCGAGTCTTACGAACCTAACCTTTTCTTTCTCTTCCCTGTTTCCAAATACTACCACACATCTGCTCCTTTCTACAGTTTCTCTCACTATTTTCTCTTTTTTCTTCAGTATTTTCACTACATTTTCTTCCATTTCTTTCTTGTTCATTTCCCTTTCTTCCTGGATGATCTCCCTTAAGCTGACCACTTCTTTCTGTTCTTCTTCTACGTTTGCCCACTTTGCCTTGTGTTCTTCTAATACATTAGTCACCTTCTCCGTTTTATTAGTACTCTCTTCTAGTTTCCTCCTTAGTTCAACATTTTCCCGCTTCAAATTCCTAATCTCTTCATTCGGTGTTTCATTAGATTGGATCAGACTCTGTATGGTAGTTTCCGTATTTACAGACACATCCTTTATCACTAGATTCTCTACTTTCTTTTCAAGTTCACTAATCCTCATAATTAATGTTATAACCAGGTCCATGACATTGGTATTTGTATCAAATCCTTGAAATTCTAGTCCCTCATTGTTTATATTTTCGGCCATGTTTGATGTTGGTTAACTACTAAAACAGCTGTTACCGAAAAAAACTACAAACATTCATGTACAGTCTAGCCAATAAATCTTTACATTTTTGGTAGTCTATTAACTTTCATTATTTTAAATTTAAAACAAGACCTTAAGAGACAGGACAGACAAAATTCCTGAAACTACTTAAAGTTAGCAGCGATGGCTGGGACGTCTGCTCTCTTCGGCTGTTTTTTGTTCTTACCTAATTGTTACCTAATTGTATCTTTACAGGAATGAGTCAAGCTCGTACTGTCCCGTGTCTTAAACCATATTTATCGTACATATCCTTAAATTTGTGAATTGTTTTGGCACACACTATTTCATTCGGTAGTGCATTCCATTGATCAATTGCTCTGTTTGGGAAACTAAATTTCCTTATGTCTTTATCACCTCTCTTCTTATGCAGTTTTTTGCAGTGTCCTCTTGCTGATGCTTCTCCATATGTTAAATAATCATTTATGTCTATTTTCTCCTTTCCTGATATGCACTTATATAGCATTATCATGTCACCTCTTTTCCTTCTCTCCTGTAGTGTTGGTAGATTCAGTTTATTTAGTCTTTCTTCATAGCTTAGGTCCCTTAAGCTTGGTATCCATCTTGTAGCGGTCCTTTGAACTTTTTCAATCTTGTCTATATGCTTTTTGAGATGAGGACTCCAGACTACTGATGCATATTCCAGGGTTGGTCTAATGAATGATGTTATTATCCTTCTTAGCATGTCTTCATTTATGTATGTGAATGCTATTCTCATACTTGCAAGCAGTGTATACATGTTCCGTACCTTCTCGCTGATGTGGTCAACCGGAGATAGTCGGTTATTGATAATCACACCTAGGTCTTTCTCTCTTTCTGATGTGTATAGGGTTTTATTTCCTAACTTACAATCCCAATCAGGTCTTTTTCCACTTTTACCAAACTTGATTACATGACAATTGTCCACATTGAATTCCATTTGCCATTTACTACTCCATTCATGAAGTTTGTTTAATTCTTCTTGTAGCTCCCTACAAGAGTCTGTGTTAGTAATTCTCCTTTGTATTTTTGCATCATCTGCAAACATGTTCATATAGCTCTCATTTCCAGTGTTACTGTTTATATCATTTATATACACTAAAAACATGAATGGTGCCAGCACTGAACCCTGTGGTACTCCACTAGTCACTTCTTTCCATGATGAGTAGTTTCCTCTAAGTACTGTCCTCATTTCTCTTTTTATGAGAAAGTCTTGCATCCAACAAAAAAGTTTGCTTCGAATTCCTCCTTGATGGTACAGTTTCCATAAAAGTCTTTGGTGTGGTACTGTGTCAAAAGCTTTCTTGAAATCTAAATAGATACTGTCCACCCATCCTTCCCTTTCCTGTATTGTGTTTGTTACTCTGTCATAGTAGCTCAACAGATTAGTAACACATGATTTTCCTTTTCTGAAACCAAACTGTCTTTCTGTTATCATACTGTGTTCTTCTAGATGATTTACCCAAGCTCTTCTTATAAGTTTTTCTAATACCTTGCTTACAACACTGGTCAGTGATACTGGTCGGTAGTTGAGTGGATTTTGTCTATTTCCTTTCTTGAATAAGGGGACAATATTTGCTTTTTTCCAAATATCAGGTAGTTTACCTTGACTCAAGGATTTCTTGAAAATTAAAAATAATGGTTTACTTAACTCCTTTGCACATTCTCGTAATACCCAACATGAAATTTCATCAGGACCACTTGCTTTTCCTCTATCTAATCCACTCAACTCCTCCTGTATTACTTTTTCTGCTATTTGTATATCTGGTAGTATGTGTGGACATGCGTGTTCCACATAGTCCCTCTCAAAATTTTTTTCTTCTGTAAAAACTAATTGGAAATTCTTATTTAGTGCTTCACAAATATCTTTCTCTTGTGTATAAGTGATTCCCTCGTCCGTAATGGATTGTATTATATCTTTTACTTTGGTTTTGCTTCTGATATAGCTGTAAAACAGCTTTGGTTGATCACTACTTTTATTTATTATATCCTCCTCAAACTGTTTTTGGGCTTCCCTCCTTATTCTTGTATAGTCGTTTTTTGCCTGTTTGTAATTATTATACGCTCTTTCACTATTGTGTCTTCTGTATCTATTCCACAACAAATCTCTTCTTTCTTTTGATTTTTTACATTCTGTATTGAACCATTTCTGTATTTTCTTATCTGCTTCTTTGTGCTATGGGATGTACTTCTGGACTCCTATTTCATAAAATTCACAGAATTTTTTATATACAGCATTTAAATCTTGTCCTCTAAGCTCATTTTCCCAATCAACTTCTTAGAAATACTTCTTTAGGTCTTGATAATTTCCCTTTTTATAGTTTAGGCTCTTTTTGTAACTGTCATTGCTGTTTACTATGTCATATGCTATCCTGAAGTTATAATTTAATACTGCGTGATCGCTTTTGCCGAGTGGAGTGTGATATATTAAACTGTCAATATCATTTTCTTGGTATCGTGTGCTGGGTGTTGTTTTGATGTTCCTTGGTGTGGGTGGATGTGTTGCCGTGTACTGTAGTGGATGTTGTGGGTTTGTGGAAGCTGCAGCAAGCAGCTGGGTGCCTCTCATGTCTAGGTGATCCATGACTTTGAGGACTTTGGTTTCTTGATCTAGGTTGTCTGTGGGTGTAGTAGCTGTGCAGCCTGTGATTATTTTTAAGGCCTTGTTCTGCATGGTCTGTAGAGTGTTGTAGTGTGTTTTGGTAAGGTTAGAAGCCCAGGCAGGGCTTGCATAATTCATCACTGAACGTATGTATTGTTTGTATACTGTGGTGGCGGTTTCTTTGTTGTGTCCGAATGTTGTATGGGCAAGTGACCTCAGAGCATTGAGTCTTGGTGTTATTTTATTTTTAATGTTTGTGATGTGTTGTTTAAATGACATTGATGTATTGTATGTTACACCAAGGATTTTGTGTGTGTGTGTGTGTGTGTGTGTGTGTGTGTGGTAGAGGGGTGTATGGTGAGGTGTGGGATGTAACTGTTCTGCTGTCCAGTTTGTGAGAAGAGTCACTGTAGATATGGCTGGGGCTATTTTGAGCCTGTTTGTGGTGAACCATTTGTGTAGTGTGTTGAGGTAAGGTTGAATGATGTGTGCAGCTGTGTTTGCGTTGTGGTGCTTACATGTAAGTGTTATATCATCTGCATAGGAAGCTATGTGTATCTGTGGTGTGTGGGGTGTGGGTACGTTGTGCATGTATAGGTTAAAGAGTGTAGGGGACAAAACAGATCCTTGGGGGACGCCGTTTGTGAAGTTTCTGATGTTAGAAGACTGACCGGCAAATGTTATGTGTGCACATCTGCCTGCTAAGTAGTTTGCCAGCCATCTTTTTGTGTTATTGTGCATGTTTGTGTTGAGAATTTTGTTTGTGAGGTTGTGGCAGGGGATGGCATCAAAAGCATTGCTAATGTCTAGTGTGGCTAGGAGCGTTCTGTGTGGTGGCCTAGCTGAATTCATGCCATCAAAAACTCTCTGTGTAAGGTCTGTAAGAAGGGTGTTTGTGCAGTGCAGTGGCCTAAAGCCATGTTGTGACTGGGCTAGGGGAATGTGAGGTGTGACTAGTTGTAGTACCAGTCATTCAGTGACTTTAGAGGGGGTGCAGAGGAGTGTGATGGGGCGATGTGAGGAGGGTAACGTGGGGTCTTTGTTAGGTTTAGGGATAGTGATGATATTGCCATGCTTCCAGATGTTGGGTATTATGTTGTGTGAGTAGCTGTAGTTTGATATGTTGGTGAGTGCTTGTATGCTTTGTGGTCCTAGGTGTTTAAGGATAATGTTGCTTATGTTGTGTGGTCCACAGGCAGATGAGTGCTTGAGGTTGTTAATGATGTGCTTCGTCTGGTTGTAAGTGAAAGGTGCGTAGTCTGGGTCTGTGGGGAACTGTCTCTTACGTCGGATGATACGTCGGTCTTCGGGAAGGGGGTCTAGATGGCTGACTTGTGAAAAGTGATTGATGAGAGTGTTTGCTTGTTGTTTGTTTGAGGGTATGGTGTCTGTTGTTGTGATGGCAGCGTGTGATTGTGTGGTGTTGCTGTTGGAAAGTGTGATGCTGTTTAGTGTTTTGTAGAGTTTACTGATGTTTGTTTTGTGGTCAAGTGTTTGGAGGTAATTTTTCCAGTTTAGTGTTTGCTGTTCTGATATTTTATAGTTTATCTGAGGGTTGAGTTCTTGTATTTTTTGTATGGTGTCTTGTGTATGGGGTGTTGGGGAGTGTTGCAGTGTGTCCCGTTGTCTGATGAGGCCTTGAATTTCTGGTGTGAAGTTGGGATTGTGTTTCTGTTGCCTCTAGGGATGTGTCTTTTGTCTGCGTTTTGTATTATTGTATTGAAAGTGTTCACAGCGGTGTTGATGTTTGTGATGGGTGTACTGTTTAGTGTTTTGAAATGTTGTTCTGTTTCAGTTACAAAGGCCTCCCAGTTGGCTCTCTTATAATTATTGTATGTGTGTTTGTGGCCAGCTGGGGTGATTCTGGTTTAGGTAGTGATGATGATTGGGAGGTGATCAGAACCTAGGGTTTTGACCATTCTCCATGATGTAGTGGGAGCGAGGTTTGGGGAGCAGAAGGTGAAGTCTGGAGATGATGGGAGGAAGAGGGCTTGGTATGGGATATGGGTATGTTGGTCTAGACTGTTTAGTATGAAGAGATGATCTGTCTGGGATTGTAGTACCAGCCCTCTGTCTGTGTCAGGGTTGTTGACATGACAGGCTGACAACTTGGCATTGAAATCACCACCCAGGATGATGTTGGGTATGTTAGTGATGTGGTGTATCTGTGGAGAGTAATTGTGTGATACTGTGGGGGACGACTAGGGGGAATGTATGTGTTAGGGATTGTTATGTGTGATTTGTTACCAGTGTGTATTTTAATTTAAGCAACGTTGGGTCTGGTTAGTACTTGGATGGGTGACCGCCTGGGAACACCAGATGCTGTTGGCATCCCTACGTGTCAAGTGGGGTTGGTGGAGGATTAGTGCCCCTCCCTGTAAAACAATTAACTCTAAGCCCTTGGCCACGCCATTTGGGATACATGGCGTCTGGCAATGGATGGATGGATGGTATTTCTGTTGTGGTGTCATGTGGGGGGAGAAGTGACTTTGTGTGTGCACTGGTATCTGCGGTAGCAGTGGTAATGGACGAGAGCAGCCTGGCGAAATGGCAATACAGGAAAGGGCAGAAATACACCAAGTATACAATTGCTGACAGTATGGCAATACAATGCAGAACTACAGTTACTTAACCACAATTATAGTTCATAAAATTTACAGGACGTGTGAGCAAAAAATCATGGTTTTAGGTAGTTAGGTTCGGAGGCCCCAGACCCAAACTAATTATTCCCAAAAGAAGTTCAGTTTAAATTTCAATGATTTGAATTTCGCGGTGATTTTTAGGTTCATATGCACATCGAAATTTGAAATTCCACTGTGTATGTCTATATATGATATATATATATATATATATATATGTATATGATGATAGATATATATATAAATATATATACATATTTATATGATGATATATATATATATATATATATATATATATATATACATATACACACACACACATATATATATATATATATATATATATATATATATATTTATATATGTATATATATATATATATATATATATATAGCCTGATGCCCTATATATACAGTATATTATATATATATATATATATATCTATATACAGTCGGCGCAACGGAAGTCTGGACCCTCTAATTCGCACCATATATTTGGTAAGGTCCAAGAAATATTGTAGGAAAATTCCTGTAGTCGGCGGGGGGGTTTTCTGGTGTCTTCTAGCAACTTTACAGGCTTAACACCACATGCTGTGAGTTTATGAGCTCAGTGCCTGCCTGACTTTGGATTGGAAATTATGTCATATTTTCTTGTCCTGCCTGGCAATTGTTGATTTCAAAGGTCTCGTTTTCACACCCTCCTTTGCCTTCGTGAATCATTGGAGATGGTTCCCGAGCCACTAACTGATGTAGAAAAAGCCCGAATTTTAACTATGAGAGAGGAAAATATAAAAATTAAGGATATTTGTATTCAAACTGGGCGAGGAAGATCTACCGTTATGGCACTCCTCGCTGCTGCTTTCTTGTGTTTGTGGCAGCTAGGGTGGGAGCCAAGCTTGGGTTCTTGTCTCCATCTGTCTATTGCCAGATGCCATAATCCTGTAAGGGGTGGTCATTTGACTTTGATTTATTTGTTTTATGGGGAGGGGCACTAACCCTCCACCAACCCACTTGTTGACACTTAGGGAGCACGTATGATTTGGTTATATGGTTACTACCCAGCGTTGTAAATGGCTCCTTGGCTTCCATGATACCATTTGGCTTGTTACTCGATGTAAAGCCACCTGTAAGGGAAAGAAAAGCAATAAGAAGTGACAGGAAAGATGGGAGAAATAGAAAGAGAGGAGAGCAGGGACAGAAAAACAGTGGTAAAGGCTAAGGAAGAAGTAGGCAGCACTACATCAAGTGAGTGCTGCTTACTTCTTCCTTTAACTTGTTTAATTTTTATGAAGTGTTTATTGTTTGTTTCTGAAGATTTCTTCTGCTGTCCCAGTGGTAGGGTCTGTGAGTGTTATCAAGCATTGAGTTTACGAGATGGGATTGCATTAATGTTTTTTGGCTGCTAAATAAATTTCATTTGCATATCAAATGTAAACCCTAGAATTTTGGAGTGTTTCATGTGGGAGTAGGTAGTTAAAGAGGGAGGTGAGAATGTGTATGAGGTTCATGTGTGTCACAAGTGAAGAGGGTGGTGATGTTTTGTTAAATTGTTTTAGTGAATATAAGTACTGTACTATGGAACTGACTTACTGCTCATTGAGTTTTGTAATGTTGTGAACCTTTTGCCAGGCCAGCACCATAGCACTGTGCTGTTATTGAAGATGGGGTAAGTTTGTAGGTCATGGTGGAAAAGGTTAAAAAGTGAGGGTGAAAGGACTGGCCCAGTGGGACACCACTGGATTGATTCTGAAGTTGGAACTTTAGTTTTATTCAGATCCAGGGTCTATCTACCTTTCAGAAAGTTGACTTGTAATTTCTTATTGTTTTCCTCCATATTAATATCATGATATTGTCCTTTTTTTTTTTTTTTTTTTTTTTTTTTTTTTTTTAATAGTGTTGTTAGTGAGGGTTGTTTCTTATAAAAACAACTTAAGATGAATTGGGTTAGTATGTAAAGTTTGTCTATCTATCTATCTGTCTATAGCCCGATGCCCTAATCCTGCAAAGGGTGGCCGCAGACAAAACGCCTCCAAGTCGCTCTGTCACCCACCATTTGACTACCCTCCCCCCAGCTCATTCCCCCCTCCCTCATATACCTCTCAACTCCATCCCTCCACCTCATCCTTGGTCTTTCCCTCCCTCTCCCTCCCTCCACGTCACCTACATATACCCTTTTAGTTAGTCTTTCATTCTCCATTCTCTTCACATATCCAAACCACCTCAGTGTATTTCTCCTAATCTCAACCACATCCACATCCACCCTACAATGTTCTTTCACTTTTTCATTCATCAACCTGTCCCTCCTTGTCACTCCACATGCTCGTCTCAAGTAACTCATTTCCACTGCTCTCACTCTTGACTTGTTCCCCTCTTGCAAGGTCCATGCCTCGCTTCCATACGTCAGGGTAGGGATCACAATATTATCATGCAGTGACTTCTTAACTTCCATACTCACCTCCCTATTTCTCATCACTGCTTTCAGTGAACCAACAACCTTCCTTCCCTGCTGTACCTTTTCCCGCACTTCATTCTCCAAAGTTCCATCCTTACTCATCACACTACCCAAGTACTTGAATGCACTCACATTCTCCATATCCTTGCCATCCAACCTCACCGTGCATTCTGTGACTTCATTCCTCTCAAACACCTTAACTTTACTCCTGTTTACATTAACTTGCAGATTCCTCATCCTACACACTGTCCCAAATTCATTCACCAAACCTTGCAACTCCCATTTATCTTCACTCAACAATACTGTATCATCAGCAAACAAGAACACTGGAATCTTCCAAATCTCACCCTCATTCATTAGAGCCACCCCCACATCCACTGCCCTACCTTGCACTTCCTTTACAACCGCATCCATGTATAAATTAAACAACCATGGAGACATCACATAACCCTGTTTCAGTCCCACGTTGAGATCAAAGAACTCACTTAGCTCACCATCCACTCACACTGTAGCCCTAGCTCCTTCGTACTTACGCTTCATAGCACTCAACAATTTCCCCTCCACTCCATATATTCTCAGTACCTGCCACATACCTTGTCTATCTGTTCTGTCATAAGCTTTCTTCAAGTCCTTGAAGGCAGGATACACTTTCTTTCCTATCTGTAGATACTTCTCCACTAAACATCTTAGAACAAATATCTGAGCTACACCACCTTTTCCCTTCCTAAATCCCCCTTCTTCTTCTCCAACTAGCTCCTCTGTTATATGCCTAACCCTGTCAGTCTGTATTCTACCATATATTTTTCCAGTCACACAAAGAAGGCAAATACCCTTATGGTTACCACATACTTCTCTCTCCCCTTTACCTTTGTATAAATGATCAGTTATACCTGATTTCCAGTCCTCCAGAACCCTCCCTCTTCTCAAGCCAATCTACATAACTTCCATATCCACTCCACTACAATCTCACCCCCATACCTCAGCATTTCACCTCACACTCCATCAATTCCTGGGGCCTTTCCCATCTTGATCTTCTTCATTGCTTCCACTTTTTCTACCCTACTGATCTCTTCCTCGCTCCTTTCATCTTTCTTTCTCCCAGCCATTGCCCAACCACTTATACTCACACTGCTGTCACTCTGTACATTCAACAAATCCTGAAAGTGCTCCTTCCATCTCCTCAATTTCTCTCTCTTCTCCACCAACAGTCAATTATTCCTATCTTTCACTCCCCTACTATTACCCCTTTCACACTGCCTTACTTTCTTTACCTCCTTCCAAAACAATATTTTTCTCTCCATTTCACACTCAGATTCGTTCCAAACTCTTCATCCACTTTCTTCTTACTCTCCTTCATCAATCTCTTCTCCTCCCTTCTCCTGCTCACATATACCTCTCTCCTCTCCCTCCCATCTTCTCCCCTATCCCTACTCGCTAGCCATTCATTAAATGCTTTCTTCTTTTGTTCCGCAGCTCGTTTCACCTCATCATTCCACCGTGCTGTCCCTTGCACACCCCTGGATCTCCTCCTCACTCCACAAACCACCTCACACGCTGCGCCTATCTCTTCCATGAATATCTTATGTACGTCTTTCACCTCTTCCATCTGCTCTAACTCTTACCTTCCCAGTCTTTCTTCCACTATGTTCCTATACTCTGCCATTTTCTCATTGTCTTGCAATTTCTCCACTCTTGTGACAGGAGCTGTTTCCTCCTGTCTTCCCCTTCATCTCTTCACCCATTTTCTTTGCAGCTTTACCATGGCCATCATTAAGTGTTGGTCCGAGACTCCATTCCCCCACCCTCTCCACACTCTTGCATCCACCACTTGTCTTCTCATCCACACACACATAGTCTGTCATTGCCTTTCGTTCAACAAGTTCACCATCCATCCTCCTTGTTACTCTCCTTGTATACCTGTGTATCATCTTATGCCGAAAGTAGGTGTTAGCTATTGCCAACCCCTTACCAGCACAGATGTCCACCAAAGCACTACCATTCCCATCTACTTCAGCTGGCACACCCCACTGACCAACCTCTCCATCCACTCGTACATTCCCAACTTTGCCATTCATGTCTCCATTCAAAAGCACTCTCTCACTCCTCTCAAACTTGTCCATACATTCTTCTACACTCGCCCAAAACTCATCTTTCACTCTTGCGACTCGGTCCTCTGTTGGCGCATACGCACACACAGTCACCCAAGCTTGTATACCTACTTTCATCCTCACTCATAGAATCCTTGCATCCACTGTTCCATACTCTCTTATATTCTTCTTCCACTTCTTGCTTATCATCAGACATACTTCCTCTCTTGCCCTCTCATTCTCATTAACTCCTGCACATATTCCTAAACCGTATTCTCATTCTCTCACTCTTTCACCTTACCATTTAGTTTCTGTCAACCCACATATATCCACTCTTGCATCCTCAAGCACTTGCACAATCTCTGCTTTCACTTCATCATTCACTCCTCTCACATTCCATGTCCCCACTTTCAGAATGTCCTTTGTCCGTTCCCTAGTCATCAACGTATGGTCTGTCCTGGTCCGAGGCGCTTTATTCGCTTGTTTAGTTAGTTCATTTTACGGGGTGGGGCACAAACCCACCACCAACCCTTTTAGTTGCCTCATACGATAATCAGGGACACTGAGGGAGTATTCTTGAAACCCCCCTACCCCCAGGGGGTTTGTGATGATTGAATATTTAGTTTGGAATCTCAGCTGGGAGTCATGTAGATGGATGTGGGAGGTGATGTTCTTTAGTATTAATCTACTCATGGTCAGTGGAAGGTGTATAGAATAGTGGTGTTGGTAGGTACAGTGAAGAACTATTGAATGGTTACCAGGCTCGAGTTTTATTCTTGTGATGTGAAAGAGAACATGCTGAAGTTTGAGAGTATGTGTAATATAAAGTCAGTGTCTCACAGTTTTGTCATAAAAATTTCACATATTCTTTTTTATTTTTCAATCTGGACAGTTTGTAGTATGATGAAAGAGCACACAGGTATTTCAAGTATAGTATACCACAGTATACCAATTTTTAGGTCAGCATCTGCCATACTGTAGTCTGGCCAAATGTTTCAGGATTAGAATTTTTGAGACATTGCATCCAAATGCAACATCCTTCAGTTTCCACAGTGGACTGTGTTTGATGACAGGGCATATAGTAGCATTTGGGTATACTGAATATTATCTGAATAGTTCTGTCCACTTAACCAGGGCACAATATTCCGTCTGACAGCTTTAGATATTCCACCTGGGTGATACTGAAGCATTTGTCTCTTTTCTGGGTGCTTTATATATGAGTCTTCCTCATTGCCCAAGGTCATCTTCTGTCCGTCTTTGGAACTCTTTCATAGTCACTCCAAAGAAGGAGCATAGAGTGAAAAAATTGGTTTTTGCGACATCAAAATCCAGTATTCACTCAAAGGCAAGTGAATTTGAGAGACACCTCCTGCACTGAGCTCTGGTCATAGTACTGTACCTTTGATTATTCTTCCTTTGTGCCACACTGAGTAAGAAGCTGTGACTGAATAAATTTTTACACAAAAGGGTGGATTCTCAGTACATCTCACAAAGTGAGTACAAGAATTATCATATGACACTCATTTTGAACGAGTGGACAAGATATTGAAGACCTTGAGGGAAAGTGTCAGTGCCCCAATAAAGTATTTTGACTGGATACAAGAAGCAGCACACCTTATCCTCTGCTTTGAATCTGGAATGATTCCTCCTGTTACTATTGAAAATAGTAAGAAGAATGAAAGCCTCTTCTTTTATTAGGGTACATCTAAATCTATTTGCTACGAGTAAAAAATGGAGTTTGGCCTTGGAGAAATATGTGTGTTGTGTCTGGACTTACTGTATGTGTTCCACCTCCCTAATGGGTTTTGGCCTTGCAGAAATATGCGTATGTGTTTGTATGTATATGTTTCACCCCCCTTATGAAATACATTATTATATCTTTGTTTTCTTACAGCCACATGCTGTCTATGCCAAGGATGTGTTGGATATTGAGCAGTTCAGCACTGTGAAAGGAGTCAACCTTGATGCTACGGATGATTCGTTTTACTCAAAATTTAACACAGGGTCTGTGTCAATACCATGGCAACAAGAGGTGAGTTAAATGGTGATTGAATTGTGTTTATTAATTTCTACTTTAGGCATGGTTAAGGATGTGTACCAGATCTTTGCATTAAAACAGATAGTAGAGAAAGCATACAAAATGGTTTGCAAGGTTATTATGAATCTGGAATAGATAAATGGAAAAGAAATGTATGAAAGATGTTGCTGGAATAGTGTTGAAACAGACTGTCTAGAGCCTATGATGGTAGTGTGATGGTAGTGATGCATGCTTAACAGTTGGTGGATGTCTGAGTGATTGTTTCAGTATTAGTGAGAGTGAGAAAAGGATTTATGTTACATTTTTCAGTACATGCTGTATGTGGATGGGATTATAGGGGAAGATAAAACTTAAAGTTGTAGAAAGGGGTGGGGATGATGGTTAATGGTTAAGGTTGGAGTATCTTAAATATAATTTATCCAGATGATGCTGTGTTTCATGCTGATAGTGAATACGATAGAAACTGTGTAGACTGGTTGAAATTTTGTGAATGTCTGTTAGTGGCTTCTTCTGAAAGTAAATGCAGAGAAAAGTGAGATGGTAGTTGTTGAGAGAGACGGTAACTCTCATTGTGATGTGTGTTGAATAAAGAGAGGCTTGAACTGATGAATGAATCGTGATAATTGAGTACCATAATAGAAGAGCTACATGGGCACAGGAAGTGGAGAACAGAGTGGCAAAAGGAAGAAAAGTGACTTGTTATGAATATCCTGGTACCAAAAGGAAGTCAGAGTATGGAGGCTGTAAGAAGATTGCATGAAGGTATGTTTGTGTCCACATTAACCCTTTAACCGCGGGTGTCATCCCAGAATTACATTGCAAAAACTGGACCAAACCGCGGGTGTCATTCTCGAATGTTTGTGAATATTTTGAATACCACGCGTTTTTTCCGTGCGCCAGTTGTTTCAAGGGAGAGTAGCTATTAAGTTCTTTCACTCCAGCCGAACCCCCCCCCCCCTAGGCCCCCACCTCCCACTCCTGGGCCCCCCACCCCACCCCTGACCAAACACGCATCAGTATCTGTCCAGCTGTGTGAGTGACAACACTGCTGATGTGGCAGTGAAGTGAGGGCAATTACAGTGCCTTTTACCTGCCTCAGTGAACACAGAGTGGGTGTTTATCGTATGTGCAGTGTTCATATATGTTTATAGTATTATTATCAGAATGAGGTTGGCATTTGGTAATGGTGTGTGAGCGAACAATAGTGATTACAACACCACTGATGTGGCAGTGAAGTGCGGGCAATTACAGTGCCTTTTACCTGCCCCAGTGAACACAGAGTGGGTGTTTATCGTATGTGCAGTGTTCATATATGTTTATAGTATTATTATCAGAATGAGGTTGGCATTTGGTAATGGTGTGTGAGCGAAGGTAATGGTGTGTGAGCGAAAAATAGTGATTTTAGATCGCTCACTTCTAATGGCACTGCCCATCCAGTGATAGTCAACGAAATCATGAAACCTACATCATTGCAAAGCCGAAAGTTAGTACTTTCTAATGGTACCTAATTTTTCGCTCTAGATTTATTCTGTGCAGAGTTATAAAGGTTTAAAGTTTATTTACATTTTGGCTGGAACCCCCGCGGGAGAGGCCAGTTGGGGCAAAACAATGCCCGCGGTTAAAGGGTTAATGTGTAGGTGTAAGGTCGGTATTGAGGAATGCAAAAAGTCAAGAGTAAGGGCAGTGGAAATTGGACTGTTGAGGAATGTGTGTGGGTTACCGAGAGTGGATAGGATTAAAACTGTGTGATTTCCAAAAGATGTTAGGTAATGGAGTTATTGACGGCTGCTGAGATGGTTTGGTTATTATAATGAGAACGGAAATAGATGCAGCATCCCCTTAATGTGGGTGGCCTTTCCTAATTTGATTATGATCATTTGGAGAAAGCAAGAAAAATTAAAATGACTAAGTACAGTATGTCCTCGATAAACAAAAGGGATAGGGACTGAAAAAACCTTTCGTAATTTGAAATTTCGTATATTGGAACAATTTTCCCCATTGAAATATACTGTACATAGAAAGGGGAGGATGCATCCCAGGACCCCCTCTGACCCCCCTACCTAAACTTTACCCCTCCTATTTTGAAGTAAATAATACCTGTAGAAGTATGTAATATCTGTAGGTGTAGAGAACAAAGTGGCCATTTTCTTGTACATCTCCTTTTTCTTGGTCACAGTCCCAACGGTGGAAACTGCAAGGCCTAAAGCACACCCAATCTCCGAGACTCCCTGCTTCTCCTCGTGGCGTCTTATAATTTCCAATTTCCCCTCCAGAGTTAGAGTATGGTGCTGCTGCTTCTTTGCAGTTGGCTCCCCTGATGCTGGAGATGATGCAGGGTGCTTGGGAGGCATGTCTAAACAGTACAAAAAGGTGTAGAGCTACGAAAATATCCTCACGTACAGCAAGGCTGCGAGGAGGGGCATGGACTCTGTTCCGGGACAATTCATCATGAAGTCAATTTGCCATCAAAACATGGACAATTCCCCGTCAGGACAATTCGTACCCAAGATGATTCCCCGTCATTCCATAAATATACTTAATATTAATTGATTAATACTACACTACAATAACTAATTTCATGGGGAACTATCAACAGTGTAGGCTTTGGATATTAATACTACAATAACTAATTTCATGGGGAACTATCAACAGTGTAGGTTTTGGATATTAATTATAATTTGCACTTGTAGTCAGTAATTGCTTCTGTCTCACTGTAGTCGACTTTGAATTATAATCTGGCTTTAGCGATAGGTGGTAGCGACCATCATCCTCTCACTTGATGTAGTGATGCCTACTTCTTCCTTAGCCTTTATCATTCTTTTTCTGTGCTCACCCTCCTCTCTTCCTATTTCTCCCAGGTTTCCTGTCACATCTTATTGCTTTTCTTTCCTTTACAGGTGGCTTTACATTGAGTGACAGGCCAAATGGATTCCTGTAAGCCAAGAAACCATTTACAATGCTGGGTGGTAACCATATAACCAAACCATATGTGCTTCTTGCGTGTGAACAAGTGAGCTGGTGGAGGGTTAGTTCCCCTCTCCGTAAAACAAATAACAAGGTCAAATGGCCACCTCTTACAGGATTATGGCATCTGGCAATAGATAGATAGTCTCCCATAGCTGTCTTCAGTAATTTTTTTTGTAATTTTTGGATGCAGTAGGTTGAGATTGATTGATTAGCTGAGAATGTAGATGTAATATGAAGATTATTCATATAATTTTAGAGTATGTCGATCGTTCACTTGAGGTTATTAGGCATTTATATGAATGCCAATGTCTCATATGCAGCCTTAGGTTAAACGATGAAATGAAACATCGTACATCACCTGATTCATGTTTCAAAATACCTGTACTGTATTTATATTTTTTTCCGTTAATACCAAAAACTATTTGATGCCATATTTTACATTTAGTATAAAAAGAATAAACCACCATCACCTTTATAACTCATATAACTCAAAAACTATTATACTTGCTAAGTAAACTAATACGTAAATAAGTGATGGGGAATCGTCCTGACAGCGAAAAGTCCTGACGGTGAATTGTCTTGTTATTGTGACGGCAAACTGACCTGACGGCGAATTGTCCTGAAACCATGGACTTAACTGGGAAGCACACGAAAAATTGTTTACCAGAGAGGGGTTGGCTCGTTTCCTCGCCGCAAGTGAGCGCTCATTTTGAATATTTCTTATTTCCTTTTGTATCGCTTTTCGTATCATGGAGACCTACTTTCGTATTGTGGAATTTGTCCTATATTCATCGCTTTTGTAACATCGAAAATTCGTACTTTGAGTTTTCGTTTATCAAGGACTCACTGTTATGGGCTTATTTATGGCTCTCCTGCTTACACTTTACAGGTAATTTGACTTTGAAATACTATGCTTATGCAGTGTATTTCTATGCAGTTATATTTAGTAGGCACTCTGTTGATAGTAATTTTCCTAGTGTGTTATCCTTTCCTTTTTCTGGATCCTCCCCACCCCATATACTTGTGGGTGATGATGATGACGATGACAAGGAGGGGGAGGAGGATGGTGGTGATGATTATGGTGGTTTTCTTTTCTTTTCCATCCTTAGCCAGATGCCATAATCACAATGGGGGTGGCCACAAACACATCTCTTCCTTGCTGCCTTGTCCTCTACCATTTTGCCGCCGTACCCCCCGACATACACCCCCCCCCTCTCTCATATACTGTACCTCTTTACTCCATCTCATCATCTCATCCTCAGTCTCCCTCTCCCTCCTCCCTCCTCGACTTCTCTCCCATACACTCTCCTAGTTTGTCTCTCACTCTCCATCCTCTCCACATGGCCAAACCACCGTAATGCATTTTCTCTAATGCTTTTGTTCACATCCACACCACAACTCTCTTTCTCTTCCTCATTTGTCAGTCTTTCTTTCCATGTAACTCCACTTACTCCTCAGCATATTGCAACCGCTCTTACTCTTGGCTTGTGTCCCTCCAACAAGGTCCAAGTTTCTCTTTCATATGGAGTGGGGAACACAATAGAGCGACATTTTTACTTCCATTTTGTAACTGCTTTCAAATAACTAGCAACATATCTTCCCTGTTGCACCCTTTCCAGCACTTCATCCTCAGAAATTCCATCCTAATTCATCACACTACCCAAGTACTTACATGCACTCAAATTTTCCCTTTCCTTACTGTCCAGCCTCAATGCGCATTCAGTGACGTCGTTCATCTTGAAGACCACAACTTTACTCCTCCCTACGTTCACCTTTAGATTCTTTTTACTACATACTCTCCCAAACTCATTCACCAAGCCTTGCACTTCCCCTTTGTCTTTACTTAACCCGTCACGTTCCGAGGCTTTCCGCACCTCCGACATCCCCCAATCCCGAGGTATTTTCGATTTTTTTTTTTTTTTTTTTTTTTTGGCTAAAACCTCCGCTTTTGGTGAGAAACATCGAAAATTCATAGAGAAATCGCTCACCTGAGGTTTAAAATACTCAATCCAGGTAGGAGTTCCTCCTTACCTGACTGGGTTTTCTAACATGCTGGCACCAAAGAAAACGAGTTCTATGGGAGGGTAACTATTTTTTCCACTCATAAACGGTATTTAATTATTTACTTGGTACGAATTTATATGTAGTATGAGAGTATATTGGTTTTCAAGCAGTAATAAAGGCATTTTAAGCATTGTTTCACTCACTAACTAATCACCATACCTGACCTTTTTTTGCCACATTACCTGATCATTATTTCTGACTGTTTCTTCTTCTAATGCTGTGTAAACATTGTCATCGATTGGGGAATCACTCTGGCCCTGAATATCTTTACTGGCCAGGTCACTGGTAACAGGTGAATTGCCGAGACAATGGCGTGAGGGGGGGGAGGGGAGGTTATGCGGTGTAAGGCATTGTCCCTGCTTGGCATCTTGTAGAGGAATAGAGGAAGGTGTCCTGTGCATACATACAAAAAATCACGCGCAAAAATTGAAAATTGTCCAGATTAGGGACCTTGCAATTGCACGACGTACCGGTACGTCGCCGGGACTGGCAAATGCAAATCGTTGCAACGTACCCATACGTCGACGGGATGGGGCGAGTTAACAATGAAGCAGCATCTGCAAACAACAGAACAGGAAGTTTTCATACTCTGCCCTCGTTCATTGGGGCTGCTCCAACATCCGCCCCCAAACCTTGTATCTCTTTTATAACTCCATCCATATGCAGATTGATCAACCGTGGAGACATGACGCATCCCAGTTTTAATCCAACATTGAGATAGAAAAATTCACTCTGTTCGCCATCCACGTGCACTGCAGCTTTAGCACCCTTATTCTGTACATACTCTTCACGGCATTCAACAGCTTCTGTTTTGCTCCATATATTTTTTTTTTTTTTTCCACATCTCGTCCATTGACTTTGTCATATGCTATCTCCAAATCCACGAAGGTCGCATACAACTTCTCTCACATCTCAAGAACTTTTCCACTAAATGCCATAACAGGCCTATAATTTTCAACAGATTTTTTGTGGGCTAGACAAAATGTATATACTGTACCTGCATGCTTCAAACTTAAAATTAAACCAAAATGCTTAAGTCTGCAGACCATCTGATATTTTTCAGTTTGATTCTACGTAAAGGGTGATGCTTAATGAGGCATGTATGTTTAGTGATGAAGTTGGTTGTTTAAATAAAAGGCTTCACTCTCTGCCAGTCTGAACTTTCAACTCAAACTGTGACAGTTTAATTAATATGGCCATTGTATATTCTTGTTGCAGTATGCTGCATCCTTTTCAAGATTATTCCTACATGCCCGTGGTGGGATTTGATGGAAATATACCGCCCTGCCTTTAGTCTTTTGGAAATTATAAAATGATAAAACTAAGTACCGTACAGTAAAAGTCCTGTAATCTGAATGGCAGGGGGCCGAGGGTTTTTCAGACTACTGTTTTTTTTTTCAGACTACTGGTTTTTCCGGATTATTGGGAGGGGCCTCTGAAAACATTAGAAATATGTACAGACATCGAAATAAGTTTGTTTTCTTTTGTGTGGACCAAGGTGTTTGTAACACTGACCGATGGAGAGGTATCCCCTCCTCCTCCCTTCCTCATAGTCCCACACTCCCACTCAACCCCCCGACTTTTTTCTCCTGCCCCATAACCCCACCCGGTACCCTCCATACTCTCGTTCACAGCCAGCTAGGGGTTTCTGTACTTCAAGCACCTCTCTAATTACGTGTAGTCCGAACAACTAATAAAGGCATAATACAGCATATATCATAAACCAAGTTAGGAACAGGTTTACAACACTGTGTGTGTGTGTGTGTGTGTGTGTGTCTTCTTACCTTACCTAATTGTTCTTACCTAATTGTATCTTTACAGGAATGAGTCAAGCTCGTACTGTCCCGTGTCTTAAACCATATTTATCGTACATATCCTTAAATTTGTGAATTGTTTTGGCACACACTATTTCATTCGGTAGTGCATTCCATTGATCAATTGCTCTGTTTGGGAAACTGAATTTCCTTACGTCTTTATCACCTCTCTTCTTATGCAGTTTTTTGCAGTGTCCTCTTGCTGATGCTTCTCCATATGTTAAGTAATCATTTATGTCTATTTTCTCCTTCCCTGATATGCACTTATATAGCATTATCATGTCACCTCTTTTCCTTCTCTCCTGTAGTGTTGGTAGATTCAGTTTATTTAGTCTTTCTTCGTAGCTTAGGTCCCTTAAGCTTGGTATCCATCTTGTAGCGGCCCTTTGAACTTTTTCAATCTTGTCTATATGCTTTTTGAGATGAGGACTCCAGACTATTGATGCATATTCCAGGGTTGGTCTAATGAATGATGTTATTATCCTTCTTAGCATGTCCTCATTTATGTATGTGAATGCTATTCTCATATTTGCAAGCAGTGTATACATGTTCCGTACCTTCTCGCTGATGTGGTCAGCCGGAGATAGTCTGTTATTGATAATCACACCTAGGTCTTTCTCTCTTTCTGATGTGTATAGGGTTTTATTTCCTAACTTATAATCCCAATCAGGTCTTTTTCCACTTTTACCAAACTTGATTACATGACACTTGTCCACATTGAATTCCATTTGCCATGTACTACTCCATTCATGAAGTTTATTTAATTCTTCTTGTAGCTCCCTACAAGAGTCTGTGCTAGTAATTCTCCTTTGTATTTTTGCATCATCTGCAAACATATTCAGATAGCTCTCATTTCCAGTATTACTGTTTATATCATTTATGTACACTAAAAACATGATTGGTGCCAGCACCGAACCCTGTGGTACTCCACTAGTCACTTCTTTCCATGATGAGTAGTTTCCTCTTAGTACTGTCCTCATTTCTCTTTTTATGAGAAAGTCTTGCATCCAACAAAACAGATTGCCTCGAATTCCTCCTTGATGGTACAGTTTCCATAAAAGTCTTTGGTGTGGTACTGTGTCAAAAGCTTTCTTGAAATCTAAATAGATACTGTCCACCCATCCTTCCCTTTCCTGTATTGTGTTTGTTACTCTGTCATAGTAGCTCAACAGATTAGTAACACATGATTTTCCTTTTCTGAAACCAAACTGTCTTTCTGTTATCATACTGTGTTCTTCTAGATGATTTACCCAAGCTTTTCTTATAAGTTTTTCTAATACCTTGCTTACAACACTGGTCAGTGATACTGGTCGGTAGTTGAGAGGATTTTGTCTATTTCCTTTCTTGAATAAGGGGACTATATTTGCTTTTTTCCAAATATCAGGTAGTTTCCCTTGACTCAAGGATTTCTTGAAAATTAAAAATAATGGTTTACTTAACTCCTTTGCACATTCTCGTAACACCCAACATGAAATTTCATCAAGACCACTTGCTTTTCCTCTGTCTAATCTACTTAACTCCTCCTGTATTACTTTTTCTGCTATTTGTATATCTGGTAGTATGTGTGGACATGCGTGTTCCACATAGTCCCTCTCAGAATTTTTTTCTTCTGTAAAAACTTATTGGAAATTCTTATTCGTGCTTCACAAATATCTTTCTCTTGTGTATAAGTGATTCCCTCGTCCGTAATGGATTGTATTATATCTTTTACTTTGGGTTTGCTTCTGATATAGCTGTAAAACAGCTTTGGTTGATCACTGCTTTTATTTATTATATCCTCCTCAAACTGTTTTTGGGCTTCCCTCCTTATTCTTGTATAGTCATTTCTTGCCTTTTTGTAATTATTATTCGCCCTTTCACTATTGTGTCTTCTGTATCTGTTCCACAACAAATCTCTTCTTTCTTTTGATTTTTTACATTCTGTATTGAACCATTTCTGTATTTTCTTATCTGGTTCTTTGTGCTGTGGGATGTACTTCTGGACTCCTATTTCATAAAATTCACAAAAATTTTTATATACAGTATTTAAATCTTGTCCTCTAAGCTTATTTTCCCAATCAACTTCTAAGAAATACTTCTTTAGGTCTTGATAATTTCCCTTTTTATAGTTTAGGCTCTTTTTGTAACTGTCATTGCTGTTTACTATGTCATATGCTATCCTGAAGTTATAATTTAGTACTGCATGATTGCTTTTCCCGAGTGGAGTGTGATATATTAAACTGTCAATGTCATTTTCTTGCCTAGTAAATATTAGATCTAGCACTGAAGGTACATCAAGTCCTCTTTTTCTAGTGGTTTCCCTCACATGTTGCGTTAAGAAAAACTCTTGTACGAGATCCAGGAGCTTTTGGTCCCAACAGCTTTCTTGGCTATTTATATCTAGAGTATTCCAATTTATATTTGTATTGAAGTCCCCAGTTAGTATAATTCTTTCCGATTTCTCTTCCATTTTATGTAGCAAGGATCTTATACTCTGAATTGTACTCTCTGCCAGGTCCTCATATTTGTCTCTTTCCCATGTGTTTGATCTGGGTGGCATATACAAATTGGCTACAATTACTTTACCTTCAGATGTGTCGATCTCTACTGCAATCAGTTCTACTTTTGATGGTATATCTAGGTTTATTTCCTTGACTTTTAGATTTTTCTTAGTTAATATTATAATTCCTCCTCCTTTTTTTAAATTTCTGTCTCTTCTCCATATATTGTATTCCTCTAAGTTTAGTATGTCATTGCATATCCTTGGTGTTAATTTTGTCTCAGTTAGGCATATTATTTGTGGTTCATTTTCTCTGACATAATCATTCATCTCTAGTAATTTAGATACCATTCCATCCACATTTGAGTACATCAACTTTATCATCTTGTTTATATACTTGTCATGACATGGTTCTACTAACTTCCTCCTTTTTCTTCCATCCTGTTTGTGTACCACTTTCGTACCTGCAATCCTATTACTTTGTAAAAAAATTTCCTCTTCTCCTCTTCTGATCTTCTCTCATTTTTTGTTTTTGCTTCCTCCCTTTTGTCTTTCAGTAATTCCAGTTCCTCTTGTGTTAGGCATCTTTTTATCCATACATTTTTGAACTACTCTTTTTCCATAAGATTCTTTGCATTTTTTAGTATCTCTTCCACAGTGTTTACAATCTGGAAAGTCACCTTTTGAGGTCTTGTCTTGCTTTTCTCGTATTTCCCTAACCTTTTGTGTTCCTCTATGTCTTTACTACAGATTTCCTCTGATACTTCTTTCAGTAAGCTCATTACATTTGCCATCTCCTTTTTGTCTCTCGTGATCTTGTTTTTAATTTCTTCCTCTTCTATACCAGTGATTACTATTGATTTATTTATTTCTACTGAATCTCTGACTAACTTTGGATTGTTTTGGATTATTCTTTTCACTTCCTTTTTAATGCTTTTTTCCTCCATCCTTGTTTCTAAGTCTTTCTTTACTTTCACCATTTCAGCATACGTGGTTTGTACATCATTTTTGTAGCTAAGACAGCTTCATTCACCTGTGTTATCTACTCCTCAATATCACTGCTCTGGTCCATAAGACTGCTTGCTTGTCTAATTGTCTCTGTGTCATTTTTTAACTCTTCCATAACACTCTCGTGATTGACTACTGTACTTCCCATTTCACTCACTTTCTTCCTAAGCGTACTCAATTCCACTGTTAGTTCACTGATGGTTGTGTCTTTCTTATTGGCCTCCCTTCCTAGTTTTTCTATCTCTTCCTTTTGCAAGTGCATTTGCTTCTTTATTTCATCCATTTCATTTTTTAAAGCCATTTCTAGTTTGTGTTCACGTTCAACCAGTCTATAGTGAGTCTCCACTTCAACCAGTTCTTGGTAGAAATCATCATTTTGCTTTTTACTTTTATCCCTTTTCTTTTCCAAATTTGTTTTACTGAAGTATGTATCCATTTTGTAATACTAAATGAAGAGTATGTACTTACACTTTCCGCGTGTTGCTGTAGTATAAACAAACCCAGCTGACTCAATGCATCGTGGTTCTTTGTTGTTTGAACCAGGCTTATTTAAACTTATTATTTCTTTACCCGTACCTTTTAATAATGAAAAATCATTTAGTCTTACCTGGTACAGAGCTTGACTCATTCAAAGATACTATCTATCTATCTATCTATTGCCAGACGCCTCAATCCCGTTTGGGGTGGCCACAAACAAATCGCCTCCAAGTCGCCCTGTCCCCCGCCATTTCACTCCCCTGCTCCCAATTCACACCCCCCTGTCTCATATACCTCTCCACCCCATCTCTCCATCTCATCCTCGGCCTCCCCCTCCCTCTTTCCCCCTCCACCTCACTCACATACACTCTCTTCGTCAGTCTTTCACCCTCCATCCTCTCCACATGGCCAAACCACCTCAGTGTGTTCCTCATAACGCTTCCTATCACATCCACATCAACACCACAACGCTCCTTTATATCCTCATTCGCCAGCCTGTCTCTCCATGTGACTCCACAGGCTTCTCTTAAGTAACTCATTTCCACGGCTCTCACTCTTGACTTGTGTCCTTCCGACAACGTCCAAGCTTCACTTCCGTACGTTAGAGTTGGTATCACAATACTGTCATGTAGTAACTTTTTCCCTTCCATGCTCACTTCCCTGTTTCTTATCACTGCTTTCAAAGTACCAGCAACCTTTCTACCCTGCTGTACCCTTTCAAGCACTTCACCCTCCAAACCTCCATCCTTACTCATCACACTACCCAAGTACTTAAATGTACTCACATTTTCCAATTCCTCACCATCCAACCTCGCTGTACATTCACTGACTTCACCTCTCTCAAAGACCATCACTTTACTCTTCCCTACATTCACCTTTAGATTCCGTTTCTTACACACTCTCTCAAACTCATCCACCAAGCCTTGCAGCTCCCCTTCGTCTTCACTCAACAACACAGTATCATCTGCAAACAACAGTACAGGGAGTTTCCAAACACTATCCTCTCTCACCAGGGCCACTCCAACATCCACTACCCTACCTTGTACCTCTTTTATTACCCCATCCATGTACAGATTGAACAACCATGGAGACATGACACATCCCTGTTTCAACCCAAATTTCAAAGAGAAAAATTCACTTAGTTCACCATCCACACGCACTGCAGCCTTCGCACCATCGTACATACTCTTCACAGCATTCAACAACTTCCCATCTACTCCATATATTCTTAACACTTTCCACAATCCTTGTCTATCCACCCTGTCATATGCTTTCTCCAAATCCCTGAAAGCCGCTTCTTTCCCTTCTCTAGAAACTTTTCCACTAAAGATCTGAGAATGAATATCTGATCTACACAACCTCTTCCCTTCCTAGAGCCTCCCTGTTCTTCTCCAACTAATTTCTCTGTTCTTTCTCTAACTCTGTCAATAAGTATCCTACCATACACTTTTCCTATTATACTAAGAAGACAAATGCCCCTATGATTACCACACACTTCTTTTTCCCCTTTCCCTTTGTACAAGGGAATAATTATACCTGACTTCCAATCCTCCGGGACTCTACCTTCCTCCCAGGCCAATCTGCACATCTTCCACATCCATTCTACTACTATCTCTCCCCCATGCTTCAGCATTTCACCACACACTCCATCAATTCCTGGGGCTTTCCCTGATTTAACTTTCTTCATTGCTTCCACAACTTCTATCCTACTGATTTCTTCCTGTCTTCTCATCTCCCTCCTTCTCCCAGCCATTCCCCAGCCACTTATACTCGCATTACTTCCATCCTCCACGTTCAACAATTCCTTAAAGTGTTCTCTCCATCTGCTCACTTTTTCTCTCTTCTCCACTAGTAATCTACCATTTTTATCTTTCACTCCCCTGCTAACTTCACTTCCACCTTGTCTTACTCTTTTCACCTCTTTCCAGAACATTTTCTTACAGTCCCTCCACTTTACACTCAAATTCCTTCCAAATTCCTCATCCACTCTCTTCTTACTCTCTCTTACTAATCTTTTCACCTCTCTCTTTCTTTCTACATATAACTCTCTCTTCCGCCTCTCAACTTCTTCCATGCCCCTATTTCTCATCCATTCATTGTATACTTTGTTCTTTTGTGCCACAGCCCGTTTCACCTCTTCAGTCCACCACGCTGTTCCTTGCACCCCCCTCTGTCTTCTCTTCCTTCCACACACCACATCACATGCTGCACATATTTCTTCTGTAAATATTCTACACACACCTTCCACGTCCTCCATCTGCTCCAACTCATATTTGCCCAATCGTTCCTCCACTTCTCTCTTATACTCTGCCTTTTTCTCATCCTCTTGTAACCTTTCCACTCTCCTTGCAACTACTCCTTCCTCTCGTCTTTCCCTTCTTCTATTCCTCCATCTTACTTGAACTTTAATTCTGGCCACCACCAAGTAGTGGTCAGAAAGTCCACTCCCCCAACCTCTATAAACTCTTGCATCCAATATACATCTTTGCATCCTTTCATCCACACACACATAATCACTCAGTTCACTACCCACCCTTCTCATCACTCGCCATGTATACCTGTGGATCATTTTATGCCTGAAGAGGGTATTGGCTATCACCAACCTCCTCCCAGCACAAATGTCCACTAACGCACTCCCATTCTCATCTATCTCAGCAGGCACACCCCACTCACCAACTATTCCATCCACCTTCACATTCCCAACTTTACCATTCATATCACCAATCAAAAACACCCTCTC
Source organism: Coenobita brevimanus (assembly GCF_032717465.1). NCBI lineage: Eukaryota > Metazoa > Arthropoda > Malacostraca > Decapoda > Coenobitidae > Coenobita > Coenobita brevimanus. Next base: position 49,616,758 of record NC_137054.1, on the reverse strand, counting down.
ATTCCTTCCAAACTTTTCCATGCACACTTCTACATTTGTCCAGAACTCTTCTCTCACTCTTCTAGCATGATCTTGCGTTGGCGCATACACACACACAATCGCCCACATTTGTATTCCAACTTTCAACTTTACCCACACAATCCTTGATCCAACTGATCCATACTGTCTTATGCTCCTCTTCCATCTTTTACTCACAACTATACATACTCCTTCCTTTGCCCTCTCATTCTCACCTACTCCTGCACATATACCCCATCCATACCCCCATTCTCTCACACTTTCTCCTCGCCATTTTGTTTCAGTTATTCCACATACATCCACTTTCGCATCCTCAAGCACCTGGACAATCTCTCTCTCTTTCACCTCATCATTTGCTTCCCTTGCATTCCAAGTTCCAATTGCAATGTCCTTTGTCCGGTTCTTGGTCGTCAACGTTTGGTCAGTCCTTGTCCGAGGATTATATTTTGTTTTTTTAGTTAGTTGTTTTCCAGGGAGGGGCACTAACCCTCCGCCAACCCTTTTAGTCGCCTTTTACGACAAGCAGGGATACTGGGGGAGTATTCTTGAGAAAACCCGCCTACCCCCAGGGGGTAGGTAATTGCCACTGGCCGTGTTGTTTTGGTACGGAGCGCCGATGTCCGACGTCTGCATCTGATGACTTCCTCTGTGTGTGTATATGTGTGTGTGTGTGTGTGTGTGTGTTAGAGAGAGAGAGAAAAATCTTCTGTGATTAAATTTTGCGGTAGTAGACACCACTTTTACAGAGAGAGAGAGAGAGAGAGAGAGTTAAAAGACAGGGAGCAACAGGCGGAGAGGGAGAGCGAGTGGAAAAATGAGAAATGAGTGGACAGTTACAGAGAAAATAAGAAGGGAAGAGGCAAGAAGAGAACAATGAGAGCTAAGAAAAGAGAAAGAGAGTGAGAAGAAGAGATAGTGAGAGGTGAAATGAGATACAAGCAGTGTGAAAGGGAAAGAGAAAAGGGGGATGTGAATAGAAAGGCCAGGAGACAGGGAAGTAGAGACAAAAGAGGAGACAGCTGAGAGAAAATGGGAATGGAGCAAACATAGAAATATGGTAACAAAAGGAGAAAGTGGGAAAGAGAGCTGCGGAACCGAATGCATAGACCGATAGAGAAAAATTAGGGAAAGAGGCAAGGTAACAGGGAAGAGGAAGAAAGTGTGTTATTCTGGCAAGGACGCAGGGAAAGAACTAAGCAGGATAAGATGAAAGCATTGAGGCTGAGTAGAACGAATGTAACATTCAAGTAAAAGGGGAGGGAGAGAAACAGAGAAATCAGAGAAATTCGCAGAGAGAAAATAGAGATTATGGGTGGGAAGGAAATAGGTTATTTTTTAGGGCAAGAAAGGGGAGGGGGGATGTTAATAAGGGGAGGGAGAGGAAGAGAGGGAGGGAAAGACAGTGGGAAGAGCTGAATGACAGATTTCAGGTGACGGAGAGACGGAGAAAGAAGAGAGAAAAAGAGCATGCAGTTATTACTGGGGGAAGAAGGCAGTGAAGGAAATGGATTTTGTACAATTAAAAAAATACGGAGAGAGTAATGGAGAAAAAAAGACATGTAACAGATGAAAAAAGTAAGACAAACTTGTGACAAAGGGAGGAAGAAAGAAGAGTGAGGTAAGGAGGGAGTGACAGAGGGGGAGAGATGAAGGAAAGCAAAGAGAGAGGGAGGAAGGTAGGGACTGAGCAGATAGCTTTAAAGAAAGGGGAAGGAGGGAAAAGGAAACTGGGGATGAGACAAAGGATCCAGAGAGAGAGAGAGAGGCAGGGGGGGGGGGAAGTACATAGACAGGCACAGACAGATAGGTCGACAAATATTCAGAAAGTGTGTGTGTGTGTGTGTGTGTGTGTGTGTGTGTGTGTGTGTGTGTGTGTGTGAGTACTTCCATCCCTGTGTCACTCCTATAACATTGTTCCATTTTTTCACCTCCATGTTTTCTTCCTCTCTGTTTCAGTTTTTTCTCTCACTCACTTTTTTTATAAGTATTTCTCCCGATTTTTCTTACCATTCTAAGTCTCTGTCTGTCTGTTTGTCTGTCTGTCTCTCTCTCTCTCTCTCTCTCTCTCTCTCTCTCTCTCTCTTGCAGTATTCTCTTCTTCCTCTCCATTCCTTCTCACTCTTCTTTCCACCTCTCTTTCTTCCCCATCTTACATAATTTTACATTCTCTCTCTCTCTCTCTCTCTCTCTCTCTCTCTCTCTCTCTCTTGCAATATTCTCTTCTTCCCCTCCATTCCTTCTCACTCTTCTTTCCACCTCTCTTTCTTCCCCATTTTACATTCTCTCTCTCTCTCTCTCTCTCTAGGAGTAAAGAGATTGTTCCGACCATAATATGGCCACTTCCTGAGTTGCTGTGGAATTATGGTTGCTTAGTAGAAACTCGTAGACTACGAGGTCAGCTCATTAAAGTGTTTAAAATCTGAATGGGTTTCACAGTCATTACATAGAAAGTTGCTTACTCTTAACACGGACTCTGTACACAACCATGGTTGGAAGCTTTAAATGAAAAAATTTACCAGTAGAATTACATGAAAATTTTTTCACGTGCAAGATCTGCTCGATATGGAACTGACACAATATGGACGTTGTTAACACTACAGTAGAGAAGTTTAAGGGATTCATCGGCAGGATCTTACACTAGAATAAATGTGAATTGGCTATGCATTCCCAGGCAAACAAAAAGTATCTCCATGGTATGGGCTGCATAGTTATTAAGATCCTAACTTTTCCTTGTAACTCCTCTCTGTCTGTCTGTCTGTCTGTCTGTCTCTCTCTCTCTCTCTCTCTCTCTCTCTCTCTCTCTCTCACACACACACACACACACACACACACACACACACACACACACACACACACACACACACACACACACACAGTGTAGTAAACCTTTTCCTTTATTTGTTGTTCCGACTACACGTAATTAGAGAGGTACTTGAAGTACCTCTTACAGGAAACCATTTGGCTTGTCATTCAATGTAAAGCCACCTGTAAAGGAAAGAAAAGCAATAAAAAGTGACAGGAAAGATGGGAGAAATAGGAAGAGAGGAGGACAGGCACAGAAAAAGAATGATAAATGCTAAGGAAGAACTAGGCAGCACTACATCAAATGAGTGGATGATGGTCACCACCACCTAGTATTGGTGGTTTGATTGAAGGACTTTAACACTACTATTATGATTCAGTTTATGATCAGTTTGGATCAAATTTAGAAAAATTCAATGAAACTTGCATAGAATTGTTTGAATTAAAAAAAAAAATCACTCCAAGTGTTTCTTCCTTTTTATTTTCAAATTCAGCCCCATAAGCCCAATGTTGTTTTCTTTGATATTAAAGGTTAGTCATCTTCCATAACATAACATGTCTTTGCAGCACACACACACACACACACACACACACAGGGAAGAGGAAGAAAAGGTTAGGTTCATAAGACTCGAGAGAGACACGAACCAGGTGAGAGGAATATTAGGCAAGATTGACCCCGAAGGAGACAAGTGGGTAAAAGAAATTGAGGAAGTAAGGAGGATAGGGCCTTACAAGAAAGGGGAAACAAGACCAATGAGAGTCAAGTTTACATCAGAAAGTGTAATAAATGAGATACTTAAAGTGACCTGGAAATTAAGCAAAGAGGTGGGGATGGAAAATATTATAATAAGAAAAGATCTGAATGAAGAAGAAAGAGAAGTTTTAAAATCATTAAAGGAAGAAGTAAAGGAAAAAAATGACAAGAGGACAGAGGAAAAATGTAATACTTTTTTTTTTTGGAGAGTATTGGATATGAAAGTAAGGAAATGGTATTTAAGGAAATAGAAGTGAAGGAAACTAAGGGGGATGGTTGTGAAAGATCAGAAGTTGAGGAAGTGGTACGGACAGAGAGTAGGAGAGAAGAGGGTATTAATAATGTCAAAAATAATTTGAAGGTGATATATACTAATGTTGATGGTTTCATATCGACAAGGATCGAAATTAATGATTTCTTGAGAGAACATGAACCTGATGTCATGTGCTTTGTAGAGACCAAATTAAGAGAAGATATTGATGTTCATTTGGGAGATGGTAAATACAAACTGTGGAGAAAAGACAGAAAAGAAAAAAAGGGAGGAGGAGTGATGATAGCAGTGAAAAACAACATAAATGTAGATACTGTGGAAATGGGAGAAGGCAGGGCTGAAGTGATATATATGAAATTAGAAACTGGAGAGAATGTTAAGAGAGATATGGAAGTAGTGTATGTTCCCCCAAAGACGAGAGCATGGAAGGATGACGAATACCATGAGATGTTCGGATATGGCTAGCTATTTGCAAAAAATAATTGAGAAAAGCAATAATATAATTTTGGTGGGCGACTTTAATTGTAAAGAGGTGAACTGGGAGGAATGGTACTCGGGAGGCGGCGAGGATTCGTGGGGCACTATATTATTAAATATAATAATGAATAATGTGATGACGCAATGGGTCAAAGAAGAGACATGGTTTCGAGGTGAGGACACACCAGCAAGGTTAGATTTACTGTTCACCAAAGAACCCGATGTAATAGAATCATTGGAATATCTCTCTCCTTTGGGAAAAAGTGATCACGTGGTTATTGAGTTCCAGATGTTAATAGGAAACGTCGAGCCAAGAGACGAGCTTCATAGACAGGGAAGATACAACTTTGGGAAAGCAAATTTTACAGTATTGAGAAACTTTTTTGAAAATGCGGATTGGAGAAAATTCAGAGAAACAAGAGAGATACAGAGGAAGTGGGATATCATTCTAGACCTCTATAATTTGGGAGTGGAAAAATTTGTACCAAGAGTAAGAGGGAAAGAAAACAGGAAAAAGGAGTGGTTTAATAGAAGGTGTATGATAGTAAAAAAGGAGAGAGATAAGGTGTGGAACAATTGGAGAAAATTCAGAGAAAAAAGAGAGATACAGAGGAAGTGGGATATCTTTCTAGACCTCTATAATTTGGGAGTGGAAAAATTTGTACCAAGAGTTAGAGGGAAAGAAAACAGGAAAAAGGAGTGGTTTAATAGAAGGTGTATGATAGCAAAAAAAGAGAGAGATAAGGCGTGGAACAATTGGAGAAAGAGAGGTAACGACAGAACAAAGGAAGAATATAAAAGAACAAGAAATGAATACACAAGAATACGTAGAGAATAAGAAAGGAATTTTTAAAAAGGTATAATTGACAAATGCAAGGATGAACCCAAACTGTTTTATAGATTTGTTAATGGCAAACTGAAACAAAAGGAAGGAATCACCAAACTGAAAGTAGAAGGAGAGGTCTTTAACCCCTACACCGCGGGCTTGTTTACCAATGACTTGCGTGTGCCGCAGGGTTATTTGAGCTCCGACAGACTCTCAAAAAATATTTGCCAAAAATCAGTTATTAGTCCTAGAATAATAAAATTACAAATGCTTATGGCACATACCTTCAGCTTTCTCCTGGAATGATTGTTGAGCCTTCATCAGTTACCGTAGGACTTGTGGAGACCTCTGAAGTAGGGTAACGAAGTCTCCACTTTACACTTCCCGACAACCCGTAATATGATTACCACAGCCAGATACAAACACTATAAACACTATTCTACAATTTTCAAGTAGTTTGGGATCCATACTAAAAAAAAAAAAACACTGTGAAAGCAATGGAAATTACGAGCACGTCTGATCGTCGCACTGGCACTAGTTCGCTCTTAGTAGTCTGTCATTTATTATTCATAAAACCCCTCACACTTTATATTTCTATTACTATATAACACTTATATATATCTACAGTCTTTATTCATAAGTTTCCTTCAGTAGTATTAGTTTATTGTCACTGTAGGGATTCAATTTCTTTCAGTAAAATACGTAGCATTCACTTTCTCGTCCTGTATACTGGCATTGAGAGTGAATGTCACTTTCATCTTCACTCTCATAACTCATAGCATTCAGACATGCTAGAGTGAAACTTTCACTTTCACTACTCCTAGGGTATATACTCGTATTCTTATAATACTACTCATTTACATTTCTATTTACGTTCTCTATTTTATTTACGCTATTTACATTTCTATTTTATTTACACTGTGTTGTGCACTGTCACTTGAAATAACTTATAAAACTGTTTTCCATTGTTCACGTATATTTACATTCATTACTTTCACTTGCTGTTTACACATTATTTACACATTATTTACAATTCCACTTGCACTGTTTTACTCAATAGAAAGATCGTAGTCACTCTTTTATCAATTGTCAGCCCTTTACCTCTTTCCACACGAGGTTTAGTAGGGGGTAAAGGTCACAGGGCCATTTGCATGGGGGTGAAAAAAGGCCTTGAAGTCAGCAAGAAGAAACATACGTACTCTCACTTCGGAAGTTGAGAGTAACCTGATAACGGAGGGCTAGCGTGGAGGCCTGCTAAGGGGTTATTCAGGGCTACCAATATTACTTCTTGAAACAGCTAAGTCTAGCACTGATATGATTGGCAGGAAATCTAGACAATACATTATAAATTTGGTAGTTCCAGGTGAATGTAAATATCACTTAGGCTTCTCCCTTCCCTCCTTACATGTATATTTATTTCGAAAATAGATTAGAGGCCTACTTAGGAGATATATTTTCAGAGCTACGAATGTTAGATCTTGAAACATCTTTGTTTAGCACTGATATGATTGGCAGGAAATCTAGACAATACATTATAAATTAGGTAGTTCCAGGTGAATGTAAATATCACTTAGGCTTCTCCCTTCCCTCCTTCCATGTATATTTATTACGAAGATAGATTATAGGGCATATTTCAAGTGGAAAAAAACAGCGAAAATTAGCGAACGAGTGCACGTGAGGTGTTGTCAGGTGATAATTAGCCAATTCCAGGTGTTTGGCACTCTCACTTACCTTATTTCTTTCTTGTATATATTATTTGGTATAAGAATAGGACATAGGGCTTATTTCAATGGATGAAATCAGTGAAAAATTTCAGGGAAGATTTACTTAGCGTAGCACGGCCGGGCAGGCGAGAGGATAGGGTAATGGAGGGGGGGTAGGGAGGGGAGTCAAGAACGGGGAGAAATGGCTAAATTGTCAACAATGGACGGGAGTACAGATGAGATTAGGAGTGCTGACTAGTGTTGGACATTGGCAGTACTGATAGATGATACAAGCCCCCACTTGGAAGCCCGGGTGAATTCAAAATAACACAGAATCACAAAAGCGACGCCCCGCGGTATGATCCCTTGCTCCCAAGCGTCACGAAAGTGACGCCCCGCGGTTAAGGGGTTAAGGATGCGGCAATGCAAGCAGAAATAATGAACAAACGTTTCCAGTCAGTTTTCACTAAAGAAAAGGAGCTTGTGGAAGGGGAGGGAGTGATTAGAAATGTTCCGGTGATGAAAGATATAAAAGTGGAGGTACAGGAAGTGTATAAATTACTGGAAACTCAAGATGTAAGGAAAGCCCCAGGACCTGATGGAATTTCTAATTGGGTACTGAAGGAATGCAGAGAACAACTGGCGGATAAAATTCACAGCTTAATTGTATGCTCACTGGAAGAGGGGAAAGTGCCAAAAGAATGGAAGAGGGCAAATGTGGTACCAATTTACAAGGGAGGAAACAGGGAAGAACCCCTGAATTATAGACCAGTGTCTCTAACCAGCATGGTCGCAAAACTGTGTGAGAGAATCCTGAAAGACAGATGGATAAAATATCTGGAAGAGATGAATATTTTGTCTGAATGTCAGTTTGGATTCAGAAGTGGAAGGTCATGTGTTTCTAACTTGTTGAGCTTTTACTCAAGAGCGATTGATGTGGTACAGGAGAGAGATGGTTGGGTGAATTGTGTGTACTTAGACTTAGAGAAGGCCTTTGACAAGGTACCTCATAAGAGACTAATGTGGAAACTAGAATATATAGGAGGACTAATGGGGAAACTTCTGGAATGGATGAGAGACTTTTTGAGAAACAGACAAATGAGGACAGTAATAAAGGAAAAGATGTCTGGATGGAGGGAAGTAACAAGTGGAGTCCCTCAAGGCTCGGTGTTGGCGCCAGTAATGTTCCTGATTTACGTAAAAGATATGGTAGATGGAGTGAACAGTTATGCAAGTCTGTTTGCTGATGATGTAAAGATCTTGAGGAAGATAGAAGTTGAGGAGGATTGTAAAATACTGCAGGAGGATTTGGATAGGATACACAATTGGAGCCGGACGTGGGAAATGAAATTTAATGTAAAGAAATGTAAAATATTGGACATGGGTAAAAGTACCAGGAGACCATCACTGAATTATTTGTTGGGTAATGAATTAATCACAAAAAGGAGAGAAGAGAAAGATTTGGGAGTGCTGGTCCAAGATAGTTTGTCACCAGAAAAGCAAGATAGTTGGAGAGACTTATAAACTCTTAACTAACATAAGAGTAGCATTTAATTATATGGATGAGGAAATGATGAAAAAATTGATAGTGGCCATGATCCGCCCCAGGTTAGAGTATGCAGTGGTAGTGTGGTCCCCACACAAAAAGAAAGATATAAAAAAGATTGAGAGAATACAAAGAACAGCAACCAAGATGGTCCCCAGTCTGACAGACCTGTCATACAGAGAGAGGCTGGAAAAACTGGATTTGCCTTCATTAGAGGAAAGGAGAAAGAGGGGAGACATGATTGCGGTGTTCAGGACCATGGTGGGAGTAGATAAAATTGACAAAGAAGATCTGTTTGTATGGGATAAGAGAGCAACAAGAGGACACGGAATGAAATTGAAAAAGTCTAGCTGCTTGAAGGATATCAAGAAATATAGCTTTCCTTACAGAAGTATAGACTTATGGAATAGCCTGGACAAAGAGATCGTCCAATCTAAAAACTTAAACGAGTTTAAAGCTAAATTCGACTTATTGAGAAACAGCGACGGAAACCCACGAGCATAGTACATTCCGTGTATATCACAATTAGGTATATTAGGTAAATACTTAAATATTTGGAACGACTTAGACAAATTGGTGGTGCATGAGAAAAACATTCATGTGTGTAAAGGTAGACTTGATCAATGAGGATATGGAGACAGGACAACATGAGCATTGCTCAATTCCTGTATACTACAAATAGGTAAATACAAATAGGTAAATACACACACACACACACACACACACACACACACACACACACAGGGATTCAATTTAGGCGGACGTGCGACACCGGCGCTCCGTACCAAATCATCACGGCCAGTGGCATTACCTAAATAGTATCTTTGTATGAGTCAAGCTCAGTACCAGGTTAGACTAAATGATTGTTCATTATTAAAAGGAAAAAAATAATAAGTTTAAACAAGACTTGTAAAAACAGGAAATAGAACCAAGATGAAAGAATACGCTGAGTCATCGCTGAGGTTTGTTTAGACTACAACAACACGGAGATTGTAAGTACATGCTTTTCACTTAAAGTATTGCAAAATGGATACATACTTCAGTAAAACAAATTTGGAAAAGTAAAGGGATAAAGGTAAAAAGCAAAATGATGATTTCTACCAAGAATTGGTTGAAGTAGAGACCCACAATAGACTGGTTGAACGTGTAAACAAACTAGAAATGGCTTTCAAAAATGAAATTGATGAAATAAAGAAGCAGATGCACTTGCAAAAGGAAGAAATAGAAAAACTAGGAAGGGAGGCCAATAAGAAAGACACAACCATCAGTGAACTAACAGTGGAATTGAGTACACTTAGGAAGAAAATGAGTGAAATGGCAAGTACAGTAGTCAATCACGAGAGTGTTATGGAAGAGTTTAAAAATGACACAGAGACAATTAGGCAAGTTAGCAGTCTTATTGACCAGAGCAGTGATATTGAGGAGAAGATAACACAAGTGAATGGAGCTGTGCAAAGCTACAAAAATGATGTAGAAACCATGTATGCTGAAATGGTGAAAGTAAAGAAAGACTTAGAAACAAGGGTGGAGGAAAAAAGCATTAAAAAGGAGGTGAAAAGAATAATCCAAAACAATCCAAAGTTATTCAGAGATTCAGTAGAGATAAACAAATCAATAGTAATCACTGGTATAGAAGAGGGAGAAGTTAAAAACAAGATCACAAGAGACAAAAAGGAGATGGCAAATGTAATGAGCTTACTGAAAGAAGTATCAGAGGAAATCTGTAGTAAAGACATAGAGGAACACAAAAGGTTAGGGAAATACGAGAAAAGCAAGACAAGACCTCTAAAGGTGACTTTCCAGAGTGTAACCACTGTGGAAGAGATACTAAAAAATACAAAGAATCTTAAGGAAAAAGAGGAGTTCAAAAATGTATGGATAAAAAGATGCCTAACACAAGAGGAACTGGAATTACTGAAAGAGAAAAGGGAGGAAGCAAAAACAAAAAATGAGAGAAGATCAGAAGAGGAGAAGAAGAAATTTTTTTACAAAGTAATAGGATTGCAGGTATGAAAGTGGTACACAAACAGGATGGAAGAAAAAGGAGGAAGGTAGCAGAACCATGTCATGACAAGTATATAAACAAGATGATAAAGTTGATGTACTCAAATGTGGATGGAATGGTATCTAAATTACTAGAGATGAATGATTATGTCAGAGAAAATGAACCACAAATAATATGCCTAACTGAAACAAAATTAATACCAAGGATATCCAATGACATACTAAACTTAGAGGAATACAATATATGGAGAAGAGACAGATATTTAAAAAAAGGAGGAGGAATTATAATATTAACTAAGAAAAATATAAAAAGTCAATGAAATAAAACTAGATATACCCTCACAAGTAGAACTGATTGCAGTAGAGATCGACACATCAGAAGGTAAAGTAATTGTAGCCAATTTGTACATGCCACCCAGATCAAACACATGGGAAAGAGACGAATATGAGAACCTGGCAGAGAGTACAATTCAGAGTGTAAGATCATTGCTACGTAAAATGGAAGAGAAATCGGAAAGAATTATACTAACTGGGGACTTCAATACAAATATAAATTGGAATACTCTAGATATAAATAGCCAGGAAAGCTGTTGGGACCAAAAGCTCCTGGATATCGTACAAGAGTTTTTCTTAACGCAACATGTGAGGGAAACCACCAGAAAAAGAGGACTTGATGTACCTTCAGTGCTAGATCTAATATTTACAAGGCAAGAAAATGATACAGACAGTTTAATATATCACCTTCCACTTGGCAAAAATGATCATGCAGTACTAAATTATAACTTTAGGATAGCATATGACATAGTAAACACCAATGATAGTTACAAAAAGAGCCTAAACTATAAAAAGGGAAATTATCAAGACCTAAAGAAGTATTTCTTAGAAGTTGATTGGGAAAATGAGCTTAGAGGACAAGATTTAAATGCTGTATATAAAAAATTTTGTGAATTTTATGAAATAGGAGTCCAGAAGTACATCCCACAGCACAAAGAAGCAGATAAGAAAATACAGAAATGGTTCAACACAGACTGTAAAAAATCAAAAGAAAGAAGAGATTTCTTGTGGAATAGATACAGAAGACACAATAGTGAAAGGACGTATAATAATTACAAACAGGCAAGAAACGACTATACAAGAATAAGGAGGGAAGCCCAAAAACAGTTTGAGGAGGATATAATAAATAAAAGTTGGATGCAAGGGTGTGGAGAGGGTGGGGGAATGGAGTCTCGGACCATCACTTAGTGATGGCCAAGGTAGAGCTGCAAAGAAAGTGGTTGAGGAGGCGAAGGGGAAGACAGGAGGAAGCAGCTCCTGTGAGAAGAGTGGAGAAATTGCAAGATAGTGAGAAGAGGACAGAGTATAAGAGCATAGTGGAAGAAAGATTGGGAAGGTATGAGCTAGAGCAGATGGAAGGGGTGGAAGACGTATGTAAGATATTCACGGAAGAGATAAGCACAGCGTGTGAGGCGGTTTGTGGAGTGAGGAGGAGATGCAAGGGTGTGCAAGGGACAGCATGGTGGAATGATGAGGTGAAACGAGCTGTGGAACAAAAGAAGAAGGCATATGGTGAATGGTTGGCGAGTAGAGGTAGGGGAGAAGATGAGAGAGAGAAGAGAGAAGTATGTGTGAGCAGGAGAAGGGAGGTTAAGAGACTGGTGAAGGAGAGTAAGAAGAAAGTGGATGAAGAGTTTGGGAGGAATCTGAGTGTGAAATGGAGGGAGAGTAAGAAATTGTTTTGGAAGGAGGTAAAGAAAGTAAGGCAGTGTGAAAGGGGAAATAGTAGGGGAGTGAAAGATAGGAATAATAGATTGTTGGTGGAGAAGAGAGAGAAATTGAGGAGATGGAAGGAGCACTTTGAGGATTTGTTGAATGTAGAGAGTGAGAGCAGTGTGAGTATAAGTGGTTGGGGAATGGCTGGGAGAAGAAGAGATGAGAGGAGGGAGGAAGAGATCAGTAGGTCGGAAGTAGTGGAAGCGATGAAGAAGATTAAGCTGGGAAAGGCCCCAGGAATTGATGGAGTGTGTGGTGAAATGCTTAGGCATGGGGGTGAGATTGTTGTGGAGTGGATATGGAAGTTGTGTAGATTGGCTTGGGAAGAGGGAAGGGTTCCAGAGGACTGGAAATCAGGTATAATTGTTCCTCTGTACAAAGGAAAAGGGGAGAGAGAAGTATGTGGTAACCATAGGGGTATTTGCCTTCTTAGTGTGACTGGTAAAATATATGGTAGAATACTCATTGATAGGGTTAGGCATATGACAGAGGAGCTAGTTGGAGAAGAACAAGGGGGATTTAGGAAGGGAAAAGGGTGTGTAGATCAGATATTTGTTCTAAGATGTTTAGTGGAGAAGTATCTAGAGAAGGGAAGGAAAGTGTACGCTGCCTTCATGGACTTGGAGAAAGCTTATGACAGAATAGATAGGAAAGGTATGTGGAAGGTATTAAGAATATATGGAGTGGAGGGGAAATTGTTGAGTGCTGTGAAGAGTATGTACGAGGGAGCTAGGGCTACGGTGCGAGTGGATGGTGAGCTGAGTGAGTTCTTTGATCTCAATGTGGGACTGAAACAGGGGTGTGTAATGTCTCCTTGGCTGTTTAATATATATATGGATGGGGTCGTAAAGGAGGTACAAGGTAGGGCAGTGGATGTGGGGGTGGCCTTAATGAATGAGGGTGAGATTTGGAAGCTTCCGGTGTTGCTGTTTGCTGATGATACAGTATTGTTGAGTGAAGATGAATGGGAGTTGCAAGGTTTGGTGAATGAATTTGGGACAGTGTGTAGGAGGAGGAAGCTGAAAGTTAATGTAAACAAAAGTAAAGTTATGGTGTTTGAGAGGAATGAAGTCACAGAGTGTGCAGTGAGGTTGGATGGTGAGGATATGGAGAATGTGAGTGCATTCAAGTACTTGGGTAGTGTGATGAGTAAGGATGGAACTTTGGGGGATGAAGTACGTGAAAGGGTACAGCAGGGAAGGAAGGTTGTTGGCACACTGAAAGCAGTGATGAGAAATAGGGAGGTAAGTATGGAAGTTAAGAAGTCACTGCATGATGGTATTGTGATCCCTACCCTGACGTATGGAAGCGAGGCATGGACCTTGCAAGAGGGGAACAAGTCAAGAGTGAGAGCAGTGGAAATGAGTTACTTGAGAGGAGCATGTGGAGTGACATGGAGGGACAGGTTGACGAATGAAGAAGTGAAGGAACGTTGTGGGGTAGATGTGGATGTGGTTGAAAAGATTAGGAGAAATACACTGAGGTGGTTTGGACATGTGGAGAGGATGGAGAATGAAAGACTGACTAAGAGGGTGTATGTAGGTGAGGTGGAGGGAGGGAGAGGGAGGGGTAGACCGAGGATGAGGTGGAGGGATGGAGTTGAGAGGTATATGAGGGAGGGGGGGGTGAGTTGGGGGGAGGGGAGTCAAATGGTGGGTGACAGAGTGACTTGGAGGCGTTTTGTCTGCGGCCACCCTTTGCGGGATTAGGGCGTCGGGCTATAGATATAGATAGATAGTGATCAACCAAAGCTGTTTTACAGCTATATCAGAAGCAAAACTAAAGTAAAAGATATAATACAATCCATTACGGACGAGGGAATCACTTATACACAATAGAAAGATATTTGTGAATCACTAAATAAGAATTTTCAGTAAGTTTTTACAGAAGAAAAAAATTCTGAGAGGGACTATGTGGAACACGCATGTCCACACATACTACCAGATATACAAATAGCAGAAAAAGTAATACAGGAGAAGTTTAGTAGATTAGACAGAGGAAAAGCAAGTGGTCCTGATGAAATTTCATGTTGGGTATTACGAGAATGTGCAAAGGAGTTAGGTAAACCATTATTTATAATTTTCAAGAAATCCTTGAGTCAAGGTAAACTACCTGATATTTGGAAAAAAGCAATTATTGTCCCCTTATTCAAGAAAGGAAATAGACAAAATCTTCTCAACTACCGACCAGTATCACTGACCAGTGTTGTAAGCAAGGTATTAGAAAAACTTATAAGAAAAGCTTGGGTAAATCATCTAGAAGAACACAGTATGATAACAGAAAGACAATTTGGTTTCAGAAAAGGAAAATCATGTGTTACTAATCTGTTGAGCTACTCTGACAGAGTAACAAACACAATACAGGAAAGGGAAGGATGGGTGGACAGTATCTATTTAGATTTCAAGAAAGCTTTTGACACAGTATCACACCAAAGACTTTTATGGAAACTGTACAATGAAGGAGGAATTCGAGGCAAACTGTTTTGTTGGATGCAAGACTTTCTCATAAAAAGAGAAATGAGGACAGTACTAAGAGGAAACTACTAATCATGAAAAGAAGTGACTAGCGGAGTACCACAGGGTTCAGTGCTGGCACCAATCATGTTTTTAGTGTATTTAATTGATATAAACAGTAACACTGGAAATGATAGCTATCTGAATATGTTTGCAGATGATGCAAAAATACAAAGGAGAATTACTAACACAGACTCTTATAAAGAGCTACAAGAAGAATTAAATAAACTTCATGAATGGAGTAGTACATGGCAAATGGAATTCAATGTGGACAAGTGTCATGTAATCAAGTTTGGTAAAAGTGGAAAAAGACCTGATTGGGATTCTAAGTTAGGAAATAAAACCCTATACACATCAGAAAGAGAGAAAGACCTAGGTGTGATTATCAATAACAGACTATATCCAGCTGACCACATCAGCGAGAAGGTACGGAACATGTATACACTGCTTGCAAATATGAGAATAGCATTCACATACATAAATGAAGACATGCTAAGAAGGATAATAACATCATTCATTAGACCAACCCTGGAATATGCATCAGTAGTCTGGAGTCCTCATCTCAAAAAACACATTGACAAGATTGAAAAAGTTCAAACGGCCGCTACAAGATGGATACCAAGCTTAAGGGACCTAAGCTACGAAGAAAGACTAAATAAACTGAATCTACCAACACTACAGGAGAGAAGGAAGAGAGGTGACATGATAATGCTATATAAATGCATATCAGGAAAGGAGAAAATAGACATAAATGATTGCTTAACATATGGAGAAGCATCAGCAAGAGGACACTGCAAAAAATTGCGTAAGAAGACAGGTGATAAATACGTAACGAAATTCAGTTTTCCAAACAGAGCAATTGATCAATGGAATGCACTACCAAATGAAATAGTGAGTGCTAAAACAATTCACCATTTTAAGGATATGTATGATAAATATGGTTTAAGACACGGGACAGTACGAGCTTGACTCATTCCTGTAAAGATACAATTAGGTAAGAACAATTAGGTAAGAACACACACACACACACACACACACACACACACACACACACACACGGAGATTGTAAGTACATGCTCTACACTTTAAGTATTGCTAAATGGATACATACTTTAGTAAAGGAAATTTGGAAAAGAAAAGGGATAAAGGTAAAAAGCAAAATGATGGTTTCTACCAAGAACTGGTTGAAATAGAGACTCACAATAGAATGGTCAAATGTGTAAACAAACTAGAAATGGCTTTCAAAAATGAAATTGATGAAATAATGAAGCAGATGCACTTGCAAAAGAAAGAAATAGAAAAACTAGGAAGGGAGGCTAATAAGAAAGACACAACCATCAGTGAACTAACAGTGGAATTGAGTACACTAAGGAAGAAAATGAGTGAAATGGTAAGTACAGTAGTCAATCACAAGAGTGTTATGGAAGAGTTCAAAAATGACACAGAGACAATTAGGCAAGTTAGCAGTCTTATTGACCAGGGCAGTGATATTGAGGAGAAGATAACACAAGTGAATGAAGCTGTGCAAAGCTACAAAAATGATGTAGAAACCACTTATGCTGAAATGGTGAAAGTAAAGAAAGACTTAGAAACAAGGGTGGAGGAAAAAAGCATCAAAAAGGAGGTGAAAAGAATACTCCAAAACAATCCAAAGTTAGTCAGAGATTCAGTAGAGATAAACAAATCAATAGTAATCACTGGTATGGAAGAGGAAGAAGTTAAAAACAAGATCACAAGAGACCAAAAGGAGATGACAAATGTAATGAACTTATTGAAAGAAGTATCAGAGGAAATCTGTAGTAAAGACATAGATGAACACAAAAGGTTAGGGAAATACAAGAAAAGCAAGACAAGACCTCTAAAGATTACTTTCCAGAGTGTAAACACTGTGGAAGAGATACTAAAAAATGCAAAGAATCTTATGCAAAAAGAGGAGTTCAAAAATGTATGGATAAAAAGATGCCTAACACAAGAGGAACTGGAATTACTGAAAGAGAAAAGGGAGGAAGCAAAAACAAAAAATGAGGGAAGATCAGAAGAGGAGAAGAAGAAATTTTTTTACAAAATAATAGGATTGCAGGTACGAAAGTGGTACACAAACAGGATGGATGAAAAAGGAGGAAGGTTGGTGGAGTAGACTGTAGCACCAGTCGAGCAGGGCAGTACTCCCGAGGTGGATGGAAAGCTGATGACAGGGAGTGCTGGAGCTCCCGTTTCATCAGCCCTCAGTACTAGTTCCTGACCATCCCCCTTTGCTGAACTTTTTCAGTGTCTCAGTTACACAGTGAGTAGGCCAGCATGCTCTCCAGTACAAATTTCTCTATCTATCTTCACCAAACTACATGCACAGTACACACTACACTTCCTATTCAAAATTCACCAAAATGGCGTCAATTCACCCAGCCTCGGAGTCCCCAGGGGGGGGGACCATAAATGCCCCCGCCATCTGCCCCTCTCCCGGTGACGACTCGAGGTGCCTGGAACCACTGTCTGACTCTCTTCTTCTTCATTTCTGCAACATTCGCGGCCTTTCATCTAACTTTCGCTCTGTTGAACACCACCTCTCCTCCTCTAAACCACACCTTCTTTTTCTAACGGAGACTCAGCTGTCTGAGGCAACTGACAGCAAACCCTTTTCTGTATCCTCCTACTTTCTCTATACTCATTTCAAAGCCAAAGGTGGCTGTTGTGTATACATACGCAACGACTTATCTTGCTCTCGTGATCCTGAACTTGATTCTTCTGAATTCTCCACTCTCTGGCTTCGGCTTTCCTGTCATTCTCTGACTAAATATATCTGTGCTGTTTACTTATCCCCTAATTCTACTGACTATCAAAAATTCTTCGACTATCTTACTTCTATGATGGAACACATTCTGTCCATTTCTCCTTTCTCTGAAATCTCCATTCTTGGAGATTTCAATGTTCACCACCACCTTTGGCTCTCCTCTCCTTTCACGGATCCACCTGGTGAACAAGCCTACATCTTTTCTATCCTTAATGACCTAGAGCAGCTTGTACAGCACCCTACCCGTATCCCTGACCGCCTTGGAGAGAGCTCCAACATACTTGACCTCTTCCTCAGAACTAATCCTTCTGCTTACTCTGTTAATCTTTTCTCTCCGTTGGGCTCCTCCGATCACAACCTTATTACCTTAACCTGTCCTATCGCTCCAGTACGGCCTGCGGACCCTCCAGGGAAACGTCGTCTCTGGCATTTTGGAGCCGCGGACTGGGAGGCCCTCAGGCAGTACTTCTTTGATTTTCCCTGGAATGATTATTGCTTCCATGGCCGTGAGCCATCTGAGTGTGCCTTGTGCATTACGGAGGTTATTCTCTCGGGCATGGAAGCATACATTCCTTTCTCATATCCTTTGACTAACGCAAGAAAGCCTTGGTTTAATCACGCTTGTTCTAATGCTGTCCGCAACAAGGAGAAGGCCTACAAAAGGTACCGGAGCCAACCCACCCCTGAATCACATAATCTTTACGTTTCTGCCCGGAATCGTGCTAAGTCTGTTCTTCGCTCTACTAAAAATAATTTCATCCATACTAAATGCTCTCAACTCTCCAACTCGAATTCTTCCCGCTCCTTCTGGCACCTTGCCAAAAATCTTTCTAACAACTTTACCTCATCATCCTTCCCTCCTCTTTTCTACTCTGATGGTTCTGTAGCTATTTCTTCTACTGATAAAGCAGATTTCTTCGCACAGACATTCTCCTCCAATTCCACCTTAGACGATTCCGGTGCTGTTCCTCCATCACTTCCCCCCTCTGACTTCCTCATGGCTGACATTAAAATTTCTTCAGTTGATGTATTTTCTGCCATTACTGGCCTCAGTACTAACAAGGCATATGGGCCTGATGGGGTCCCTCCTGTTGTTCTCAAAAACTGTGCTTCTGTGCTTACACCCTGCCTAGGCAAACTCTTTCGGCTTTGTCTGTCAACTTGTACCTTTCCTTCTTGCTGGAAGTTTGCTCTCATTCAGCCAGTCCCAAAGAAGGGTGACCACTCCCAACCCTCCAACTATCGTCCAATTGCTTTAACGTCCTGTATTTCAAAAGTTTTCGAGTCAATTCTTAATAGAAAAATTTTAAGGCATCTTTCCTATCACAACCTTCTTTCCGATCGCCAGTATGGGTTCCGTCAGGGACGCTCCACTGGCGATCTTCTCACCTACCTTTCAGACTCCTGGTCATCCTCCTTTCGGGACTTTGGCGAAAGCTTTGCCATTGCACTTGACATCTCAAAGGCTTTCGATCGAGTCTGGCATAAATCTTTAATTTCCAAACTGCCCTCCTACGGTTTCTATCCTTCTATCTTTGCCTTCATCGCTAGCTTCCTTTCTGGTCGTTCTACAGCTGCTGTCGTAGACGGCCATCGTTCTTCTCCTAGATCTATCAACAGTGGTGTTCCTCAGGGCTCTGTCCTATCACCAACTCTCTTCCTTTTATTCATCAATGATCTTCTAAGCTGTACATCTAACCCTATCCACTCATACGCTGATGACTCCACCCTTCACCTTTCCATTCGGTTCCCGCAACGCCCATCTCAACAGTTACTTCAAGAAACAAGGGATGAGGCTATGGCACACCTAATGTCTGACTTGGCTCATATATCTGACTGGGGTAAAAATAGTATGGTTGTCTTTAATGCATCTAAGACTCAGTTCTTACACCTATCAACCCGACAAAATCTTCCACAGGTATACCCACTAATGTTTAATAATATTCAGATTAATCCTGCATCATCCTTGAACATGCTTGGGGTTTCATTTACTCGGGACTTATCTTGGAAAGATCATATTACATCTCTTGTAAAATCTGCTTCCAAGAGATTGGGTGTGCTAAGCCGACTCCGCTCTTTCTTTACCCCTGCACAATTGTTGACTCTATACAGGGGTTTTATCCGCCCCTGTGTGGAGTACAACTCTCATGTGTGGGGAGGCTCCCCACATACAGCTCTTCTCAATAGGGTGGAGTCAAAGGCTTTTCGTCTCATTAACTCTCCTCCTCTTACTGACTCCCTTCAACCTCTGTCTCTTCGCCGCACTGTTGCATCTTTATCTCTTTTCTATCGCTACTTTAATGGTCACTGCTCCTCTGAACTGTCTGCTTGCATTCCTCCACCTCTACGACGGGCGCATAGCACCCGTCTGGCAGCAAACTCTCATCCCTTTTCTGTCCAACTCTCTAATGCAAGAGTTAACCGTTACTCCCAGTCTTTCATTTATGCAACAGGTCAGCTCTGGAACTGTCTCCCTCTGTCTGTATTTCCTTCTGCCTATGATCTCCAGTCTTTCAAACGTAGTGTGTCCAGGCATCTCAATATGATCGGATCTTGAATTTGGCTCTCTATTGTATTTTGTTTTTCTCTTGGAGGGAACTGTTACTGCGGGCTCATGGCCTTTGGTTCCTTCTTCCTTGCATTAAAAAAAAAAAAAAAAAAAAAAATAACCATGTCATGACAAGTATATAAACAAGATGATAAAGTTGATGTACTCAAATGTGGATTGAATGGTATCTAAATTACTAGAGATGAATGATTATGTCAGAGAAATTGAACCACAAATAATATGCCTAACTGAAACAAAATTAACACCAAGGATATCCAATGACATATGAAACTTAGAGGAATACAATATATGGAGAAGAGACAGAAATTTAAAAAAAGGAGGAGGAATTATAATATTAACTAAGAAAAATATAAAAGCCAAGGAAATAAAACTAGATATGCCATCACAAGTAGAACTGATTGCAGTAGAGATCGACACATCTGAAGGTAAAGTAATTGTAGCCAATTTGTACATGCCACCCAGATCAAACACATGGGAAAGAGACAAATATGAGGACCTGGCAGAGAGTACAATTCTGAGTATAAGATCATTGCTACATAAAATGGAAGAGAAATCGGAAAGAATTATATTAACCGGGGACTTCAATACAAAAATAAATTGGAATACTCTAGATATAAATAGCCAAGAAAGCTGTTGGGACCAAAGGCTCCTGGATCTCATACAAGAGTTTTTCTTAACGCAACATGTGAGGGAAACCACCAGAAAAAGAGGACTTGATGTACCTTCAGTGCTAGATCTAATATTTACTAGGCAAGAAAATGATATTGACAGTTTAATATATCACCCTCCATTCGGCAAAAGCGATCATGCAGTACTAAATTATAACTTCAGGATAGCATATGACATAGTAAACAGCAATGACAGTTATAAAAAGAGCCTAAACTATAGAAAGGGAAATTATCAAGACCTAAAGAAGTATTTCTTAGAAGTGGATTGGGAAAATGAGCTTAGAGGAGAAGATTTAAATGCTGTATATAAAAAATTTTGTGAATTTTATGAAATAGGAGTCCAGAAGTACATCCCACAGCACAAAGAAGCAGATAAGAAAATACAGAAATGGTTCAATACAGAATGTAAAAAATCTATAGAAAGAAGAGATTTGTTGTGGAATGGATACAGAAGACACAATAGTGAAAGGGCGAATAATAATTACAAAAAGGCAAGAAACGACTATGCAAGAATAAGGAGGTAAGCCCAAAAACAGTTTGAGGATGATATAATAAATAAAAGCAGTGATCATCCAAAGCTGTTTTACAGCTATATCAGAAGCAAAACCAAAGTAAAAGATATAAAACAATCCATTACGGACGAGGGAATCACTTATACACAATAGAGAGATATTTGTGAATCACTAAATAAGAATTTCCAATTAGTTTTTACAGAAGAAAAAAATTTTGTTAGGGACTATTTGGAACACGTATGTCCACACATACTACCAGATATACAAATAGCAGAAAAATAATACAGGAGGATTTAAGTAGATTAGACAGAGGAAAAGCAAGTGGTCCTGATGAAATTTCATGTTAGGTATTATGAGAATGTGCAAAGGAGTTAAGTAAACCATTATTTATAATTTTCAAGAAATCCTTGAGTCAAGGTAAACTACCTGATATTTGGAAAAAAGCAAATATTGTCCCCTTATTCAAGAAAGGAAATAGACAAAATCCACTCAACTACCGACCAGTATCACTGACCAGTGTTGTAAGCAAGGTATTAGAAAAATTTATAAGAAAAGCTTGGGTAAATCATCTAGAAGAACACAGTATGATAACAGAAAGACAGTTTGGTTTCAGAAAAGGAAAATCATGTGTTACTAATCTGTTGAGCTACTATGACAGAGTAACAAACACAATACAGGAAAGGGAAGGATGGGTGGACAGTATCTATTTAGATTTCAAGAAAGCTTTTGACACAGTACCACACCAAAGACTTTTATGGAAACTGTACCATCAAGGAGGAATTCGAGGTATACTGTTTTGTTGGATGGATGACTTTCTCATAAAAAGAGAAATGAGGACAATACTAAGAGGAAACTACTCATCATGGAAAGAAGTGACTAGTGGAGTACCACAGGGTTCAGTGCTGGCACCAATCATGTTTTTAGTGTTTATAAGTGATATAAACAGTAACACTGGAAGTGAGAGCTATCTGAATATGTTTGCAGATGATGCAAAAATACAAAGAAGATTTACTAACACAGACTTTTGTAAAGAGCTACAGGAAGAATTAAATAAACTTCATGAATGGAGTAGTACATGGCAAATAAAATTCAATGTGGACAAGTGTCATGTAATCAAGTTTTGTAAAAGTGGAAAAATACCTGATTGGGATTATAAGTTAGGAAATAAAACCCTATACACATCAGAAAGAGAGAAAGACCTAGGTGTGATTATCAATAACAGACTATCTCCGGCTGACCACATCAGCGAGAAGGTACAGAACATGTATACACTTCTTGCAAATATGAGAATAGCATTCATATACATAAATGAAGTCATGCTAAGAAGGATAATAACATCATTCATTAGACCAGCCCTGGAATATGCATCAGTAGTCTGGAGTCCTTATCTCAAAAAGCATAGAGACAAGATTGAAAAAGTTCATATGGCCGCTACAAGATGGATACCAAGCTTAAGGGACCTAAGCTACGAAGAAAGACTAAATAAACTGAATCTACCAACTTTACAGGAGAGAAGGAAAAGAGGTGACATGATAATGCTATGTAAGTGCATATCAGGAAAGGAGAAAATAGACATAAATGATTACTTAACATATGGAGAAGCATCAGCAAGAGGACACTGCAAAAAACTGCATAAGAAGAGAGGTGATAAAGACGTAAGGAAATTCAGTTTCCCAAACAGAGCAATTGATCAATGGAATCCACTACGAAATGAAATAGTGTGTGTCAAAACAATTCACAAATTTAAGGATATGTACGATAATATGGTTTAACACACGGGACAGTACGAGCTTGACTCATTCCTGTAAAGATACAATTAGGTAAGAACAATTAGGTAAGGTAAGAACACACACACACACTTCAGAGTTTAAGATCATTACTACATAAAATGGAAGAGAAATCAAAAAGAATTATACTAACTGGAGATTTTCATACAAATATAAGCTGGAATACTCTAGATATAATTAGCCAAGAAAGCTGTTGGGACCAAAAGTTCCTGGATCTCGTGCAAGAGTTTTTCCTAACGCAACATGTGAGGGAAACCACCAGAAAAAGAGGACTCGATGTACCTTCAATGCTAGATCTAATATTTACTAGGCAAGAAAATGATATTGACAGTTTAATATATCACCCTCCACTCGGCAAAAGCAATCATGCAATACTAAATTACAACTTCAGGATAGCATATGACATAGTTAACAGCAATGAAAGTTACAAAAAAAGCCTAAACTATGAAAAGGGAAATTATCAAGACCTAAAGAAGTATTTCCTAGAAGTTGATTGGGAAAAGGAGCTAAGAGGACAAGATTTAAATGCTGTATTTAAAAAATTCTGTGAATTTTTTTAAATAGGAGTCCAGAAGTACATCCCACAGCACAAAGAAGCAGAAAAGAAAATTCAGAAATGGTTCAACACAGAATGTAAAAATTCAGAAGAAAGAAGAGATTTGTTGTGGAATAGATACAGAAGACACAATAGTGAAAGGGCGTATAATAATTACAAACAGGCAAGAAACGATTATACAAGAATAAATATGGAAGCCGAAAAACAGTTTGTTGATGATATAATAAATAAAAGTAGTGATCAACCAAAGCTGTTTTCCAGCTACATGAGAAGAAAAACCAAAGTAAAAGATATAATACAATCCATTACGGACGAGGGAATCACTTATACACAAGAGAAAGATATTTGTGAAGCACTAAATAAGAATTTCCAATTAGTTTTTACAGAAGAAAAAAATTTTGAGAGGGACTATGTGGAACATGCATGTCCACACATACTACCAGATATACAAATAGCAGAAAAAGTAATACAGGAGGAGTTAAGTAAATTAGATAGAGGAAAAGCAAGTGGTCCTTATAAAATTTCATGTTTTGTACTGCGAGAATATGCAAAGGAGTTATGGTAAATAAACTATTTTTTTTTATTTTCAAGAAATCCTTGAGTCAACGTAAACTACCTGATATTTGGAAGAAAGCAAATATTGTCCCCTTATTCAAGAAAGGAAATAGACAAAATCCACTCAACTACCGACCAGTATCACTGACCAGTGTTGTAAGCAAGGTATTAGAAAAGCTTATAAGAAAAGCTTGGGTAAATCATCTAGAAGAACACAGTATGATAACAGAAAGACAGTTTGGTTTTAGAAAAGGAAAATCATGTGTTACTAATCTGTTGAGTTACTATGACAGAGTAACAGATACAATACAGGAAAGAGAAGGATGGGTGGACAGTATCTATTTAGATTTCAAGAAAGCATTTGACACAGTACCACACCAAAGACTTTTATGGAAACTGTACCATCAAGGAGGAATTCTAGGCAAACTGTTTTGTTGGATGCAAGATTTTCTCATAAAAACAGAAATGAGAACAGTACTAAGAGGAAACTACTCATCGTGGAAAGAAGTGACTAATGGAGTACCACAGGGTTCAGTGCTGGCACCAATCATGTTTTTAGTGTATATAAATTATATAAACAGTAACACTGGAAATGAAAGCTATCTGAATATGTTTGCAGATGATGCAAAAATACAAAGGAGAATTACTAACACAGACTCTTGTAAAGAGCTACAAGAAGAATTAAATAAACTTCATGAATGGAGTAATACATGGCAAATGGAATTCAGTGTGGACAAGTGTCATGTAATCAAGTTTTGTAAAAGTGGAGAAATACCTGATTGGGATTATAAGTTAGGAAATAAAACCCTATACACATCAGAAAGAGAGAAGGACCTAGGTGTGATTATCAATAACAGACCATCTCCGGCTGACCACATCAGTGAGAAGTTACGGAACATGTATACACTGCTTGCAAATATGAAAACAGCATTCACATACATAAATGAAGACATGCTAAGAAGGATAATAACATCATTCATTAGACCAACCCTGGAATATGCATCAGTAGTCTGGAGTCCTCATCTCAAAAAACACATTGACAAGATTGAAAAAGTTCAAAGGGCCGCTACAAGATGGATACCAAGCTTAAGGGACCTAAGCTACGAAGAAAGACTAAATATACTGAATCTACCAACACTACAGGAGAGATGGAAAAGAGGTAACATGATAATGGTATATAAGTGCATATCAGGAAAGGAGAAAATAGACATAAATGATTACTTAACATATGGAGAAGCATCAGCAAGAGGACACTGCACAAAACTGCATAAGAAGAGAGGTGATAAAGACGTAAGGAAATTCAGTTTCCCAAACAGAGCAATTGATCAGTGGAATGCACTACCGAATGAAATAGTGTGTGCCAAAACAATTCACACATTTAAGGATATGTACGATAAATATGGTTTAAGACACGGGACAGTACGAGCTTGACTCATTCCTGTAAAGATACAATTAGGTAAGAACACACACACACACACACACACACACACACACGAGTGAACTTGAAAAGAAAGTGGAGAATCTACTGTTAAGCCTTTAAGTCCGGGTCGGGTCTTAAGACGTGAAAGGTTTTCGTTTTCGTTTTCGTTTTCGTTTTTAAAGGCTCCAACATGCTTGCATGTGTCGGCCTTGGTCACCTAATGACGGCTGTCCATGCTGCACGATCCATTGCAGCCTCCCTGTTCTGTCCCTTAACCCTGAGGTCACACTTAATGACCTCGTCCCATGTCTTTCTCTGTCTACCCCTCATAACCCCACCCCCGAATTTAACACTTCTCACCTTCCTCACCCAATTATCATCCCCCATCCTCTCCACATGTCCAAACCATCCAATCTACCTCTCCTGATCACAACACCAATACACTCCAGTCCCATCCTACCTCTCAACCCTTCCATCGTAAACCCAGCCCCTCCAGGCCTTGGACGCAGGGACGCACTGCACATCCACCTAATCATTGTCATTTCTGTATGTCTGAGCCGGCGAATATCTTCCTCCTTCACTGCCTAGGTCTCACTACCATACAGCATTACACTCCTAACACATGCTGCATACAAAGACCTCTTAGCACATAGAGAGAGTCCTCTCAATGTCAGGAGAGGGAAGAGGTCCCTGAACTTCTTCCAACCACTTCTCACCCTAGCCACAGAGCTAGCTTCAGCCCCATCTCCAGCACACAACATGTCTCCCAAATAACAAAACTCTTCCATACACTCTAGAGATTCACCAGCAAGTTCAATCCTTTCACGTCTGACAATCTCCACCAGCTCACCCCGACACGCCATACACATAAAATGTTTAAGGACGTGTCTGAAAATACGGAGATTACTATATGGAGTCTGATCCAGTCCAGTGAGACGGCAAATGAGGAGATCAGGAATTTGAAGTGTGAAAATATCGAATTGAAGAGAAAACTAGAAGAAAGTACTAATAAAACAGAGAAGGTGAGTAGTGTATTAGAAGAGCATAAGGCTAAGAGGGCACACGTAGAAGAAGAACAGAAAGAAGTGGTCACCTTTAAGAGATATCATCCTGGAAGAAAGGGAAATGAACAAGAAAAAATGAAAGAAAATGTAGTGAAAATACTGAAGAAAAAAGAGAAAATAGTGAGAGAAACTGTAGAAAGGAACAGATGTGTGGTAATATTTGGAAACGGGGAGGAGGAAGAAAAGGTTAGATCCGTGAGACCCAAGAGAGACACGAACCTGGTGAGAGGAATATTAGGCAAGATTGATCCCGAAGGAGACAACTGGGTAAAAGAAATTGAGGAAGTCAGGAGGATAGGGCCCTATAAGAAAGTAGAAGCAAGACCAATGAGAGTCAAGCTGTCAGCAGAAAGTGTAGTAGATGATATACTTAAAGTGACCTGGAAATAAAGCAAAGAGGCAGGGATAGAAAATATTATAATAAGAAAAGATCTGAATGAAGAAGAAAGAGAAGTTTTAAAATCATTGAAGGAACAAGTAAAGAAAAAAAATGACAAGAGGACAGAGGAAAAATGTAATACTTTTCTTTGGAGAGATGGATATGAAAGTAAGGAAGTGGTATGTGAGGAAATAGAAGTGAAGGATACTAAGGGGGATGGCTATGAAAGATCAGAAATTGAGGAAGTGGTACTGACGGAGAGAAGGAGAGAAGAGGGTACAAAAAACATCGAAAATAATTTGAAGGTGATATATACTAATGTTGATGGTTTAACATCGACAAGTCTTGAAATTAACGATTTCTTGAGAGAACATGAACCTGCTGTCATGTGCTTTGTTGAGACCAAATTACGAGAAGATATTGATGTTCATTTGGGAGATGGTAAATACAAACTGTGGAGAAGAGACAGAAATGAAAAAACGGGAGGAGTGATGATACCAGTGAAGAAAAACATAAATGTAGATACTGTGGAAATGGGAGAAGGCAGGGCTGAAGTGATATATATGAAATAAGAAACTGGAGAGAATGTTAAGAGAGATATGGCAGTAGTGTATGTTCCCCCAAAGACGAGAGCATGGAAGGATGACGAATACCATGAGATGTTGTCAGATATGGCTAGCTATTTGCAAAAAATAATTGAGAAAAGCAATAATATAATTTTGGTGGGCGACTTCAACTGTAAAGAGGTGAACTGGGAGGAATGGTACTCGGGATGCGGCGAGGATTCGTTGGGCACTATGTTATTAAATATAATAATGCATAATGAGATGACACAATGAGTCAAAGTAGAGACACGGTTCCGAGGTGAGGACGCACCAGCAAGGTTAGATTTACTGTTTATCAAAAAACCCGATGTAATAGAATCATTGAAATATTTCTGTCCCATAGGAAAAAGTGATCATGTGGTCATTGAGTTCCAGATGATAACAGGGAATGTTGAGCCATGAAATGAACTTCGTAGACAGGGAAGATACAACTTTGGGAAAGCAAATTTTACAGGATTGAGAAATTTTTTTGAAAATGAGGACTGTAGAAAATTCAGAGAAACAAGAGAGATACAGAGGAAGTGGGATATCTTTCTAGACCTCTATAATTTGGGAGTGGAAAAATTTGTACCAAGAGTAAGAGGGAAAGGAAACAGGAAAAAAAGAGTGGTTTAACAGAAGGTGTATGATAGCAAAAAAAGAGAGAGATAAGATGTGGAACAACTGGAGAAAGAGAGGTAACAACAGAACAGAGGAAGAATATAAAAGAACTAGAAATGAATACACAAGAATATGTAGAGAAGAAGAAAGGAATTTTGATGAAGGTACAATAGACAAATGCAAGGATGAACCCAAATTGTTTTATGGATTTGTCAATGGCAAACTGAAACAAAAGGAAGGAATCACCAAACTGAAAGTAAAAGGAGAGGTCTATAAAGATGCAGCAATGCAAGCCGAAATAATGAACAATTGTTTTCAATCAGTTTTCACTAATGAAAAAGAGTTTGTGGAAGGGGAGGGAGTGATTAGAAATGTACCGGTGATAAAAGATATAAAAGTGGAGGTACAGGAAGTGTATAAATTACTGGAGACTCAAGATGTAAGGAAAGCCCCTGGACCTGATGGAATTTCTAATTGGGTACTGAAGGAATACAGAGAACAACTGGCGGATAAAATTCACAGTTTAATTGTGTCTTCTCTGGAAGAGGGGAAAGTGCCAAAAGAATGGAAGAGGGCAAATGTGGTACCAGTTTATAAGGGAGGAAAGAGGGAAGAACCCCTGAATTATAGACCAGTGTCTCTAACCAGCATGGTCTCAAAATTGTGTGACAGAATCCTGAAAGACAGATGGATAAAAAATCTGGAAGAGTTGAATATTTTGGTTGAATGTCAGTTTGGATTCAGAAGTGCAAGGTCATGTGTTTCCAACTTGTTGAACTTTTACTCAAGAGCGATTGACGTGGTACAGGAGAGAGATGGTTGGGTGGATTGTGTGTACTTAGAGAAGGCCTTCGACAAGGTACCTCATAAGATACTAATGTGGAAACTAGAGCATATAGGAGGACTGAAGGGGAAACTCCTGGAATGGATGAGAGACTTTTTGTGAGACAGACAAATGGGGACAGTAATAAAGGATAGAATGTCTGGATGGAGGGAAGTAACAAGTGGAGTTCCTCAAGGCTCGGCATTGGCACCAGTAATGTTCCTGATTGACGTAAATGATATAGTAGATGGAGTGAACAGTTATGCAAGTCTGTTTGCTGATGATGTAAAGATATTGGGGAAGGTAGAGGTTGAGGAGGATTGTAAAATGCTGCAGGAGAATCTGGATAGGATACATTATTTTAGCTGGACGTGGGAAATTAAATTTAATGTAAAGAAATGTAAAATATTGGAAATGGGTAAAAGTACCAGGAGGTCATCACTGAATTATTTGTTAGGTAATGAATTAATCACAAAAATGAGTGTCGAGAAAGATTTCGGAGTGCTGGTCCAAGATATTTGTTACCTGAAAAGCACATTAACAAGATAGTTAGAGAGACGTATAAACTCTTGACTAACATATGAGTAGCATTTTATTATATGGATGAGGAGATGATGAAAAAATTGATAGTGGCCATGATCCGCCCCAGGTTAGAATATGGAGCGGTAGTGTGATCCCTACACAAAAAGAAAGATATAAACAAGATTGAGAGAATACAAAAAACAGCAACCAAGATGGTCCCCAATCTGGCAGATCTGTCATACAGAGAGAGGCTGGAAAAGCTGAATGCCTTCCTTAGAGGAAAGGAGAAAGGGGGGAGACATGATTGCAGTGTTCAGGACCATGGTGGAGGTAGATAAAATTGACAAAGATCTGTTTTTATGGGATAAGAGAGCAACAAGAGGACACTGAATGAAATTGAAAAAGTCAAGCTGCTTGAAGGCTGTCAAGAAATATAGCTTTCCTTACAGAAGTATAGACTTATGGAATAGCCTCGACAGAGAGATCGTCTAGCCTAAAAACTTAAACAAGTTTAAAGCTAAATTTGAATTACTGTACTGAGAAACAGCGACGGGAACCCACGAGTATAGCACATTTCGTGTATGTCACAGTTAGGTATATTAGGTAAATACATAAATATTTGGAACGACTTAGACGAAAAGGTGGCGCAGGAGAAAAACATTCATGTGTGTAAAAGTAGACTAGATAAATGTGGATATGGAGACAGGACAACACGAGCATTGCTCAATTCCTATATACTACAAATAGGTAAATACACACACACACACACACACACACACACACACACACACACACACACACACACACATGTACACACCTCACACACACACCTCACACACACACATGCACACTCACTGGTGGATATGGAGGTGCATAATAAACTGGTAGAATGAATGTACAGGTTGAAGAAGGCATTTCAGAGTGAAACAGATGAAATTAAGAAGCAGTTGCACATGCAGAAGGAAGAATATGAAAATTTAATAAAGGAGGTTAATAAGAAAGACACAACAATAGATGAATTATCAGTTGAGGTGGGTACACTGAGAAAGAAGATTAGTGAAATGGCAAGCACAGTTGTCAACCATGAGAGTATTACGGAAGAGTTCAGAAATGATACAGAGACAATAAGGCAGGCAAGCACACTGATTGATCATAGTAGTGATATTTAGGAGAAGATAACCCAGGTAAATGAAGCGATGCAAAGGTACAAAAATGATGTGGAAACCACATAAGTTGAAATGGCGAAAGTAAAGAAAAAACTTTGTTCCCTTATTCAAGAAAGGTAACAAAATCCACTCAACTACCAACCAGTATCAAAAACCAGTGTTGTAAGGAAGGTATTAGGAAAGCTGATAAGAATAGTTTGGGTAAATCATCTAGAAAAACACAATATGATAACAGAAAGACAGTTTGGTTTCAGAAAGGGAAAATCATGTGTTACTAATCTGTTGAGCTACTATGATAGAGTAACAGAAACATTACAGAACAGAGAAGGATGGGTGGACAGTATCTGTTTAGATTTCAAGAAAACATTTAACAGAGTATCGCACCAAAGGCTTTTATGGAAACTGTACCATCAAGGAGGAATTCGAGGCAAACTGTATTGTTGGATGCAAGATTTTCTCAAAGAAAGGGGGAAATTACTTGACATGGAGAGAAGTGACTAGCGGAGTTCCACAGGACTCAGTACTGGCACCAATTATGTTTTTAGTGTATATAAATGACATTGATAGTAACTTTGGGAATGAAAGCTATCTAAATATGTTTCCTGATGATGCTAAAATACAAAGGAGAATTACTAAGACTCTTGTAAAGAGCCACAAGAAGAATTAAATAAACTTCATGAATGGAGCAATACATGGCAAATGGAATTCAGTGTGGACAAGTGTAAGGTAATCAAGTTTAGTAAAAGTGGAAAAAGACCTGATTGGGATTATAAGTTAGGAAGTAAAACCCTACACACATGAGAAAAAGAGAAGGACCTAGGTGTGATTATCAATAACAGACTATCTCGGCTGACCACATAAGTGAGAAGGTACGGAACATGTATACACTGCTTGCAAATATGAGAATAGCATTCACATACATAAATGAAGAAATGCAAAGAAAGAAAATAACATCATTCATTAACCAACCCTGGAGTATGCATCAGTAGTCTGGAGTCCTCATTTAAAAAAACACATGGATATGATTGAAAAAGTTCAAAGGGCTGCTACAGGATGGGTACCAAGCTTAAGGGATCTAAGCTGTGAAGAAAGACTAGAAATACTGAATCTACCTAAACTACAGGAGAGAAGGAAAATAGGAGACATGATTATGTCATGTAAATGCATATCAGGGAAGGAGAAAATAGACATAAATGATTACATAACCTATGAGGATGCATCAGCAAGTGGACACTGCAAAAAACTGCATAAAAAGAGAGGCGATAAAGACGTAAGGAAATTTAGTTTCCCTAATAGGGCAATTGATCAGTGGAATGCACAACTAAATGAAACAGTGTGTGCCAAAACAGTTCATAAATTTAAGGGTATGTACGATAAAAATGGTTTAAGACACAGGACAGTACGAGCTTGACTCATTCCTGTAAAGATACAAGTAGGTAAGAACAATTAGGTAAGGTAAACACACACACACACACACACACACACACACACACACACACACACACACACACACGGGTCGCCGACAGAAATGGACCTCTTCCAGGATCGTGGGGAAATAATCGCTGAATCACCGACGAAAGGAAGCTGAGCCTAATTGTGACTGTGTGAATGAGTGCGTGAGTGGTGGTCCAGTCGGTCAGTAATAAATGAAAAACCGCGGTCTCGGTCATAAAAGAGACAAGATAAAGTGAAAACTGTCTCCATATGGTTGAATCATGGAGGAAACGGACGGTGCATTGTTTCCGATCAGTGAGAAAGAATTTGAGGGCTTTTGTGAAGAGGATGTGGGAAAAGGAAGTATTAAGTTGAACCAAACAAGAATAGCAGGTGTAGAGAAAACAGCGGAGAGGAATGACCAGGAGATAAAAAAGGTATGGGCAGTGATTAAAGACTTACAGGAACGGACCACAGAACAGGAAAACGAGATCAAAAGTTTAAGGAGTACACTGGAAAAAATCTGTACACATAGTGACAAACAAGAAAGGGAAGTTACTGAATTAAAAGTGAACAATGAATCAGCCTCAAATGAAATAAAACAGCTTAGGAGAGAGAATAAGAAGTTGGAGGAGGAAAGGGACATGATGAAAAGCAAACTAGATGAGTATGAATCCAAATCAAGAATACAGGATGAGCACATTAAAGAAATCAAGGAGCAACATAAGGGGTAGAAGATAATTCAGGAAGAGGGAAATGTAAATTTGAGAGAGATTATAGACCAACAAAGCAAGGAAAAAGTGGAGAGGGAAGTAGTTAGGGTGTTGAGAAATAGAGAATCTTTAGTTTGAGATGTAGCAGATAAGAAAAAATGTATAATAATTTCAGGAGTTAAAGAAAAACGTATAACAATATGATCAGACAGAGAAAAAGAAGAACTGAGTGAGGTTAAAGAAATAATATCAGTAGTCATGGAGGAAAACAACGAAGCTCAAGAAGAGATTGAAGAGGTGTTTAGGTTAGGAAAGTACAAGGAAGGAGGGGCAAGGCCATCGAAGGTAAAATTTAAGTCCCAAGCAACAGTTAACGAAATTATCAGTAGAAAATGGAAACTGTCGGACAAGGAAGTGTTTAAAAATGTTTGGATAAGGAGAGATGCAAATGAGGAAGAAAGAGCTAAAATAAAGGACTTAGTAAAGGAAGCAAAGGTAAAAAACAAACAGAGAACGGAGAAAGAGAAGACAGTGTTTTATTGGAGAGTCATGGATCAGAAGTTAAAGAAGTGGTACGGGCG
Organism: Coenobita brevimanus; assembly: GCF_032717465.1. Lineage (NCBI taxonomy): Eukaryota > Metazoa > Arthropoda > Malacostraca > Decapoda > Coenobitidae > Coenobita > Coenobita brevimanus. Next base: position 49,583,332 of record NC_137054.1, on the reverse strand, counting down.
GAGAGAAGGAGAAAAGGGGGTATAGAAAACTTCAAAAATCATTGGAAGGTGGCATATACTAATGTTGATGGTTTAATATCGGCACGGTTAGAAATAAACGATCTTTTCAGGATACATGAACCTGACGTTATGTGCTTTGTGGAGACCAAGTTAAGAGAAGATATTGATGTTCATATGGGAGATGGTAAATGCAAACTGTGGAGAAGAGAGAGAAAAGAAAAAACTGGAGGAAGAGTGATGATAGCAGTGAAGAACAACATAAATGTAGCTACTGTGGAAATGGGAGAAGACAGGGCTGAAGCGATAAATATGAAATTAGAAACTGGAGAGAATAACAAGCGAGATTTGGTAGTAGTGTATGTTCCCCATAAAACAAGAGCATGGAATGATGATGAATACCAGGAAATGCTGTCAGACATGGCATGTTATTTACAGAAACTGATTGAGAAAAGCAACAATATAATTTTAATGGGTGACTTCAATTGTGAAGAGGTGAACTGGGAGGAATGGGACTCAGGAAGCGGCGAGGATTCGTGGGGCACTATACTATTAAATATAGCAATGAACAATGTGATGACAAAATGGGTCAAAGAAGAGACAAGGTTTCGAGGAGAGGACACACTAGCAAGACTAGACTTACTGTTTACCAAGGAACCCGATGTAATAGAATCCTTGAAATACCAGTGTCCTATTGGAAAAAGTGATCATGTGGTTATTGAGTTCCAGACGATAACAGGGAATGTGGAGCCAAGAGACGGGCTTTATAGACAGGGAAGGTACAACTTTGGGAAAGCAAACTTTACAGGATTTAGAAATTTTTTGAAAATGCAGATTGGAGAAAATTCAGAGAAACAAGAGAGATGCAGAGGAAGTGGTATATTTTTCTAGACCTCTATAATTCGGGAGTGGAAAAATTTGTGCCAAGAGTAAACGGGAAAGAAAACAGGAAGAAAGAGTGGTTTAATAAAAAGGTGTATGATAACAAAAAGAGAAAGCGACACAGCGTGGAACAATCGGAGAAAGAGAGGTAACAACAGAACAAAGGAAGAATATAAAAGAACTAAAAATGAGTACACAAGAATATGCAGAGAAGAAGAAAGAAATTTTGAAAAAGGTATAATAGACAAATGTAAGGATGAACCCAAACTGTTTTATAGATTTGTTAATGTCAAACTGAAACAAAAGGAAGGAATCACCAAACTTAAAGTAGAAGGAGAGGTCTATAAAGATGTGGCAATGCAAGCAGAAATAACGAACAAACATTTACAGTCAGTTTTCACTTATGAAAAGGAGTTTATGGAAGCGGAGGCAGTGACTAGAAGTGCAGTGATAAAAGATATAAAAGTGGAAGTACAGGAAGTGTATAAACTACTAGAAACTCAAGATGTAAGGAAAGCCCCAGGACCAGATGGAATCTCTAATTGGGTACTGAAGGAATGCAGTGAACAACTGGAAGATAAGATTCACAGTTTAATTGTGTGTTCTCTGGAAGAGGGGAAAGTGCCTCAAGAATGGAAGATGGCAAATGTGGTACCAATTTATAAGGGAGGAAACAGGGAAGAACCCCTGAATTATAGACCAGTGTCCCTAACCAGCGTGATCGCAAAATTGTGTGAAAGAATTCTGAAAGATAGATGGATAAAATATTTGGAAGAGATGAATATTTTGGCTGATAGTCAGTTTGGATTTAGAAGTGGAAGGTCATGTGTTTCCAACTTGTTGAGTTTTTACTCAAGAGCGATTGACGTGCTTCAGGAAAGAGAAGGTTGGGTGGGTTGTGTGTATTTAGATTTGGAGAAGGCCTTTGACAAGGTACCCCATAAGAGACTAATGTGGAAACTAGAGCATATAGGAGGACTGAAGGGGAACCTCCTAGAATGGATGAGAGACTTTTTGAGAGACAGACAAATGAGGACAGTAATAAAGGATAAGATGTCTGGATGGAGGGAAGTAACGAGTGGAGTCCCACAGGGCTCGGTGTTGGCGCCAGTAATGTTCCTGATTTACGTAAATGATATGGTAGCTGGAGTGAACAGTTATGCAAGTCTGTTTGCTGATGATGCAAAGATCATGAGGAAGGTAGAGGTTGAGGAGGATTGCAAAATGCTGCAGGAGGATCTGGATAGGATACATGAATGGAGCCAGACGTGGGAAATGAAATTCAATGCAAATAAATGTAAAATATTGGAAATGGGTAAAAGTACCAAGAGGCCATCATTGAATTATTTGATGGGTAATGAACCAATCACAAAAGTGAGAGAAGAGAAAGGTTTGGGTGTGCTGGTCCAGGACAGTTTGTCACCTGAAAAACACATTAACAAGACAGTTAGAGAGACGTATAAACTCCTGACTAATATAAGAGTAGCTTTTCATTATATGGATGAGGAGATGATGAGAAAATTGATAGTGGCCATGATTCGCCCCAGGTTGAAATATGCAGCAGTAGTGTGGTCCCCACACAAAAAGAAAGGTATAAACAAGATTGAGAGAACACAAAGAACAGCAACCAAGATGGTTCCCAGTCTGGTAGATCTGTCGTACAGAGAGAGGTTTGAAAAGCTGGATTTGCCCTCCTGAGAAGAAAGGAGAAGGAGAGGCGACATGATTGCAGTGTTCAGGACCATGATAGGAGTAGATAAAATTGACAAGGAAGATCTGTTTTTATGGGATAAGAGAGTGACGAGAGGACACAGCATGAAACTGAGGAAGCCAAGCTGCTTGAAGGACATCAAGAAATATAGTTTTATCTTATAGATGTATAGACCTGTGGAATAACCTGGACATAGAGATCGTCCAGTCTAAAAATTTAAACGAGTTTAAAGCTAAATTTGACTTACTGAGAAACAGAGACGGGACCCCACGAGCGTAGCTCATTTCCTGTATATCACAATTAGGTAAATACACACACACACACACACACACACACACACAGGGAGTCATCAGAAACAGACGTCCGACATCGGCGCTCCGTACCGAACCAACACGGCCAGTGGCATTACCTAAATTAGTATCTTTGTATGAGTCAAGCTCTGTACCAGGTTAGACTAAATGATTTTTCATTATTAAAAGGAAAACAAATAATAAGTTTAAACAAGACTTTTTCAAACAGAAAAAAGAACCACGAGGAAAAAAATGCGCTGAGTCAGCTTGGTTTGTTTAGACTACAGCAACACAGGGAAAGTGTACATACTCTGTAAGTACATACTCTGTTCTTTTAGTATTGCAAAATGGATACATACTTCAGTAAAAGAAATTTGGAAAAGAAAAAGGATAAAAGTAAAAAACAAAATGATGATTTCTGCCAAGAACTGGTTGAAGTGGAGACTCACAATAGACTGGTTGAACGTGTACACAAACTATAAATGGCTTTCAGAAATGAAATTGATGAAATAAAGAAGCAAATGCACTTGCAAAAGGAAGAGATAGAAAAACTAGGAAGGGAAGCCAATGAGATAGACACAGCCATCAATGAACTAACAGTGGAATTGAGTACATTAAGGAAGAAAATGAGTGCAATGGCAAGTACAGTAGTCAATCAGGAGAGTGTTATGGAAGAGTTCAAAAATGACACAGAGACAATTAGGCAAGCAAGCAGTCTTATGGACCAGAGCAGTGATATAGAGGAGAAGATAACACAGTTGAATGAAGCTGTGCAAAGCTACAAAAATGATGTAGAAACCACGTATGCTGAAATGGAGAAAGTAAAGAAAGACTTAGAAACAAGGGTGGAGGAAAAAAGCATTAAAAAGGAAGTGAAAAGAATGATCCAAAACAATCCAAAGTTAGTCAGAGATTCAATAGAGATAAACAAATCTATAGTAATCACTGGTATAGAAGAGGAAGAAGTGAAAAGATCACAAGAGACAAAAAGGAGATGGCAAATGTAATGAGCTTACTGAAAGAAGTATCAGAGGAAATCTGTAGTAAAGACATAGAGGAACACAAAAGGTTAGGGAAATATGAGAAAAGCAAGACAAGACCTCTAAAGGTGACTTTCCAGAGTGTAAATACTGTGGAAGAGATACTGAAAATGCAAAGAATCTTATGGAAAAAGAGGAGTTCAAAAATGTATGGATAAAAAGATGCCTAACACAAGAGGAACTGGAATTACTGAAGAGAAAAGGGAGGAAGCAAAAACAAAAAATGAGGGAAGATCAGAAGAGGAGAAGAAGAAATTTTTTTACAGAGTAATAGGATTGCAGGTACGAAGGTGGTACACAAACAGGATGGAAGAAAAAGGAGGAAGGTAGTAGAACCATGTCATGACAAGTATATAAACAAGATGATAAAGTCGATGTACTCAAATGTGGATGAAATGGTCTCTAAATTACTAGAGATGAATGATTATGTCAGAGAAAATGAACCACAAATAATATGCCTAACTGAAACAAAATTAACACCAAGGATATCCAATGACATACTAAAGTTAGAGGAATACAATATATGGAGAAGAGACAGAAATTTAAAAAAAGGAGGAGGAATTATAATATTAACTAAGAAAAATCTAAAAGTCAAGGAAATAAAACTAGATATACCATCACAAGTAGAACTGATTGCAGTAGAGATCAACACATCTTAAGGTAAAGTAATTGTAGCCAATTTGTACATGCCACCCAGATCAAACACATGGGAAAGAGACAAATATGAGGACCTGGCAGAGAGTACAATTCAGAGTATCAGATCATTACTACATAAAATGGAAGAGAAATCGGAAAGAATTATACTAACTGGGGATTTCAATACAAATATAAATTGGAATACTCTAGATATAATTAGCCAAGAAAGCTGTTGGGACCAAAAGCTCCTGGATCTCGCACAAGAGTTTTTCCTAACGCAACATGTGAGGGAAACCACCAGAAAAAGAGGACTTGGTGTACCTTCAGTGCTAGATCCAATATTTACTAGGTAATAAAATGATATTGACAGTTTAATATATCACCATTCACTCGGCAAAAGCGATCATGCAGTACTAAATTATAACTTCAGGATAGCATATGACATAGTAAACAGCAATGACAGTTACAAAAAGAGCCTAAACTATAAAAAGGGAAATTATCAAGACCTTTAAGTATTTCTTAGAAGTTGATTGGGAAAAGGAGCTTAGAGGACAAGATTTAAATGCTGTATATAAAAAATTCTGTGAATTTTATGAAATGGGAGTCCAGAAGTACATCCCACAGCACAAAGAAGCAGATAAGTAAATACAGAAATGGTTCAATACAGAATGTAAAAAATCAAAAGAAAGAAGAGATTTGTTGTGGAATAGATACAGAAGGCATGATAGTGAAAGGGCGTATAAAAATTACAAACAGGCAAGAAACGGCTATACAAGAACAAGGAGGGAAGCCCAAAAACAGTTTGAGGAGGATATGATAAATAAAAGTAGTGATCAACCAAAGCTGTTTTACGGCTATATCAGAAGCAAAACTAAAGTAAAAGATATAATACAATCCATTACGGACGAGGGAATCACTTATACACAAGAGAAAGATATTTGCGAAGCACTAAATAAGAATTTCCAATTAGTTTTTACAGAAGAAAAAAATTCTGAGAGGGACTATGTGGAACACGCATGTCCACACATACTACCGTATATACAAATAGCAGAAAAAATAGTGCAGGAGGAGTTAAGTAGATTAGACAGAGGAAAAGCAAGTGGTCCTGATGAAATTTCATGTTGGGTATGACCAGAATGTGCAAAGGAGTTAAGTAAACCATTATTTTTAATTTTGAAGACATCCTTGAGTCAAGGTAAACTACCTGATATTTGGAAAAAAGCAATTATTGTCCCCTTATTCAAGAAAGGAAATAGACAAAATCCACTCAACTACCGACCAGTATCACTGACCAGTGTTGTAAGCAAGGTATTAGAAAAGCTTATAAGAAAAGCTTGGGTAAATCATCTAGAACAACACAGTATGATAACAGAAAGACAGTTTGGTTTCAGAAAAGGAAAATCATGTGTTACTAATCTGTTGAGCTACTATGACAGAGTAACAAACACAATACAGGAAAGGGAAGGATGGGTGGACTATCTATTTAGATTTCAAGGAAGCTTTTGACACAGTACCACACCAAAGACTTTTATGGAAACTGTACCATCAAGGAGGAATTCGAGGCAAACTGTTTTGTTGGATGCAAGACTTTCTCATAAAAAGAGAAATGAGGACAGTACTAAGAGGAAACTACTCATCATGGAAAGAAGTGACTAGTGGAGTACCACAGGGTTCAGTGCTGGCACCAATCATGTTTTTAGTGTATATAAATGATATAAACAGTAACACTGGAAATGAGAGCTATCTGAATATGTTTGCAGATGATGCAAAAATACAAAGGAGAATTACTAACACGGACTCTAGTAAAGAACTATAAGAAGAATTAAATAAACTTCATGAATGGAGTAATACATGGCAAATGGAATTCAGTGTGGACAAGTGTCATGTAATCAAGTTTGGTAAAGTGAAAAAAAACCTGATTGGAATTATAAGTTAGGAAATAAAACCCTATACACATCAGAAAGAGAGAAAGACCTAGGTGTGATTATCAATAACAGACTATCTCCGGCTGACCACATCAGTGAGAAGGTACGGAACATGTATATACTGCTTGCAAGTATGAGAATAGCATTCACATACATAAATGAATACATGCTAAGAAGGATAATAACATCATTCATTAGACCAGCCCTGGAATATGCATCAGTAGTCTGGAGTCCTCATCTCAAAAAGCATATAGACAAGATTGAAAAAGTTCAAAGGGCCGCTAGAATATGGATACCAAGCTTAAGGGACCTAAGCTACGAAGAAAGACTAAATAAACTGAATCTACAAACACTACTGGAGAGAAGGAAAAGAGGTGACATGATAATGCTATGTAAGTGCATATCAGGGAAGGAGAAAATAGACATAAATGATTACTTAACATATGGAGAAGCATCAGCAAGAGGACACTGCAAAAAACTGCATAAGAAGAGAGGTGATAAAGACGTAAGGAAATTTAGTTTCCCAAACAGAGTAATTGATCAATGGAATGCACTACCGAATGAAATAGTGTGTGCCAAAACAATTCACAAATTTAAGGATACGTATGATAAATATGGTTTAAGACACGGGACAGTACGAGCTTGACTCATTCCTGTAAAGATACAATTAAGTAAGAACAATTAGGTAAGAACACACACACACACACACACACACACACACACACACACACATATACCGAGGAGGCACCAAGGAGAGCAGACGCAGGCTGACAACGCTCCATACCGTGCCAGCTTGGCCAGTGGCATTACCTAAATTAGTATCTTTTTATGAGTCAAGGTCTATACCAGATTTGACTAAATGGTTTTCTATTATTTGAAAAAATAATTAAGATGTTTAAGCAAGACTTGTTCAAACAGAAAAGAGAACAAAGTAGCGAATGAATGCACTCAATCAGCTGATTGTTTGTTTAGACTACAACTGACCTACGGAATGTAAGTACTCTATGTGCTTTTAGTACTGCAAAATGGCCACATTCTTTAGTAAAGCAAATTTGGAAAGAAAAGGGATAAAGGTTGAAAGCAGGATGATGATTTCTACCAAGAACTGGTTGAAATAGAGACTCACAATAAACTGGTGGAACGTGTACACAGACTGGAGATGGCTTTTCAGAACGAGATTGATGAAATTAAGAAGCAGATGCACTTGCAAAAGGAAGAAATAGAAAAACTAGGAAGGGAACTCAACAAGAAAAACACAACCATAGATGAACTAACAGTGGAAGTGAGTACACTTAGGAGGAAAATGAGTGAAATGTCAAGTACCGTAGTCAACCACGAGAGTATTATGGAAGAGTTCAAAAATGATACAGAGACAATTAGGCAAGTAAGCAGTCTGATAGACCAGAGCAGTGATATTGAGGAGAAGATAACACAGGTGAATGAAGCTATGCAAAGCTACAAAAATGATGTGGAAACCACGAATTCTGAAATGGTGAAAGTAAAGAAAGACTTAGAAACAAGGATGGAAGAAAAAGCTTTAAAAAGGAAGTGAAAAGAATAATCCAAAACAATCCAAAGTTAGTCAGAGATTCAGTAGATATCAACAAATCTATAGTAATCACAGGTATAGAAGAGGAAGAAGTAAAAAACAAGATCTCAGAGACAAAAAGGAGTTGGCAAATGTAATGAGCTTACTGAAAGAAGTATCAGAGGAAATCTGTAGTAAAGACATAGAGGAACACAAAAGGTTAGGGAAATACGAGAGAAGCAAGTCAAGACCTCTAAAGGTAACCTTACAGAGTGTAAACACCATGGAGGAGATGCTAAAAAATGCAAAGAATCTTACGGAAAAAGAGGAGTTAAAAAATGTATGAATAAAAAGATGCCTAACACAAGAGGAACTAGAATTACTGAAAGAGAAGAGGGAGGAAGGAAAAACAAAAAATGAGGGAAGATCAGAAGAGGAGATAAAACATTTTTTTACAAAGTAATAGGATTGCAGGTACGAAAGTGGTACATAAACAGGAGGAAATAATAAGGAGGAAGGTAGTAGAACCTTGTCATGACAAGTATATAAACAGGATGATTAAGTTGATGTACTGTACTCAAATGTGGATGGAATGGTAACTAAATTATTAGAGATAAGTGATTATGTCAGAGAAAATGAACTATATATAATATGCCTAACTGAAACAAAATTAACACCAAGGATATCAAATGACATCCTAAACTTAGAGGAATATTATATATGGAGAAGAGATAGGAACTTAAAAAAAGGAGGAGGAATTATAATATTAACTAAGAAAAATCTAAATTCAAAGAAATAGAACTAGATATACCCTCACAAGTAGAACTGATTGCAGTAGAGATCAATACATCTGAAGGGAAAGTAATTGTAGCCAATTTGTACATGCCACCCAGATCAAACACATGGGAAAGAGACGAATATTACGACCTGGCAGAGAGTACAATTCAGAGTTTAAGAGCATTACTACATAAAATGGAAAAGAAATCGGAAAGAATTATACTAACTGGCCGGGGGGACACAATCTGGCCGCACTATGGGGTGGTACTACTACTCTGCGGCCAGGTTGTGTTAGGAAGAATACTGCCACCGTATTCCCTGCATGTCGTAACAGGCGACTGAACGGGGCGGGGTGAGGGGACTAGTGACCCCCTTCTTTGTTTTTTAGTTCCTAAAAAGAGACAGGCCAGAGAAAGGGATGGGGGATGGAGTTATCCCAGTACCCTGAAGATTGGGTCTATGAATGTGCGTGGATGTAGTCCGATTGAGGCTAAAAGGGAGGAGATTGGGTAAATGTTTGTGAGAAGAAAGTTGGATGTGTTAGCTTTGAGTGAAATGAAGATGAAAGGAAAGGGTGAGTCTATGTTTGGAAGTGTGAATGGAAGATTGTCAGGTGTTAATAGAGGAAGGGCAAGAGAAGGTGTGGCCTTGTTAGTGAGTCCAGAAGTACAGCAGTGTGTGATTGAATGGAAGGAGGTGTCATCGAGACTGATGTGGGTGAAAGCGAAATTTGAACGTGAGTTGTGAGTGTGTGTGAGTGCTAATGGTCCTGGTAGTGGAAGGGATGAAGAAGAGAGGGAGTCTTTCTGGAATGATGTTGATGGGTGTCTACAGAGTTTTGGAGCAAATGTGAATGTGAAAATGATGGGAGATCTGAATGCTAGAGTGGGAAATGTAGCAGTTGAAGGTGTAGTTGGTATGCATGGTGTGCCTGGAAGCAATGAAAATGGGGAACGAATGATAGCGATGTGTGCTGAGTGAGAGATGGTGATTGGAAATACGCTGTTTGAGAAGAAAGATATTTATAAGTATACACGGGTGAGACAGGAGGGTGGAAGGGTTGTTGATAGAGCTTTGATGGACTATGTGGTTGTGTCTAGGAATGTAATAGGAAGATTGTTGGATGTGAGAGTTCTGAGAGGGGAGGGTGGAGGTATGTCTGACCACTACCTGGTGGAGGGAAAGTTAAGAGTAGGTAAGAGATGGGTGAAATCTAGGAGGGTTAGGTGTGGTAGGGAAGTTTTGAAAGTGAGTGAGTTGGATAAAAGAGAGAAAAAGATAGAGTATCAGGAGAAATTGAAATATGAGTGGAACGCAGTGAAAGATCAGGAAAATGGCAGTGTGGAGGAGGAATGGCAGTTGTTTGAGAGTACTGTGGTGGGGCATGCAGAAGTGGTGTGTGGTGTGAGACTTGTGGGTGATGGTGTAAGAAAAGGAAGTGAATGTTGGTGCGAGGTAGTAAGTATGGCTGTGTCTGAGAAGAGACGTGCATATGAAGTGTGGCTGCAGAGGAAGGATGAGATGTCATATGAAAGGTATAAGGAAAAGAGGAATAGGGCAAGAAGGGCTGTGCGTGATGCTAAAATGGCAGCAAATGAGAGGTGGGGTAGGTGGCTGACAGAGAATTTTCAATAGGATAAGAAAATGTTTTGGAAGGAGGTGAAAAGGGTGCAAAAGGGAGAGTCTGGGAAGGAAGAACGAATAAAAGCAGAGGATGGAGGGATGTTAATTGAGATGGATGCAGTAAGGAAGAGATGGGCAGAGTATTTTGAAAGATTGTTAAATGTAGAGGAGGAAAGGGTGGCTGAGATTGTGGCGGATGGAAGAGTGGAAGGAATAAATGTGTTGTGAGAGTTGAATGATTCTTTGATCACGAAGGAGGAAGTGAGGAAGGCAGTAAAGGAGATGAAAACAGGGAAAGCTTGCAGGTATGGATGGGTGCGCTGTGGAATGCCTGAAGGGTGGTGGAGTGACTATTGTTGACTGGTTAGTAAGATTGTTGAATGTGTGCTTTGTGAAAGGTATGGTGCCAATTGACTGGGCAATTGCTTGTGTGGTCCTGTTGTATAAAGGCAGGGGTGATAAGTATGAATGTACTAGCTTTAGGGGTATAAGTCTGTTGAGTGTTGTAGGTAAGATTTATGGTAGAGTGTTAATTATGGGAGTTAGAGAGGGTACAGAGGGAGTGATTGGTGATGAACAGTGTGGCTTTAGGAAAGGGCGGGGATGCGTGGATCAGGTGTTTGCGGTGAGACAAGTGTGTGAAAAGTATTTAGCGAAAGGTAAGGATGTGTTTTGGGCATTCATGGATTTAGAGAAAGCTTATGATGGAATTGATAGGGAGGCTTTGTGGACTGTTGTAAGATTGTATGGACTTGATGGTAGGTTACTAAAAGGGGTGAAAAGTTTTTATGTAAATAGTAGAGCGTGTGTAAGAGTGGGAAATGCTGTGAGTGATTGGTTTCCTGTGAGAGTGGGGCTGCGACAGGGATGTGTGATGTCGCCTTGGTTGTTTAATACAGTATTTACATGGTGTTGTAAGGGAGGTGAGTGCAAGAGTTTTAAGTGGAGGTCTGAGTCTGGTGAATGTTGATGGTGGAGAGTGGAATCTGAAGCAGCTGCTGTTTGCAGATGATACTGCACTGGTGGCTGATTCAGAGGAGAGATTGATACAGTTGGTAGAGGAGTTTGGAAGGGTGTGTGAAAGGAGGAAATTGAAAGTAAATGAAAACAAGAGTATAGTGATGAAGTGTACGAGGTTGGTAGATGGTAGGGGGATGAATATAGTTTTGAATGGCGAGTTGCTTGAGGAGGTAGAGTGTTTTAAATATCTAGGGTCACATGTTGCTGTGGATGGAAGAATAGATGCAGAAGTGAAGTTTAGAGTAAATGAAGTAGGAAAGGTGCTGGGAGGAATGAAAAAAGTGTTTAGATGTCGATCGCTTAGAATGGATGTAAAGAGAAGGCTGTATGAGGGTGTTGTGGTACCGACTGCATTATATGGGGCTGAAACATGGAATATGGGTGTAGCAGAAAGGAAAAGTTTGAATGTAATGGAGATGAGGTGTCTGAGGAGTATGTGTGGAGTGACGCATATAGATCGAGTGCGAAATGATGAAGTGCGAAGGAGAACTGGAGTTGTTCGGGAGGTGGCTGGTAGAGTTGAGCAGAGAGTGTTGCGATGGTTTGGGCATATGGAGAGAATTGAGCAGAGGGTGTTGCGATGGTTTGGGCATATGGAGAGAATGGATAATGAGCGATTGGTGAAAAAGATAACTAGATCTGATGTGGGAGGTGTAAGACTGAGAGGAAGACCACGAATAGGATGGATGGACAGTGTGAAGAGAGCGCTGGATGCGAGAGGGATGTCTGCTGAGCAAGGAAGAGTGCCTGTGCATGACAGAAATTAATGGAGAGAAATTGTGAATGAATAAGTGATGACGCAGCCCTGAGGGGATATTCTCCCGCATTTGGTCTGATCAGCTAGTCAGGTCAGGTGTGGGTAAGGGGATGGGTCTGTTATGATGTGGCAGGGGTAAACCAGCTCTGCTGTCGGGCCCTGCTGCGGATGTCACTGATTGCATTGCGCAGTTGACCCTTGTGCGGTGTCGTGCGGTGAGGATCTGTCCGTTCTCCCCTTTGGGGCTAAGATGCGAATGAACGTGTTTGAATGGATGAGTAAATGGGGAGTGTGTTGTCCTGTCTCGGCTACCTCCCTTTCCTTGGGGGAAGCAGCCTAGATATATAGATAAATTGGAATACTCTAGATATAATAAGCCAAGAAAGCTGTTGGGACCAAAACTCCTGGATCTCGTGCAAGAGTTTTTCCTAACGCAACATGTGAGGGAAACCACCAGAAAAAGAGGACTCAGTGTACCCTCAATGCTAGATCTCATATTAACAAGGCAAGAAAATGATATTGACAGTTTAATATATCACCCTCCATTCGGAAAAAGCGACTATGCAGTACTAAATTGCAACTTCAGGATTGCATATGACATAGTTAACAGCAATGAAATTTACAAAACGATCCTAAACTATAAAAAGGGAAATTATCATGACCTAAAAAAGTACTTCTTAGAAATTGATTGGGAAAAGGAGCTTAGAGGACAAGATTTAAATGCTGTATATAAAAAATTCTGTGAATTTTATGAAATAGGAGTCCAGAAGTACATCCCACAGCACAAAGAAGCAGAAAAGAAAATAAAGAAATGGTTCAATACAGAATGTAAAAAATCAAAAGAAAGAAGAGATTTGTTGTGGAATAGATACAGAAGACACAATAGTGAAAGGGCATATAGTAATTACAAACAGGCAAGAAACGATTATACAAGAATAAGGAGGGAAGCCCAAAAACAGTTTGAGGAGGATATCATAAATAAAAGTACTGATCAACCGAAGCTATTTTACAGCTACATCAGAAGCAAATCCAAAGTAAAAGATAAAATACAATCCATTACGGACGAGGGAATCACCTATACACAAGAGAAGGATATTTGTGAAGCACTAAATAAGAATTTCCAATCAGTTTTTACAGAAGAAAAAAATTTTGAGAGGGATTATGTAGCACATGAATGCCCACACATACTACCAGATATACAAATATCAGAAAAAGTAATACAGGAGGAGTTAAGTAAATTAGACAGAGGAAAAGCAAATGGTCCTGATGAAATTTCATGTTGGGTGCTATGAGAATGTAGGAAGGAGTTAAGTAAACCATTATTTTTAATTTTCAAGAAATCCTTGAGTCAAGGTAAACTACCTGATACTTGGAAGAAAGCAAACATTGTCCCCTTATTCAAGAAAGGGAATAGACAAAATCCACTCAACTACCAACCAGTATCACTGACCAGTGTTGTAAGCAAGGTATTAGAAAAGGTTATAAGAAAAGCTTGGGTAAATCATCTAGAAGAACACAATATGATAATAGAAAGTCAGTTTCGTTTTAGAAAAGGAAAATCATGTGTTACTAATCTGTTGACCTACTATGACAGAGTAACAGGCTCAGTACAGGAAAGAGAAGGATGGTTGGACAGTATCTATTTAGATTTCAAGAAAGCATTTGACACAGTACCACACCAAAGACTTTTATGGAAACTGTACCATCAAGGAGGAATTCGAGGCAAACTGTATTGTTGGATGCAAGATTTTCTCATAAAAAGAGATATGAGAACAGTACTAAGGGGAAATTACTCATCATGGAAAGAAGTGACTAGTGGAGTACGAAAGGGCTCAGTGCTGGCACCAATCATGTTGTTATTGTATATAAATGATATAGACAGTAATACTAGAAATGAAAGCTATCTAAATATGTTTGCAGATGATGCAAAAATACAAAGGAGAATTACTAACACAGACTCTTGTAAAGAGCTACAAAAAGAATTAAATAAACTTCCTGAATGGAGTAATACATGGCAAATGGAATTCAATGTGGACAAGTATCATGTAATCAAGTTTGGTAAAAGTGGAAAAAGACCTGATTGGGATTATACGTTAGGAAATAAAACCCTACACACATGAGAAAGAGAGAAGGACCTAGGTGTGATTATCAATAACAGACTATCTCCGGCTGACCACATAAGTGAGAAGGTACGGAACATGTATACACTGCTTGCAAATATGAGAATAGCATTCACATACATAAATGATGACATGCTAAGAGAGATAATAACATCATTCATCAGACGAACCCTGAAGTATGCATCAGTAGTCTGGAGTCCTCATCTCAAAAAACACGTTGACAAGATTGAAAAAGTTCAAAGGGCCGCTACAAGAAGGGTACCAAGCTTAAGGGATCTAAGCTACGAAGAAAGACTAAATAAACTGAATCTACCAACACTGCAGGAGAGAAGGAAAAGAGGTAGCATGATAATGCTATATAAATGCATATCAAGGAAGAAGAGAATAGACATAAATGATTACTTAACCAATGGGAAAGCATCAGCAAGAGGACACTGCAAAAAACTGCATAACAAGAGAGGTGATAAAGACGTAAGGAAATTCAGTTTCCCAAACGGAGCAATTGATCAGTGGAATGCACTACTGAATGAAATAGTGTGTGCCAAAACAATTCACAAATTTAAGTATATGTAAGATAAATATGGTTTAAGACATGGGACAGTACGAGCTTGACTCATTCCTGTAAAGATAGAATTAGGCAATTAGGTAAGGGAGGTAAGAACACACACACACACACACACACACACACACACACACACACAGACACAGGTCGCCGACAGAGACGGAGGTCTTCCTGGATTATGGGGAAATAATAGCTGAATCAGTGACGAAAAGAAGACCAGCCTGTTTGTGATTACGTTATTGAGTGTGTGAGTGGTGGTCGCATTGGTCAGTAGTTAAAAAACCGCAGTTATGGTCACAAAAAGAACAAGATATAGTGAAAATAGAAAGTCTCCATGTGGTTGATTCATGGCGGAAAGGGACAGTGCATTGTTTACAATTGGCGAGTGAGAATTTGAGGGCTTCTCTGAAGAGGATATGGGAAATGGAAGTATTAAGTTGAACCAAACAAGAATAACAGGTGTAGAGAAAACAGCGGCGAGGAATGTCCAGGAGATAAAAAAGGTATGGGCACTAATTAAAGAGTTACAGGAATGGACCATAGAGCAGTAAAACGAGATCAAAAGTCTACGGAATAAACTGAAAAAAATTTGTACACACAGTGACAAACAAGAAAAAGAAGTTACTGGATTAAAAGTGAGCAATGAATCAACCTCTAATGAAATAAAACAGCTTAAGAAAGAGAATAAGAGGTTGGAAGAAGAAAGAGACAGGATGAAAAGCAAACTAGATGAGTATGAATCCAAATCAATAATGCAGGACGAGCACATTAAAGAAATCAAGGAGCAACAATAAGGGGTAGAAGAAAATTCAGGAAGAGGGAAATGTAAATTTGATAGAGATTACAGAACACCAAAGCAAGGAAAAGGTGGAGAGGGAAGTGGTCGGGGTGCTGAGAAGTAAAGAATATTTGGTTACGGATGTAGCAGATAAGAAAAAATGTGTAATAATTTCAGGACTTAAATGAAAAACGTATGACAATAAGATCAGAAAGAGATATTTAAGAACTGAGTAAGGTTAAAGAAATAATGTCAGTAGTCATGGAGGAAAACAACAAAGTTCAAGAAGAGATTGAAGAGGTGTTTGGGTTAGGAAAGTACAAGGAAGGAGGGGCAAGGCCATTGAAGGTAAAATTTAAGTCCCAGACAACAGTAAACAAAATTATCAATAGAACATGGAAATTATCAGACAAGGAAGGGTTAAAAAATGTTTGGATAAGGAGAGATGCAGATGAGGAAGAAAGAGCTAAAATGAAGGAGTTAGTAAGGGAAGCAAAGGTAAAAAATGAACAGAGAACGGTGGAAGAGAAGACAGTGTTTTATTGGAGAGTCATGGATCAGAAATTAAGGAAGTGGTACCGTCGGAGAAAAGGAGAAAAGAGGGTATGAAAAACATCAGAAATAATTTGAAGGTGGCCTATACTAATGTTGATGGTTTAATATCGGCAAGGCTCGAAATCAACGATTTTTTGATGGTACATGAATCTGATGTTATGTGCTTTGTATAGACCAAATTAAGAGAAGATATTGATCTTCATATGGGAGATAGTAAATACAAACTGTGGAGAAGAGACAGAAAAGAAAAAACGGGAGGAGGGGAGATGATAGCCGTGAAGAACAACATAAATGTAGATATCGTGGAAATGGGAGAAGGCAGGGCTGAAGTGATATATATGAAATTAGAAACTGGAGAGTGAGGTTGGTCACTCTCATCTTAAATGTCAGCACCAACTGCCTAGCCTTGGGCTCCTACGCTCCCCATGGTGCAATGTAGGATTGGATGATGGATGGATGGATGAAACTGTAGAGAATAGCAAGGAAGATATGGCAGTAGTGTAGGTTCCCCCTAAGACAAGAGCATGGAGTGATGATTAATACCAGGAAATGATGTCAGACATTGCTAGTTATTTACAGAAAATGATTGAGAAAAGGAACAATATAATTTTAATGGGTGACTTCAGTTGTAAAGAGGTGAACTGGGAGGAATGGGACTCAGGAGGCAGCGAAGATTCATAGGGCACTATATGATTAAATATAACAAGAATACTCCCCCAGAATTCCTGCTTGTCGTAAAAGGCGACTAAAAGGGTTGGCGAAGGGTTAGTGCCCCTCCCCGGACAACAACTACTGTAACTAAAAAGACAAACAATAAACATCGGACAAGGACTGACCAAAAGATGACGACCAATAACCGCACAAAGGACATGGTTATTGGAACTTGGAATGTAAGGGGAGCAAAAAATGAGGTGAAAGAGAGAGAGATTGTCCAGGTGCTTGAGGGTGCGAAAGTTGATGTATGCGGAACAACTGAAATGAAATGGAGAGGTGAGAGTGTGAGAGAATGGGAGTATGGATGGGGTATATGTGCAGGAGTAGGTGAGAATGAGAGGGCAAAAGAAGGAGTATGTATAGTTGTGAGTAAAAGATGGAAGAAGAGCATAAGACAGTATGGATAAGTTGGGTCAAGGATTGTGTGGGTAAGATTGAAAGTTGGAATACAAATGTGGGCGATTGTGTGTGTGTATGCGCCAACGCAAGATCGTGCAAGAAGAATGAGAGAAGAGTTCTGGACAAATGTGGAAGTGTGCATGGAAAAGTTTGGAAGGAATGAGAGAGTGTTTTTGATTGGTGATATGAATGGTAAAGTAGGGAATGTGAAGGTGGATGGAATAGTTGGTGAGTGGGGTGTGCCTGCCGAGATAGATGAGAATGGCAGTGCATTAATGGACATTTGTGCTGGGAGGGGGCTGGTGATAGCCAATACCCTCTTCAGGCACAAGATGATCCACAAGTATACATGGCGAGTGATGAGAAGGGTGGGTGGTGAACTGAATTAAGGGAAGGCAGTGATTGATTATGTGTGTGTGGATGAAAGTATGCGAAAATGTGTAATGGATGCAAGAGCTTATAGAGGTTGGGGGAGTGAACTTTCTGACCACTACTTGGTGGTGGCCAGAATCAAGGTCCAATTAAGATTGAGAAATAGAAGAAGGGAAGGACGGGAAGAAGGAGTATTTGTAAGAAGAGTGGAGAGGTTACAAGAGGATGAGAAAAAGGCAGAGTATAAGAGAGAAGTGGAGGAACGATGGGCAAATATGAATTGGAGCAAATGGGGGACGTGGAAGGTGTGTGCAGGATATTTACAGAAGAAATATGTGCAGCATGTGATGTGGTGTGTGGGATGAAGAGAGACAGAGGGATGTGCAAGGAACAGCGTGGTGGAATGAAGAGGTGAGACAGGCTGTGGCACAAAAGAAGAGAGCATACAATGAATGGATGAGAAATAGGGGCGTGGATGAAGTTGAGAGGCAGAAGAGAGAGTTATATGTAGAAAGAAAGAGAGAGGTGAAAAGATTAGTAAGAGAGAGTAAGAGAAGAGCAGATGAGGAATTGGAAGGAACTTGAGTGTAAAGTGGAGGGACTGTAAGAAAATGTTCTGGAAAGAGGTGAAAAGAGTAAGACAAGGTGGAAGTGAAGTTAGCAGGGGAGTGAAAGATAAAAATGGTAGATTACTAGTGGAGAAGGGAGAAAAAGTGAGCAGATGGAGAGAACACTTTAAGGAATTGTTGAACATAGAGGATGGAAGTAATGCGAGTATAAGTGGCTGGGGAATGGCTGGGAGGAGGAGGAAGGTGAGAAGACAGGAAGAAATCAGTAGGATATAAGTTGCCCCCCTGGGGGTAGGGGGGTTTCAAGAATACTCCCCCAGTATCCCTGCTTGTCATACGAGGCGACTAAAAGGGTTGGTGGTCGGTTAGTGCCCCACCCCATAAAAAAACTAACAAAAAAAGCGAATAAAGCGTCTCTGACCCGGACGGGCCATATGTTGACGACTAAGGAACGGACAAAGGACATTCTTAACCCCTAAAGCACGGCCAATGGACAGCCGACCCCCCCCGGGTGGCGGGGTTTGATCGTGGTTTGAGTACCTGTTGGAAAATATTAGCCAAAAATCAGAGATTAACCCTAGAACATTATGCTTGGTATGGCAGATAGTACTTACATTCAGTTTTCTCCAGAGACAGGTGTTGAGCCTTCGTGGACTACCCAAGGACTTGTGGAGACTTGAAAAGTTGGGTAACAAAATCTTCACTTTCACACCTCCAGCAACCCGGTTTCCCCTCTACCACAGCCTCATTCTGTCACAGTATACTTTATACTACAACGTACAGGTAGTTTGGAATCCGTATTTGTACAATAAGTACTGAAAATAAGGCTAAAATCAACGAAGCGTACGGCCGACATGCAGCGCGGCGGCAGTCTTCCCGTCACTCAACAAACATTTCCATTTTTACAGCAAAAAACACGTATACTACATTATTCTCAATCATATTACTTCCCAAAAGATCACCGCGGCACGCTTTTTATTCTGCCTTATGCCCGTCACTTTATTCTCGTTCCTGTCGGCCGCTCGCACTGACTCGGAAGAGCTAGAACTCGCCATAATGTCATTGTGAAAGCCTGCTGTAAACTGACGCTAAACAGGGGCAAACCGCGCGAAAAAAAGCTAGTGTGACAACTGGGGAAACAAGCGTTTCCTATTAGCATAAACTGCTTGTGAGAGGAGAGTGCAGATTTACAGTTCTGAGCAGTCAGAGCGCTGCCATATATCACAACCAGGCTGGCCGGGCCGTGGTGGGGGGAGGGAGGGGGGAAAAACGTGATACTTGGCAAAAATGGAGGTCAGTAGTACAAAGGTCAAGTATGCTAATTGTAGCTAAAGGGTGGTGGTACTGATAGACAATACCAGCTGGAACATCCTTGCCTGCGTTTATTCAAAATTAACTTGAATCGCAAATGCGACGATCCGCCGTTATGTCCTTTTTGGTGAGCGTTGCAAACGCGACGACCCGCGTTTTAGGGGTTAAGGTGGGAACATGGAATGTGAGAGGAGTGAATGATGAAGTGAAAGAGAGAGAGATTGTTCAGGTGCTTGAGGATGCAAAAGTGGATATATGTGGACTGACTGAAATTAATGGAAAGGTGAAAGGGTGAGAGAATGGGAATATGGTGTAGGTATATGTGCGGAAGTCAATGAGAATGAGAGGGCAAGAGAGGGATTATGTCTGATGATAAGCAAGAAGTGGAAGGAGAATATAAGAGAGTATGGAATAGTGGGTGCAAGGATTGTATGGGTGAGGATGAAAGTAGGTATACAAGCGTGGGTGATTGTATATGTGTATGCCCCAACACAGTAACGAGTGGCAAAAGTGAAAGATGAGTTTTGGGCGAGAGTAGAAGCATGTATGGACAAGGTTGAGAGGACCGAGAGAGTGCTGTTGATTGGAGACGTGAATGGCAAAGTTGGGAATGTACAAGTGGATGGAGTGGTTGGTCAGTGGGGTGTGCCAGCTGACGTAGATGGGAATGGTAGAGCTTTGGTGGACATCTGTGCTGGTAAGGGGTTGGGAATAGCCAACACCTACTTTCGTCAAAAGATGATCCACCGGTATACATGGAGAGTAATGAGGAGGATGGATGTTGAATGAAAGGCAATGATAGACTACGTGTGTGTGGATGAGCGAATGAGAAGACAAGTGTTGGATGCAAGAGTGTGGAGAGGGTGGGGGAATGGAGTCTCGGACCATCACTTAATGATGGCCAAGGTAAAGCTGCAAAGAAAATGGTTGAGGAGACGAAGGGGAAGACAGGAGGAAGCAGCTCCTGTGAGAAGAGTAGAGAATTTGCAAGATAGTGAGAAAATGACAGAGTATAAGAGCATAGTGGAAGAATGATTGGGAAGGTATGAGCTAGGGCAGATGGAAGGGGTGGAAGACATATGTAAGATATTGATGGAAGAGATAGGCGCAGCATGTGAGGCGGTTTGTGGAGTGAGGAGGAGATGCAATGGTGTGCAAGAGACAGCATGGTGGAATGATGAGGTGAAACGAGCTGCGGAACAAAAGAAGAAGGCATATAGTGAATGGTTAGCGAGTAGAGGTAGGGGAGAAGATGAGAGAGAGAAGAGAGAGGTATATGTGAGCAGGAGAAGGGATGTTAAGAGAATGGTGAAGGAGAATAAGAAGAAAGTGGATGAAGAGTTTGGGAGGAATCTGAGTGTGAAATGGAGGGAGAGTAAGAAATTATTTTGGAAGGAGGTAAAGAAAATAAGGCAGTGTGAAAGGGGAAATAGTAGGGGAGTGAAAGATAGGAATAATAGATTGTTGGTGGAGAAGAGAGAAAAATTGAGGAGATGGAAGGAGCACTTTGAGGATTTGTTGAATGTAGAGAATGAGAGCAGTGTGAGTATAAATGGTTGAGGAATGGCTGGGAGAAGAAGAGATGAGAGGAGCGAGGAAGAGATCAGTAGGGCAGAAGTAGTGGAAGCGATGAAGAAGATCCAGTTGGGAAAGGCCCCAGGAATTGATGGAGTGTGTGGTGAAATGCTGAGGTATGGGGGTGAGATTGTTGTGGAGTGGATATGGAAGTTGTGTAGATTGGCTTGGGAAGAGGGAAGGATTCCAGAGGACTGGACATCAGGTATAATTGTTCCTTTATACAAAGGAAAAGGGGAGAGAGAAGTATGTGGTAACCATAGGGGTATTTGCCTTCTTAGTGTGACTGGTAAAATATATGGTAGAATACTCATTGATAGGGTTAAGCATATAACAGAGGAGCTAGTTGGAGAAGAACAAGGGGGATTTAGGAAGGGAAAAGGGTGTGTAGATCAGATATTTGTTCTAAGATGTTTAGTGGAGAAATCTAGAGAAGGGAAAGAAAGTGTATGCTGCCTTCATGGACTTGGAGAAAGCTTATGACAGACTAGTTAGGCAAGGTATGTGGAAGGTATTAAGAATATATGGAGTGGAGGGGAAATTGTTGAGTGCTGTGAAGAGTATGTACGAAGGAGCTAGGGCTACGGTGCAAGTGGATGGTGAACTGAGTGAGTTCTTTGATCTCAATGTGGGACTGAAACAGGGTTGTGTGATGTCTCCATGGCTGTTTAATATATACATGGATGGGGTTGTAAAGGAGGTGCAGGGTAGGACAGTGGATGTGGGGGTGGCTCTATTGAATGAGGGTGAGATTTGAAAGATTCCGGTGTTGCTGTTTGCTGATGATATAGTATTGTTGAGTGAAGATGAATGGGAGTTGCAAGGTTTGGTGAATGACTTTGGGACAGTGTGTAGGAGGAGGAAGCTGAAAGTTAATGTAAACAAAAGTAAAGTTATGGTGTTCGAGAGGAATGAAGTCACTGAATGTACAGTGAGGTTGGATGGTGAGGATATGGAGAGTGTGAGTGCATTCAAGTATTTGGGTAGTGTGATGAGTAAGGATGGAACTTTGGGAGATGAAGTGCGTGAAAGGGTACAGCAGGGAAGGAAGGTTGTTGGTTCACTGAAAGCAGTGATGAGAAATAGGGAGGTGAGTATGGAAGTTAAGAAATCACTGCATGATAGTATTGTGATCCCTACCCTGACGTATGGAAGCGAGGCATGGACCTTGCAAAAGAAGAACAAGTCAAGAGTGAGAGCAGTGGAAATGAGTTGCTTGAGAGGAGCATGTGGAGTGACATGGAGGGACAGGTTGACGAATGAAGAAGTGAAAGAACGTTGTGGGGTGGATGTGGATGTGGTTGAGAAGATTAGGAGAAATACACTGAGGTGGTTTGGACATGTGGAGAGAATGGAGAATGAAAGACTGACTAAGAGGGTGTATGTAGGTGAGGTGGAGGGAGGGAGAGGGAGGGGTAGACCGAGGATGAGGTGGAGGGATGGAGTTGAGAGGTATATGAGGGAGAGGGGGGGTGACTTGGGGGGAGGGTAGTCAAATGGTGGGTGACAGAGCGACTTGGAGGCGTTTTGTCTGGGCCACCCTTTGTGGGATTAGGGCGTCGGGCTATAGATAGATTAATGAATGGAGCAATAGATGTAATAAAATTTTGTGAAAGTGACAAAAAGACCAGACTGGGAATATAAGTTAGGAAGTTCAACCTTACACACATCAGAAAGGGAAAAGGATTTAGTAGTAATTATCAGTAACAGATTATCACTGACTGACCACATAAATGAAAAAGTAAGGAACATGTACACACTGCATGCTAATATGAGGGTAGCATTCACACGTATAAATGAAGACATGCTGAGAAAGATAATAACATCAGTCATCAGACCAACCCTGGAGTATGCATCAGTAGTCTGGAATCCATCCATCCATCCATCATCCAATCCTACATTGCCCCATGAGGAGCATAGGAGCCAGGGGCCAGGCAGTTGGTCCTGACATTTAAGATGAGAGTGACCAACCTCACTCATCCCTGAGCGGCATTACGTGAGCAATAAATCCCAACCATCCCTTGGATATAAACCTTCACCAGCTCAATCCAATTCGAGCACAATAATTACCCACTAAATCACCAGGCGCCAAAATTTGGTTATATGGTTACCACCCAGCATAGTAAATAGTTTCCTGGTGTACAGTAAACCATTTGGCTTATCATTCAGTGTAGAGTCACCCATAGGCAGAAGGAAAAGGAAAGAACGAAAGAATGAAAGACAGAAGAGGGAGTGTAAAGTCACCCGTAGGCAGAAGGACGAGGAAAGAATGAAGGAAAGAAAGATAGAAGAAGATGGAAGGAGAGAAGGATGGAGGATAGGACAGGGCAGACACCCGAGAGCAGCACTACATTGAGTGAGTGAATGGTGAGTGCCCCCACAATCCACATCTTAAAAAACTCATATATAGTATAAGATTGAAACGGTGCAAAGGACTGCTGCAGGATGGGCACCAGGTTTAAGGAACCTAAGTTATGAAGAAAGACTCGAAAAATTGAACCTACCAACATTACAGGAGGGAAGGAAAATAGGAGACATGATTATGTTATATAAATGCATCAGAGGAAAAGAGAAAATAGACATAAATGAGTATTAACCCACAGATATATTGGGAACAAGAAGCATGTAAAGAGACTAGTGAAGAGGAAAAAGAAAGAGGTAAATGATGATCTAGGAAGAAAAATGAATGCAAACTACTCTGAAAATAGGAAGTTATTCTGGAAAGAGGTGCAGAAATGTAGAAGTGAAAGCGGAAAGAAATATGATCATCCCATTGGGATGAAGTAAGGACCAGATGGAAAGAATATTTTGAAAGTCTGATGAATGGGAATAGAGAGAGCAGAGCGGCTGTAAACATGATTGATTTTGGGGGTGTGCAGAAAAGGAATGCAGTGCCAGGAGACGTGACACTCACACAGGTGAAGAGTGCTGTGAAGCGGCTGAAGAATGGGAAAGCAACGGGAATTGATGAGGTGTATGCAGAGATGCTTAAGTGTAGTAGAGAGAGTGGAATGAAGTGCTAGTTGGAGATATGTACGAAGGCATGGATGAGTGAAACTGTGCCTGCAGAGTGGAAGAAGGCTGTGATTGTACCCCTGTACAAGAATAAAGGTGAGCGAAGTGAGTACAAGAATTATCATGGCATAAGTATGTTGAGTGTGGTAGGGAAAGTATATGGAAGAATTATTATAGAGAGAGCAAAAGAGATATCAGAAGTCCTAGTGAATGATGAGCAGGGTGGCTTAAGGAGTGGCAGAGGATGTGTGGATCAAATATTTGCCGTGAGATAGATACCAGAGAAGGCTTGTGAGAAGTACCATTAGGTGTTCATGGCTTTCATAAATATGGAAAAAGCATACAACAAAGTGGACGGAGAGAGATTGTGGAAAGTTTTGCGCATGTACGGTGTAGATTATAAGCTGCTAGGTGCTGTCAAGAGTTTTTATGATGGTAGTGAAGCATGTGTAGGGGTTAATGGGCATCTAAGTGAATGGTTCACGATCGGTGTGGGCGTGCGGCAAGGTTGTGTGATGTCCTCATGGTTGTTCAATATATATATATATATATGGATGGAGTGATGAGAGAAGTAAAAACATGAGTAATGGAGAGAGGGATGGCGTTGGTAATGAATGGTGATGGATAGAGTATCTCAAATTTGTTGTATGCTAATGATGCAGTACTGCTTGCAAGTACCGGACACGAACTCGATAGGCCAGTGCAGAGTTTTGCTGATGTCTGTGAGGGTTGTGCCTTGAGAGTAAATGTAGAAAAGAGTAATGTGATGGTTATTCAGAGAGAAGGTGACTCCCAGTGCGGTGTTACAGTGAATGGAGAGAGACTGGAATTGGTGAGAGAGTTCAAGTACCTGGGTACAGTGATAGAAAAGAGAGGAAAATGTGCAAAAGAAATTGAAAGTAGAGTGACACAAGGAAGAAAGGTAGCTGGTGCAATGAAGACGTTGATAAGAAACAGAGGCTCCAGTGTTGCAGCTGCATGAAGGAGTGTTAGTGCCAACTTTAACATATGCATGTGGAACTATGGTGTGGCATGATGAAAATGAAAAGTCAGGAGTAAGAGTAGTGGACATGGAACTGCTGAGGAATATATGTGGAGTACAGAGGGTGGATAGGATACGAAATAATGAGATTCGTGAAGGATGTAGAGTGAGAAAGTCGGTGGACACCAGAATCGAAGAGAGTGTACTGATATGGTATGGTCATTTGGAGAGAATGGATAACAATAGAGCGGTGAAATAGGTACGGTATACCTGAGTGAATTTGAAGGAGGGAGGAGGTGAGGTAGGCCACGGAGAAGGTGTAGAGATATGGTGGATGAGTGTGTGAGGAAGAGAGGTTTGGAAGTCAGTGAGGCTAGTGAACTGACAAAGAGTTCAAGCTGGCTGGATGAATGTTGTGAGGAGAAGTGCATAATCAGGCATTTGGCACCCCTTTTTAATGTGGCAGCGACTGGATTGACTCAGACGGATATGTTTGTGTGAAGCTACAGAACGTGGTGAATGTTTTGGTGTATCCGATAGAGCCAGGATTCTGGGGGCTTAAGTGATGGGTGAATGGAAGCGTGGCCTAATCCACTGCTACTCCTTACCCTGCCCTAGGGTGGGAAAGCAGGTCCGGATGATGATGATGATGATGATGATGATGATGATAACCTATGGTGAAAGCAACATTACGAGGCCACTGTAGAAAACTGTGCAAAATGAGAGGTGATAAAGTTCTAAGGAAATTCAGTTTCCAAAATAAAGCACTTAATCAGTGGAATGTACTACTGAATGAAATAGTGTGTGCCAAAACAGTTCATAAATTTAAAGACGTATGATAAAGATGGTTCAAAACGTGGGAGAGTACAAGCTTGACTCATTCCCGTAAAGATACAGTAAGGTAAGAACACACAAACACACACACACACACACACAGTAACACTGGAAATGAGAGCTATCTGAATATGTTTGCAGATGATGCAAAAATACAAAGGAGAATTACTAACACAGACTCTTGTAAAGAGCTACAAGAAGAATTAAATAAACTTCATGAATGGAGTAGTACATGGCAAATGGAATTCAATGTGGACAAGTGTCATGTAATCAAGTTTGGTAAAAGTGGAAAAAGACCTGATTGGGATTATAAGTTAGGAAATAAAACCCTATACACATCAGAAAGAGAGAAAGACCTAGGTGTGACTATCAATAACAGACTATCTCCGGCTGACCACATCAGCGAGAAGGTACGGAACATGTATACATTGCTTGCAAATATGAGAATAGCATTCACATACATAAATGAAGACATGCTAAGAAGGATAATAACATCATTCATTAGACCAGCCCTGGAATATGCATCAGTAGTCTGGAGTCCTCATCTCAAAAAGCACATAGACAAGATTGAAAAAGTTCAAAGGGCCACTACAAGATGGATACCAAGCTTAAGGGACCTAAGCTACGAAGAAAGGCTAAATAAACTGAATCTACCAACACTACAGGAGAGAAGGAAAAGAGGTGACATGATAATGCTATATAAGTGCATATCAGGGAAGGAGAAAATAGACATAAATGATTACCTAACATATGGAGAAGCATCAGCAAAAGGACACTGCAAAAAACTGCATCAGAAGAGAGGTGATAAAGACGTAAGGAAATTCAGTTTCCCAAACAGAGCAATTGATCAATGGAATGCACTACTGAATGAAATAGTGTGTGCCGAAACAATTCACAAATTTAAGGATATGTACGATAAATATGGTTTAAGACACCGGACAGTACGAGCTTGACTTATTCCTGTAAAGATACAATTAGGTAAGGTAAGAACACACTAGATCACAAGAGACAAAAAGGAGATGGCAAATGTAATAAGCTTATTGAAAGAAGTATCAGAGGAAATCTGTAGTAAAGACATAGAGGAACACAAAAGGTTAGGGAAATACGAGAAAAGCAAGTCAAGACCTCTAAAGGTAACTTTCCAGAGTGTAAACACCGTGGAGGAGATACAAAAAAATGCAAAGAATCTTATGGAAAAAGAGGAGTTCAAAAATGTGTGGATAAAAAGATGCCTAACACAAGAGGAACTGGAATTACTGAAAGAGAAGAGGAAGGAAGCAAAAACAAAAAATGAGGGAAGATCAAAAGAGGAGAAGAACACATTTTTTTACAAAGTAATAGGATTGCAGGTACGAAAGTGATACATAAACTGGAGGGAATAAAAAGGAGGAAGGTAGTAGAACCATGTCATGACAAGTATATAAACAAGATGATAAAGTTGATGTACTCAGATGTGGATGGAATAGTATCTAAATTACTAGAGATGAATGATTATGTCAGACAAAATGAACCACATATAATATGCCTAACTGAAACAAAATTAACACCAAGGATATCCAATGACATACTAAACTTAGAGGATTACAATATATGGAGAAGAGACAGAAATTTAAAAAAAGGAGGAGGAATTATAATATTAACTAAGAAAAATCTAAAAGTCAATGAAATAAAACTAGATATACCCTCACAAGTAGAACTGATTGCGGTAGAGATCAACACATCTGAAGGGAAAGTAATTGTAGCCAATTTGTACATGCCACCCAGATCAAACACATGGGAAAGAGACGAATATGAGGACCTGGCAGAGAGTACAATTCAGAGTTTAAGAGCATTACTACATTAAATGGAAGAGAAATCGGAAAGAATTATACTAACTGGAGATTTTAATACAAATATAAATTGGAATACTCTAGATATAATTAGCCAAGAAAGCTGTTGGGACCAAACGTTCCTGGATCTCGTGCAAGAGTTTTTCCTAACGCAACATGTGAGGGAAACCACCAGAAAAAGAGGACTCGATGTACCTTCAGTGCTAGATCTCATATTTACTAGGCAAGAAAATGATACTGACAATTTAATATATCACCCTCCACTCGGCAAGAGCGATCATGCAGTACTAAATTACAACTTCAGGATAGCATATGACATAGTTAACAGCAATGACAGTTACAAAGAGAGCCTAAACTATAAAAAGGGAAATTATCAAGACGTAAAGAAGTATTTCTTAGAAGTTGATTTGGAAAAGGAGCTTAGAGGACAAGATTTAAATGCTGTATATAAAAAATTCTGTTAATTTTATGAAATAGGAGTCCAGAAGTACATCCCACAGCACAAAGAAGCAGATAAGAAAATGCAGAAATGGTTCAATACAGAATGTAAAAAATCAAAAGAGAGAAGAGATTTGTTGTGGATATAGATACAGAAGACACAATATTGAAAGGGCATATAATAATTACAAATAGGCAAGAAACGATTATACAAGAATAAGGAGGGAAGCCCAAAAACAGTTTGAGGATGATATAATAAATAAAAGTAGTGATCAACCAAAGCTATTTTACAGCTACGTCAGAAGCAAAACCAAAGTAAAAGATATAATACAATCCATTATGGACGAGGGAATCACCTATACACAAGAGAAAGATATTTGTGAAGCACTAAATAAGAATTTCCAATCAGTTTTTACAGAAGAAAAAAATTCTGAGAGGGACTATGTGGAACATGCATGTCCACACATACTACCAGATATACAAATATCAGAAAAAGTAATACAGGAGGAGTTAAGTAAATTAGACAGAGGAAAAACAAATGGTCCTGATGAAATTTCATGTTGGGTGCTGCAAGAATGTGCAAATGAATTAAGCAAATCATTATTTTTAATTTTCAAGAAATCCTTGAGTCAAGGTAAACTACCTGATATTTGGAAGAAAGCAAATATTGTCCCCTTATTCAAGAAAGGGAATAGACAAAATCCACTCAACTACCGACCAGTATCACTGACCAGTGTTGTAAGCAAGGTATTAGAAAAGCTTATAAGAAAAGCTTGGGTAAATCATCTAGAAGAACACAGTATGATAACAGAAAGACAGTTTGGTTTCAGAAAAGGAAAATCATGTGTTACTAATCTGTTGAGCTACTATGACAGAGTAACAAACACAATACAGGAAAGGGAGGGATGGGTGGACAGTATCTATTTAGATTTCAAGAAAGCTTTTGACACAGTACCACACCAAAGACTTTTATGGAAACTGTACCATCAAAGAGGAATTCGAGGCAAACTGTTTTGTTGGATGCAAGATTTTCTCATAAAAAGAGAAATGAGAACAGTACTAAGGGGAAACTACTCATCATGGAAAGAAGTGACTAATGGAGTACCACAGGGTTCAGTGCTGGCACTAATCATGTTTTTAGTGTATATAAATGATATAAACAGTAACACTGGAAATGAAAGCTATCTAAATATGTTTGCAGATGATGCAAAAATACAAAGGAGAATTACTAATACAGACTCTTGTAAAGAGCTACAAAAAGAATTAAATAAACTTCATGAATGGAGTAATACATGGCAAATGGAATTCAATGTGAACAAGTGTCATGTAATCAAGTTCGGTAAAAGTGGAAAAATACCTGATTGGAATTATAAGTTAGGAAATAAAGCCCTATACACATCAGAAA
This sequence comes from Coenobita brevimanus, assembly GCF_032717465.1. Classification (NCBI taxonomy): domain Eukaryota; kingdom Metazoa; phylum Arthropoda; class Malacostraca; order Decapoda; family Coenobitidae; genus Coenobita; species Coenobita brevimanus. The sequence continues at coordinate 49,553,688 of NC_137054.1, read as the reverse complement.
GACAGAAGGACCTAGGTGTGATTATCAGTTACAGACTATCTCCGGCTGACCACATCAGTGAGAAGGTACGGAACATGTATACACTGCTTGCAAATATGAGAATAGCATTCACATACATAAATGAAGACATGCTAAGAACGATAATAACATCATTCATCAGACGAACCCTGAAGTATGCATCAGTAGTCTGGAGTCCTCAACTCAAAAAACACATAGACAAGATTGAAAAAGTTCAAAGGGCCGCTACAAGATGGATACCAAGCCTAAGGGATCTTAGCTACATAGAAAGACTAAATAAACTGAATCTACCAACACTACAGGAGAGAAGGAAAAGAGGTGACATGATAATGCTATATAAATGCATATCAGGGAAGGAGAAAATAGACATAAATGATTACTTAACATATGGGGAAGCATCAGCATGAGGACACTGCAAAAAACTGCATAAGAAGAGAGGTGATAAAGACGTAAGGAAATTCAGTTTCCCAAACAGAGCAATTGATCAATGGAATGCACTACCGAATGAAATAGTGTGTGCCAAAACAATTCACAAATTTAAGGATATGTACGATAAATATGGTTTAAGACACGGGACAGTACGAGCTTGACTCATTCCTGTAAAGATACAATTAGGTAAGAACAATTAGGTAATGTAAGAACACACACACACACACACACACACACACACACACAAAAGAACAAGATACAGTGAAAATAGAAAGTCTCCATGTGGTTGAATCATGGCAGAAAGGGACAATACACTGTTTACAATTGGTGAGAGAGAGTTTGAGGGCTTTTCTGAAGAGGATGTGGCAAATGAAAGTATTAAGTTGAACCAAACAAGAATAGCAGGTGTAGAGAAAACAGCGGAGATGAATGTCCAAGAGATAAAAAAGGTATGGGCAGTAAATAAAAAGTTACAGAAACGGACTATAGAGCAGGAAAACGATATCAAAAGTCTGCGAAATAAAGTGCAAAAAATTTGTACACACAGTGACGAACAAGAAAAAGAAGTTACTGAATTAAAAGTGAGCAATGAATCAGCCTCTAATGAAATAAAACAGCTTAAAAAAGAATAAGAGGTTGGAAGAGGAAAGAGACAGGATGAAAAGCAAACTAGATGAGTATGAATCCAAATCAAGAATACAGGATGAGCACATTAAAGAAATCAAGGAGCAACATAAGGGGTGGAGGAAAATTCAGGAATAGGGAAATGTAAATTTGTGAGATTATAGAACAAGAAAGCAAGGAAAAGGTGGAGAGGGAGGTCATTAGGGTGCTGAGAAGTAGAGAATCTTTAGTTAGGGATGTAGCAGATAAGAAAAAATGTGTAATAATTTCAGGAGTGAAAGAAATCATATGACAGTAAGATCAGAAAGAGAAATAGAAGGACTGAGTAAAGTTAAAAAAATAATATCAGTAGTCATGGAGGAAAACAACGAAGCTCAAGAAGAGATTAAAGAGGTGTTTAGGTTAGGGAAGTACGAAGAAGGAGGGGCAAGGCCATTGAAGGTATAGTTTAAGTCTCAGGCAACATTTAACGAAATTATCAGTAGAACACGGAAATTATCAGACAAGGAAGGGTTAAAAAATGTTTGGATAAGGAGAGATGCAAATGAGGAAGAAAGAGCTAAAATAAAAGAGTTAGTAAAGGAAGCAATGGTAAAAAACGAACAGAGAACGAAGGAAGAGAAGACAGTGTTTTATTGGAGAGTCATGGATCAGAAATTAAGGAAGTGGTACTGGCGGAGAGAAGGAGAAAAGAGGATATAAAAAACATCAGAAATAATTTGAAGGTGGCATATACTAATGTTGATGGTTTAATATTGGCAAGGCTAGAAATCAACGATTTTTTGATGGTATATGAATCTGATGTTATGTCCTTTGTAGAGACCAAATTAAGAGAAGTTACTGATGTTCATATGGGAAATGGTAAATACAAACTGTGGAGAAGGGACAGAAGAGAAAAAATGGGAGGAGGAATGATGATGACAGTGAAGAACAACATAAATGTAGATACCATGGAAATGGAAGAAGACCGGGCCAAAGTGATAAATATGAATTAGAAACTGGAGAATGAGGTTGATCACTCTCATCTTAAATATCGGGACCAACTGCCTAGCCCCGGGCTCCTACACTTCCCATGGCGCGATGTAGGATTGGATGATGGATGGATGGATGAAACTGGAGAGTACAGCAAGAGAGAGATGGCAGTAGTGTATGATCCCCCCAAGACAAGAGCATGTAGTGATGATGAATACCAGGAAATGATGTCATACATGGCTAGTTATTTACAGAAAATGATTGAGAAAAGCAACAATCTAATTTTAATAGGTGACTTCAATTGTAAAGAAGTGAACTGGGAGGAATGGGACTCAGAAGGCAGCGAAGATTCGTAGGGCACTATATTATTAAATATAACAATGAACAATGTGATGACACAATGGGTCAAAGAAGAGACATGGTTTTGAGGTGCGGACACACCAGCAAGACTAGACTTACTGTTTACCAAAGAACCCGATGTAATAGAATCCATGGAATATCTGTGTCCTATTGGAAAAGTGATCATGTGGTCATTGAGTTCCAGATGATAACAGGGAACGTGGAGCCAAGAGACGAGCATTATAGGCAGGGAAGCTACAACTTTGGGAAAGCAAACTTTACAGGATTGAGAAATTTTTTTGAAAATGCAGATTGGAGAAAATTCAGAGAAACAAGAGAGATACAGAGGAAGTAGGATATTTTTCTAGACCTCTATAATTCGGGAGTGGAAAAATTTGTGCCAAGAGTAAAGGGGAAAGAAAACAGGAAGAAAGAGTGGTTTAGTAAAAGGTGTATCATAGCAAAAAGAGAAAGAGACACGGCGTGGAACAATTGGAGAAAGAGAGGTAACAATAGAACAAAGGAAGAATATAAAAGAACTAGAAATGAATGCACAAGAATACGTATAGAAGAAGAAAGGAATTTTGAAAAAGGTATAATAGACAAATAAAAGGATGAACCCAAACTGTTTGATAGATTTGTCAATGGCAAACTGAAACAAAAGGAAGGAATCACCAAACTGAAAGTAGAAGGAGAGGTCTATAAAGTTTCAGCAATGCAAGCAGAAATAATGAACAAATGTTTCGAATCAGTTTTCGTTAATGAAAAGGAGTTTGTGGAAGGGGAGGGAGTGACTAGAAATGTAGTGATAAAAGATATAAAAGTGGAAGTACAGGAAGTGTATAAATTACTGGAAACTCAAGATGTAAGGAAAGCCCCAGGACCAGATGGAATCTCTAATTTGGTACTGAAGGAATGCAGAGAACAACTGGCAGATAAGATTCACAGTTTAATTGTGTGTTCTTTGGAAGAGGGGAAAGTGCCTTGGGAATGGAAGATGGCAAATGTGGTACCAATTTATAAGGGAGGAAACAGGGAAGAACCCCTGAATTATAGACCAGTGTCCCTAACCAGAATGGTCACAAAGTTTTGCGAGAGAATCCAGAAAGGTAGATGGATTACATATCTGGAAGAGATGAATATTTTGACTGATAGCCAGTTTGGATTTAGAAGTGGAAGGTCGTGTGTTTCCAACTTGTTGAGTCTTTACTCAAGAGCAATTGATGTGCTACAGGAGAGATATGGTTGGGTGGATTGTGTGTACAGGTAAGCCCTTAATTCACGCGAGGGTTAGGTTCCCAGACCCATTGCGTATGTGGTAAATTCGCATATATGTTCTGCCCTTGTGTGCACATACTTACGCATGTCTATTAAGTATATTACATCTGAATAATACTGTTTATGCACTACATACACTTTATAAACTAGCATAAAGTATGAAAAACAACAAAAATGTAAGAAATTAAAAACTGAAACCTGACAAGCACAGGCGTAGGTGGAGACACTAGCAGTCTGGGGCACTAGCCCTCATTCCTCCCGTATGCTACATTCTGCCTTCTTTATTGTATGAACAGTTGACTCATTCACCCCAAACATACGGTTCCAAGACAATTCACAGGCGTAGGTGGAGACACTTTAGCACAGTCTGGTGTACTAGCCCTCTCTGTCTCCCATATGCTACGTTCTGCCTTCTTTATTGTATGAACAGGTGACTCACTCCAAACATACGGCTCTGAGACAATTCACCATCAAGTCAATTCACTGTCAAAACGTAGACGATTCCCCTTCATTCTATTAATATACTTATTATTGATTAATTAATACTTTAATAACTAATTTTCAGGGGGATTTTATAACTCATATAAGAAAAAAAATAGTGTACTGTACTTGCTAAATAAACTGGTATGTAAATAAATGATGGGGAATCGTCCTGACGGAGAATTGTCGCCGACATTCCTCCCTGAAATTTGTCCAGCACTAACTTTCTCTGTCAGCCACATCACTTTACGAGTCAGTTTTGGTGTGTTACCACATGCATCACTAGCACTACGCTTAGGCCCCATGTTGGCAAACAAGGCAAGCAATCACTGGAAGGCAGAAAAATAACCCACAAATAACGATTTGCCAGTCACGCATGGTTCGACCGTCGGATTCAAACTGACTGTGGTGCTGGTAGACCAACCTGCCCCACACACATACACACACACACACACACACATACATATATGTATGCACATAGGCAGCAGGTAGGCATTTTTATATTTAACTTATTTCTCTTGTATATTAAAATTTCTCTTGTATATAAAAATTATTACCCCTGGGGGTAGGGGGGTTTTCAAGAATACTCCCCCAGTTTCCCTGCTTGTCGTAAAAGGCGACTAAAAGGGTTGGCGGAGGGTTAGTGCCCCTCCCCGGAAAACAACTAACTAAAAAAACAAACAAGAAGCCTCGGACAAGGACTGACCAAACGATGACGACCCAGGACCGGACAAAGGACTTGGTAATGAGTACATGGAATGTAAGAGGAGCGAATGATGAGGTGAAAGAGAGAGAGATTGTCCAGGTGCTTGAGGGTGCGAAAGTGGATGTATGTGGAATAACTGAAACAAAATGGCGAGGAGAAAGTGTGAGAGAATGGGAGTATGGATGGGGTATATGTGCAGGAGTAGATGAGAATGAGAGGGCAAAGGAAGGAGTGTGTATAGTTGTTATTAAAAGATGGAAGAAGAGCATAAGACAGTATGGATCAGTTGGGTCAAGGATTGTGTGGGTAAAGTTGAAAGTTGGAATACAAATGTGGGCGATTGTGTGTGTGTATGCACCAATGCAAGATCGTGCTAGAAGAGTGAGAGAAGAGTTCTGGACAAATGTGGAAGTGTGCATGGAAAAGTTTGGAAGGAATGAGAGAGTGTTTTTGATTGGTGATATGAATGGTAAAGTTGGTAATGTGAAGGTGGATGGAATAGTTGGTGAGTGGGGTGTGCCTGCCGAGATAGATGAGAATGGGAGTGCGTTAGTGGACATTTGTGCTGGGAGGGGGTTGGTGATAGCCAATACCCTCTTCAGGCATAAAATGATCCACAGGTATACATGGCGAGTGATGAGAAGGGTGGGTGGTGAACTGAATGAAAGGAAGCCAATGATTGATTATGTGTGTGTGGATGAAAGGATGCGAAGATGTGTAAAGGATGCAAGAGTGTATAGAGGTTGGGGGAGTGGACTTTCTGACCACTACTTGGTGGTGGCCAGAATTAGGATGCAAGTGAGATGGAGGAATAGAAGAAGGAAAAGACGAGAGGAAGGAGTAGTTGCAAGGAGAGTGGAAAGGTTACAAGAGGGTGAGAAAAAGGCAGAGTATAAGAGAGAAGTGGAGGAATGATTGGGCAAATATGAATTGGAGCAGATAGGAGATGTGGGTGTGTGTAAGATATTTACTGAAGAAATATGTGCAGCATGTGATGTGGTGTGTGGAAGGAAGAGAAGACGGAGGGGGGTGCAAGGAACATCGTGGTGGACTGAAGAGGTGAAACAAGCTGTGGCACAAAAGAAGAAAGCATACAATGAATGGATGAGAAATAGGGGCGTGGAAGAAGTTGAGAGGCGGAAGAGAGAGTTATATGTGGAAAGGAAGAGAGAGGTGAAAAGATTAGTTAGAGAGAGTAAGAAGAGAGTGGATGAGGAATTTGGAAGGAATTTGAGTGTAAAGTGGAGGGACTGTAAGAAAATGTTCTGGAGAGAAGTGAAAAGAGTAAGACAGGGTGGAAGTGAAGTTAGCAGGGGAGTGAAAGATAAAAATGGTAGATTACTAGTGGAGAAGGGAGAAAAAGTGAGCAGATGGAGAGAACACTTTAAGGAATTGTTGAACGTAGAGGATGGAAGTAATGCGAGTATAAGTGGCTGGGGAATGGCTGGGAGAAGGAGGGAGGTGAGAAGACAGGAAGAAATCAGTAGGATAGAAGTTGTGGAAGCAATGAAGAAAGTTAAATCGGGGAAAGCCCCAGGAATTGATGGAGTGTGTGGTGAAATGCTGAAGCATGGGGGAGAGATAGTAGTAGAATGAATGTGGAAGATGTGCAGATTGGCCTGGGAGGAAGGTAGAGTCCAGGAGGATTGGAAGTCAGGTATAATTATTCCCTTGTACAAAGGGAAAGGGGAAAAAGAAGTGTGTGGTAATCATAGGGGCATTTGTCTACTTAGTGTAATAGGAAAAGTGTATGGTAGGATACTTATAGACAGAGTTAGAGAAAGAACAGAGAAATTAGTTGGAGAAGAACAGGGAGGCTTTAGGAAGGGAAGAGGTTGTGTAGATCAGATATTCATTCTTAGATCTTTAGTGGAAAAGTTTCTAGAGAAGGGAAAGAAGTTGTATGCGGCTTTCATGGATTTGGAGAAAGCATATGACAGGGTGGATAGACAAGGATTGTGGAAAGTGTTAAGAATATATGGAGTAGATGGGAAGTTGTTGAATGCTGTGAAGAGTATGTACGATGGTGCGAAGGTTGCAGTGCGTGTGGATGGTGAACTAAGTGAATTTTTCTCTTTGAAAGTTGGTTTGAAACAGGGATGTGTCATGTCTCCATGGTTGTTCAATCTGTACATGGATGGGGTAATAAAAGAGGTACAAGGTAGGGTAGTGGATGTTGGAGTGGCGCTAGTGAGAGAGGATAGTGTTTGGAAACTCCCTGTACTGTTGTTTGCAGATGATACTGTGTTGTTGAGTGAAGACGAAGGGGAGCTGCAAGGCTTGGTGGATGAGTTTGAGAGAGTGTGTAAGAAACGGAACCTAAAGGTGAAGTAGGGAAGAGTAAAGTGGTGGTCTTTGAGAGAGGTGAGGTTAGTGAATGTACAGCGAGGTTGGATGGTGAGGAATTGGAAAATGTGAGTACGTTTAAGTATTTGGGTAGTGTGATGAGTAAGGATGGAGGTTTGGAGGGCGAAGTGCTTGAAAGGGTACAGCAGGGAAGAAAGGTTGCTGGTTCTTTGAAAGCAGTGATAAGAAACAGGGAAGTGAGCATGGAAGTGAAAAAGTTACTACATGACAGTATTGTGATACCAACTCTAACGTACGGAAGTGAAGCTTGGACATTGTTGGAGGACACAAGTCAAGAGTGAGAGCAGTGGAAATGAGTTATTTAAGAGGAGCCTGTGGAGTCACGTGGAGAGACAGGCTGACGAATGAGGATATAAAGGGGCGTTGTGGTGTGGATGTGGATGTGATAGGAAGCGTTATGAGGAACACACTGAGGTGGTTTGGCCATGTGGAGAGGATGGAGGGTGAAAGACTGATGAAGAGAGTGTATGTGAGTGAGGTGGAGGGGGGAAGAGGGAGGGGGAGGCCGAGGATGAGATGGAGGGATGGGGTGGAGAGGTATATGAGAGAGGGGGGTGTGAGTTGGGAGTAGGGCAGTGAAATGGCGGGGGACAGGGCGACTTGGAGGCGATTTGTTTGTGGCCACCCCAAATGGGATTGAGGCGTCTGGCAATAGATAGATAGATAGAATATTTAAATACTATAATTTTATGTTTTAACTATTATACAAAAAATTTGTGGATAACCGAAATTGCGTGAAAAAAGTTCGCGTGAATTAAGGGATTACCTATATTTAGATTTGGAGAAGGCCTTCGACATGGTACCCCATAAGAGACTAATGTGGAAACTAGAGCATATAGGAGGACTGAAGGGGAACCTCCTGGAATTGATGGGAGACTTTTTGAGAGAGAGACAAATGAGGACAGCAATAAATGATAGGATGTCTGAATGAAGGGAAATAACAAGTGGCATCCCACACGGCTCAGTGTTGGTGCCAATAATGTTCCTGATTTATGTAAATGATATGGTAGATGCAGTGAACAGTTATGCAAGTCTGTTTGCTGATGATGCAAAGATATTGAGGAAGGTAGAGGTTGAGGAGGATTGTAAAATGCTGCAGGAGGATCTGGATAGGATACACGATTGGAGCCGTATGTGGGAAATGAAATTTAATGCAAAGAAATGTAAAATATTGGAAATGGGTAAAAGTACCAAGAGGCCATCATTGATTTATTTGATGGGTAACAAACCAGTCACAAAAATGAGAGAAGATAAAGATTTGGGAGTGCTGGTCCAGGACAGTTTGTTACCTGAAAAACACATTAACAAGACAGTAAGAGAGACTTATAAATTCTTGACTAATGAAAGAGTAGCTTTTCATTATATGGATGAGGAGATGATGAAAAAATTGATAGTGGCCATGATTCGCCCCAGGTTACAATGTGCAGGAGTAGTGTGGTCCCCACACAAAAAGACAGATATAAACAAGATTGAGAGAATACAAAGAACAGCAAGCAAGATGGTCCCCGGTCTGGCAGATCTCTCTAAAGGCTTGGAAAGCTGGATTAGCCGTCCTTAGAAGAAAGAAGAGAGAGAAGCGACATGATTTCAGTGTTCAGGACCATGGTGGAAGTAGATAAAATTGACTGAGAAGATCTGTTTTTATGGGATAAGAGGGTAACAAGAGGACATGGAATGAACTGAAGAAACTAAGCTGCTTGAAGGATATCAAGAAATATAGTTTTCCTTACTGATGTATAGACCTGTGGAATAGCCTGGACAAAGAGCTCATCCAATCTAAAAACTTAAGTGAGTTTAAAGCTAAATTTGACTTACTGAGAAAGAGAGACGGGACCCCACGATCGTTGCTCATTTCCTGTATATCACAATTAGGTAAATACAATTAGGAAAAATACAAGTAATACTACGAGTTGAGCACCATGTTTAATAAAGTGAATATGGATGCAGTTAAGGAAAGGGATAAGGGTAGAAAACAGGATGATGATTTTTACCAGGATCTGGTTGAAATGGAAACATATAACAAACTAGTAGAGAAAATGAATAAACTGGAGAAGGCATTTCAAAGTGAAATAAATGAATTTGGAAGCAGTTGTGCATGCAGATAGTAGAAAATAAACAGTCAGTAAAGGAATTAAACAAAAAAGACACAACAATAGATGAGCTGTCAGTTGAGATGGTTCACTTAGACAGAAGCTGCTACACACACTCCTCGCCTCCTTTACTTTTAACATCTCTGACTACTCTCCTATCAGCCCTCCTGACTAGAAAATAATCTATCTGACTGCTGTTTCCCCGAGACTTGTATGTAATCAGCCTGTTCACTTTTCCTCAAATGTGTGTTGCACATAATCATGTTCACTGCCTCTCTAAACTCGAGTATCCTTTCCCTGTCCTCAGTTCTTATACCATATGCACATCCCCCATGTACTCCTTCATATCCTTGAGCTGCTTCACCTACATGACAATGTTCACCCCATCTGTGACTAAAACACATTACAGTACTTTAATCTAAGTTAAAAAACAGTATATAAATCAACCTAAACACAAAATTTAAGTCTAAAATATCATCAAAATGGGTAAAAAAAAAATCATACGGGGGTTGGCCATTTTTGGCAAGGTAGAGTGGTATTTCTGTCCCCATTGCTGTGCAGGGGTATCGCATCTAGGGGTATTGTATCTCGGGGTCTGCCAGTACAAGTCCCTTTTCTTTCCTTAGCAGTGCAACCTCATTGTGTGATAGGGCTGCATCAAGTGAAGACCTAATGCATAACAAATTATCACATAATGAGGTTGATCATGGGTTCAATGGGGTTAGAGAAGATGACCTCGACCACGACCCCTAAAATTGGGGGGAGGGGGGGGATAACTATTGTCCACCTGACGTTTGTCCTATGCTGGAACGAGCCATAACCAATGGTGCCTCCCCAGCCCAGGGCGGGGGAAAGTTGAAAGACCTGGATGATTGTTTCGCAGAAAAAGATACAATATGGTATCACTTCACTTAATTTCACACACTGCACAATTTTTTAACACTTGCGCTGTTATTTGGCAGTGGTGTTTCAGTGGCCTTTCATGCACAAAATAAAATGAATGGCAGATGATCACAGCCAATTTAAACACTGGGTGGCCATCCTGACTCAGCTGAGTAGATGCCCATTATCGGGTTTTATGTCGGTTGACATGATTTCCAAGTCACAAGTTTCAGTACAGTATTTCAAACACCAAATAGTATCACTTCGTTTAATTTTGAACACTGCACTACTGTACTTGCAAAGCACTTGCACTGCACCTTGGTGAGAGTGGTGGTGTTTCAGTGGCCTTTCATGCACAAAATAGAATGAAAGGCAGTGATCACAGCCAGTGTAAACATTGGGCAACCATCTTGGTTTGCATACGTCACCACAACTCCACAAGATTCTCAGAGGTGGTTCTAATGATATTGTGATCAATTTTTTAATATTATACTGTGATAGGGTACAGCTTTAAAGTATCATTGTGGCTATTTATCACAATGAGAAATCATATACTGTAATGAGGCTGAACTGTAGGTATTCACTGAAGTTCGCTTGTTGCTTGAACTATTACCATATTGTTGTTCCGTCACTTACGCTAACACTCCTGATTGTGACTTGCAAAGGCCATCTTGGAACAAACAAATGGCTAAATTTATGTGCTGGCAATTGCAAAAGCTAAAATGGGGATTTTACATCAATCAGCAAGACTTCGTATGAGATCATAATACAGTACAGTAAGGCCTGTGTCCCATATTCAAGTTCATCTACGAGAACAGCCCCGACCACCACGATCTTACCCTCAAGGTATGATCTTGATGAAATGCCACAATCATACCTCAAACAGTAGGCCTAAATGGCCATTTCATGATATGGTCACGTTAGTGCTAAGACACACAAAGACATTGCTATAACATCCCACGACACCCTACGGAAGTATCACTTTGTCCTGACGACACATTATGATCAACCTTTAGTTAAAAAATAATGGCACTTTGACTCCATGTCACGCCAAGACATTGCCACGTAGCGTGTCGTAAGTTGTCGTAGCATGTCTTAGGTATAACCCTGCCCGGCATAGGTAAAACTTCGTGTGTCGTAGCTGGTCTTAGGGATCTGATCTCCAAGTTTTTGCAATGACACTTCAAGTCACATCTAACAACAAGCCAAGACAAGCTAAGACAAATGACGTTACCATCACGACATGTCACATTCTCCTTGTCGGCACACACACCGACAATTTTTGAACATTCCAAAAACTGTCGTAGTGCCAACGCGAAGAATGACCAAGTTCTCTGTGTCAGTGCTACGTCATCATCATTAAGTCACACCACGTTACTCATAATGATATGCGGTGACACACGAAGACATGAAGATCGTGGCATGTCTTGGAAAAGTTCTTGACAGTGGGACATAGGCCTAATTGTATTTCTGGAAATGGTCCTAACTTTTTAGTCATCATATAAGCAATTCATTTCAATGGTTCATTGTACTGTACAGTGCAGGTCTGCAGTAATATTAATAATAATAATAATAAAGAAAGCTCTATATGATGCACAATATCTGATCATTTGGAGGCTGGGTAAACATCAGTAGGTATGTGGAGGATCTAAGGAGAAAGAAGGCTAATGAAGAATTTTTTACCCCGCTCATTACCGGTACACTAGTTAATGTATTTATGCATTAGTACAGTACAGGCAATCCCCTGTATCTAAAGTGTTTATGTCAAGTAAAATTAGTTTGGATGGTGATTTTCTTTGGTTACTGAGGTGGTTATAACATGGGTTTTATATATACAGGTTTAGGTGAAGTGATGACAGTGAAGGTTTACTCTTGTATGACTTTAGTCATCCCCCCTCCATACATATCCATTTATATTATACAGCACTTATTACACACATATAGCAGCACAGTATATGCAACTGAATTTGCAAAAGAATAACACATGGGTTGATTGGGAGATGTGTAGTGTTTTCATTTTTCATTTTCGTTTTTGAAGGCTCCAACATGCTTACATGTGTCAGCTATGGTCACCTAGTGATGGCTGTCCGTGCTGCTCGATCTATAGCAGCCTCCCTGTTCAGTCCCTTAACCCTGAGGGCATACTTAATGACTTTGTGCCACGTCTTTTTTTGGCCTGCCCTTTGCAACCCCACCCACAATATTAATGCTTCACACCTGCTGCACCCAGTTATCATCCCCCATCCTTTCCAAGTTCCCAAACCACCTCAATCTACCTCTCCTCATCACAACACCAATACACTCCTGTCCCATCCTACTTCTCAACCCTTTCATTGATAACCCAGCCCTCCCAGGCCTTGCACGCAGTGACGCACTGCACATCCACCTAATCGTTGTCATATCTGTATGTTTGAGCCTGTGAATACCCTCCTCCTCTACTGCCCAGGTCTCACTACCATACAGTGTTACATTCCTAACACATGCTGCCAACAAAAATCCCTTAGCAAGTAGAGAGAGCCCTCTCAGTGTCATGAGAGGCAACAGCTTCCTGAACTTCTTCCATGCTCTTCTCACCCTGGCCACAGAGCTAGCTCCAGCTGCACCTCCAGCACAGAACATGGCTCCCAAATAACAAAACTCTTCTACGCACTTAAGAGACTCACCAGCAAGTTCAATCCTTTCATGCCTGACCATCTCCACCTGCTATCCCTGATATGCCGCACACATAAAATCAGCATTATTTCACAGTCTATCTCTAATACCACTACATCTGTAATGCACAAGATGGAATTACCTCCCATGCCCTTGTGGCAAATTGCACATGGCCACTCTCCCTCTTTGACAGTACTGCCACCAACCCCAGATATCATCACTTTTGTTATCTGCATTTGCTTTTAAGCCCTTGTGCCCCATACCATCTCTCCACATCTTAAATCTTTCCTCCATCTCTCTTTCCCTCTCAGCACTCAACACCAAATCATCATCATAGATCAACTCCCATAGGAGTCCATTGCTGAAGTCACGTGAGAGAGCTTTGAGTACCATAATAAACAACAAGGGACTCAAAACTGACCCCTGATGCACACCAGCATTCATGGCCATAGAGAATTATATGTGACTCAAGTCACCCTCCCCAAGTACATATCCAGTCAAGCTTTTTAAACAGTTACAGTAGCACAATACCTGCTACAGAATTTGGATAGAAAAAACACTTTTCAAGCATTCTTTGTACTGTACTTAATACAGGCAGCTTAAGGGAGCTGGGGGCTTGAAGCTTGTTGTCTTTTTAGGAAGGTAGTGACCATCTACCAGCACTATATTTCATCAAACAGTCCCAAACACAGGAGGACGAGACATAATATCAGGGACTTTTTTTCCAGTGAAATCAGATAATCATGCTTTGGATCTAACCACCTCATGCAAGAATGGGAAACTGGGTTACTCACTGTTTGAGCAACACATAGCTTATAAGAATCTGACCTGAGTTGTCACTTTAACCTAGTCTGTATGGCTGAGCAGACCTTTCAACTACAGCTAAGCAGTTGCTTGTGTAGGTCCATCCTACAGGTTCTGTGCAGTACAGTAGGCCCTCCATATTCATGTGATTCCAAATTGCCAAGTTCAGTTACAGCCTCCACAAAAAACCTTGATGCTCTCCCATATTTAGCTAGAAAACTTCAACATGACGTAACTCTGATAAACGAAAATGTCACTTTAAAGTGACGTTTTTGCCTATCAGAGTTAATATTTTTTACTTTTCTACATCACTCAGGCACTTTCCGGGCATCTTGGAATATGTCGGGTGAATGTATAACGCTAGGAAGAGGTAGGGAAGAAGGTGAGAATTTATGCAGCAAGAGCATCAACAGCATACATCCTCCCCTGATGAGACATCGGTGAGCACTGGCGAGTTTAGTGAGTCTGGGAGTGTCCAGGGTGTTGCCAGATGTACATTAACAGCCAGATTAACTCAGGAGATGGTTGGAGTTAAGCTTACCTTAAATGTGTTTCTCAAAGGTCTCAGAAGGGTGATGGGATCAAGTTTTTTTGGGGAGGGTGTATTCATGGAGACCAGATATCTATTCTTCAGGAACATCTGAGAAGACTTAAGCATCTAGAAGTGCACAGAAGCATCTCTGGAGTTCCCCATGGCTCTATATTTCCACTTGTACAGCCCTTTGTGCACTTTTGCATGTGGCCCATACCCCCACTACCCTTGCCTCTGTCCCACAGTCTTACTCTAGCCACCCTCTGCCTCAGTCACGCAGTAGCCACTGTCTTATACAGCAGTACTTGTGCCAAAATCTCTAGTCTGTATGTACCTAGTTGTGATATACAGGAAATGAGCTACGCTCAGGGGGTCCTGTCTCTGTTTCTCAATAAGTCAGATTTTGCTTTGAACTTGTTTTCAGTTTTTAGACTGGACGATCTCTTTGTCCAGGCTATTCCACAGGTCTGTGCATCTATAAGGAAAACTATATTTCTTGATATCCTTCAAGCAGCTTGGCTTCTTCAGTTTCATTCCGTGTCCTCTTGTTACTCTCGTAACCCACACAAACGGATCTTCTCTGTCAATTTTATCTACTCCCATTCTGGTCCTGAACACTGCAATCATGTCGCCCCTCTCTCTCCTTTCCTCTAGGGAAGGCAAATCCAGCTTTTCCAGTCTCTCTCTGTATGACAGATCTGGCAGACTAGGGACCATCTTGGTTGATGTTCTTTGTATTCTCTCAATCTTGTTTATATCATTCTTTTTGTGCGGGGACCACACTAATGCTGCATATTCTAACCTGGGGTGGATCATGGCCACTGTCAATTTTTTCATCATCTCCTCATCCATGTAATGAAATGCTACTCTTGTGTTTGTCAAGAGTTTATACGTCTCTCTAACTGTATTGTTAATGTGTTTTTCAGGTGACAGACTGTCCTGGACCAGCACTCCCAAATCTTTCTCTTCTCTTGCTTTTGTGATTGGTTCATTACCCATCAAATAATTCAATGATGGCCTCTTGGTACTTTTACCCATTTCCAATATATTACATTGTTTTGTATTGAATTTCATTTCCCACATCCGGCTCCAGTCATGTATCCTGTCCAGATCTTCCTGCAGCATTATACAGTCGTCCTCAACTTCTACTTTCCTCAAGATCTTTGCATCATCAGCAAACAGATTTGCATAACTGTTCATTCCATCTACCATATCATTTACATAAATCAAGAACATTACTGGCGCCAACACCGAGCCTTGTGGGACTTCTTTTGTTACTTCCCTCCATCCAGACATCCTATCCTTTATTACTGTCCTCATTTGTCTGTCTCACAAAAAGTCTCTCATCCACTCCAGGAGGTTTCCCTTCAATCCTCTTATATGGTTCAATTTCCACAATGGTCACTTATGGGGTATCTTGTCAAAGGCCTTCTCCAAATCTAAATACACACAATCCACCCAACTGTCTCTCTCCTGTAGCACATCAATCGCTCTTGAGTAAAAGCTCAGCAAGTTGGAAACACATGACCTTCCACGTCCGAATCCAAAACTGAGTTTCAGCCAAAATGTTCATCTCTTCCAGATATTTTATCCATCTATCTTTCTGGATTCTCTCGCACAGTTTTGCTACCACATTGGTCAGGAATACTGGTCTCTAATTCAGTGGTTCTTCCTTGTATCCTCCCTTATAAATTGGAACCACATTTGCCCTCTTCCATTCCCAAGGCACTTTCCCTTCTTTCAGAGAACACACAATTAAACTGTGAATCTTATCTGCCAGTTGTTCTCTGCATTTCTTCAGTACCCAATTAGAGATTCCATCTGGTCCTGGGACTTTCCTTACATCTTGAGTTTCCAGTAATTTATACAATTCCTGTACTTCCACTTTTATATCTCTTATCACTACATTTGTAGTTACTTCCTCCCCCTCCACAAAATCCTTTTCTTTAGTGAAAATCGATTGGAAACGTTTGTTGATAATTTCAGCTTGCATTGCTACATGTTTACAGACTTCTCCTACATTCAGTTTGGTGATTCCTTCCTTTTGTTTCAATTTGCCATTGTCAGATATATAAAACAGATTGCATTCTTCCATGCATTTGTCAATTATACTTTTTTCAAAGTTCCTTTGTTTCTCTCTGCGTATTCTTGTACTGTATGTTCATTTCTAGTTCTTTTATGTTCTTCCTTTTTTCTGTTATTAGTTCTCTTTCTCTGGTTGTTCCACATCATGTTCCTCTCTCTCTCTTTTTTTTTTTTTTTTTTTTTTTTTTTTGCATCTTCTATGAAACCACTCTTTTTATCCTGTTTTCTTTCCCACTTACTCCTGGCACATATTTTTCCACTCCCGAATTATAAAAGTCCAGAAAGATATCCCACTTCTGTATCTTTTGTGTTTCTCTTAATTTTCTCCAGTCTGCAATTTTGAAAAATTTTCTTTCTTTCTTTCTTTTGCCAGACGCCATAATCCCGTACGGGGTGGCCATTTGACTCTGAGTTATTTGTTTTACAGGGAGGGGCACTAACTCTCCACCAACCCACTTGCCATGTAGGGAGCACGTATGGTTTGATTATATGGTTACCACCCAGTGTTGTAAATGGTTTCTTGGCTTACAGGAAACCATTTGGCTCATTCCAATAAAATTTGCTTTCCCAAAGTTGTATCTTCCCTCCCTTTAAAACTCATCTCTTGGCACCATGTTCCCTATTATCATCTGGAACTCAGTGCCCACATGATCACTTTTTCCTATAGGACACTGATATTTCAAAGAGTCAGTTACATCAGGTTCTTTGGTTAGCAGTAAATCTAGTCTTGCTGGTGTGTCATCACCTTGGAATCATATCTTTTCTTTGACCCACTGTGTCATTACATTTTTCATTGCTATTTTTAACAAAATAGTGCCCCACGAATCTTCACTGCCTGCTGAGTCCCATCCCTCCCAGTTCACCTTTTTACAATTAATATCACCCATTAGAATTATATTGTTGCTTTTCTCAATCACTTTCTATAGATAACTAACCAGTGTCTGACAACATCTCCTGGTATTCATCATCTGTCCATGCTCTTGTCTTTGCGGGAACATATACTACCACCACATCTCTCTTGCGTGGGGAGGATGTGTATGGTAAATTTCCTATCACGTGGACTGACTAGGGCTGGTTACTCCACGTGTTTGGATACATCATGAAATTCTTGGCCGTCTGGCCCATGAGGAGGTATGAGATACATCATGTGGTTAAGGATTCTTGATGGTCTGGGACAACAAAAGTTGTGGATATACATTATGTGAATGGACATTACTGGTTTGTCTAGGCAAGGGGATGTGTTCTCTAACTTTTCCTGGAGGACTCAGACATAACTACCTGTTTTACATATTGTTACCTATAGCTATATACAGTAGGATCTCATCAATAACAATTTCGACAATAACGTTTTCAGCAATAACGGTAAGTTAGAACAGATACCCAGTTTCTATAATAACGTCTGGATTCACTTGAATAACGGCTATTTTGTGAATGCCAAGTTGTTATACTGCAAATATGTCTATAACAAGATGAGGAATGAAACAGACAAACAAGAAGAGGTGAAGGAAATTGCCAAAAATGTGAGGAGTAGTGAGAAGGAGATGGAGGATCCTCCCCTCACCACCTCTCCTGACTTGCCCACCGCCGTCCCATCCACCTCCACTGCCCCACCTGACTCACAATCTGCCTCCCCCTCCACCTCCACAGCCCCACGGGACTCACCTGCTCCACCTGGCATACCTGCAACCCCCAACATAATGACTTGCTGCATTCTGGAAGAAATATAACATTCAACAGGCCGTAAATTTCTTCGTCAATGCCTGGAATAATGCAGCATTGGCAACCATTAAATATGCCTGGTCGGCACTCCAGCCACAACTGAAGTCTGCTGAGACAGAGAGAGAGCGGCCATCAGAATTAATGACTAATGATTGGACTTGTACATCAGATTTCAGGAAAATACCAGAAACAATATCACGATCGAGTGAATGCCCACCATCAGTCACTCATCACTCACTTTTTTTCACAAAGCTAGCCAGCCAAGGTAGAACAACAGAAAAGGGTTGAGTAGATGATGGCATTAGGGTCTTTCCTGAAGATTTTGACTTTATGGAGTTTGACGAAGTGTTGATGGAAGTGGGTGACCATGGCATGAGAGGCAGGAGTGGGGACGAGGCCAGCAAGGGGTCAGGGGGTACGCTGCAGTAGCGTCCATGCGCAAGCCTCGAAACAATCGTCATACCAAACACCTCATAACGCCTTTAGGTGAGTTTTATATAACTCATGTTGATTTAAAAACTACTACTACTACTAAATGGAGAGGTGAGAATGTGAGAGAATGGGAGTATGGATGGGGTATATGTGCAGGAGTAGGTGAGAATGAGAGGGCAAAAGAAGGAGTGTGTATAGTTGTGAGTAAAAGTTGGAAGAAAAGCATAAGAGAGTATGGATCAGGTGGGTCAAGGATTGTGTGGGTAAGATTGAAAGTTGGAATACAAAAGTGGGCGATTGTGTGTGTGTATGCGCCAACGCAAGATCGTGCAAGCAGAGTGAGAGAAGAGTTCTAAATAAATGTGGAAGTGTGCATGGAAACGTTTGGAAGGAATGAGAGAGTGTTTTTGATCGGTGATATGAATGGTAAAGTAGGGAATGTGAACGTGGATGGAATAGTTGGTGAGTGGGGTGTGCCTGCTGCGATAGATGAGAGTGGCAGTGCGTTAGTGGACATTTGTGCTGGGAGGGGGTTGGTGATAGCCAATACCCTCTTCAGGCAGAAAATGATCCACAGGTATACATAGCAAGTGATGAGAAGGGTGGGTGGTGAACTGAATGAAAGGAAGGCAATGATTGATTATGTGTGTGTGGATGAAAAGATGTGAAAATGTGTAATGGGTGCAAGAGCTTATAGATGTTGGGAGAGTGGACTTTCTGACCACTGCTTGGTGGTGGCCAGAACCAAGATCCAATTAAGATGGAGAAATAGAAGAAGGGAAGGACGGGAAGAAGGAGTATTTGTAAGGAGAGTGGAAAGGTTACAAGAGGATGAGAAAAAGGCAGAGTATAAGAGAGAAGTGGAGGAATGATTGGGCAAATATGAATTGGAGCAAATGGGGAACTTGGACGGTGTGTGCAGGATATTCACAGAAGAAATATGTGCAGCATGTGATGTGGTGTGTGGGATGAAGAGAAGACGGAGGGGTGTGCAAGGAACAGCATGGTGGAATGAAGAGGTGAGACAGGCTGTGTCACAAAAGAAGAAAGAATACAATGAATAGATGAGAAATAGGGGTGTGGAAGAAGTTGAGAGGTGGAAGAGAGAGTTATATGTAGAAAGAAAGAGAGAGATGAAAAGATTAGTAAGAGAGAGTAAGAAGAGAGCAGATGAGGAATTTCGAAGGAACTTGAGTGTAAAGTGGAGGGACTGTAAGAAAATGTTCTGGAAAGAGGTGAAAAGAGTAAGACAGGGTGGAAGTGAGGTTAGCAGGGGAGTGAAAGATAAAAATGGTAGATTACAAGTGGAGAAGGGAGAAAAAGTGAGCAGATGGAGAGAACACTTTAAGGAATTGCTGAACACAGAGCTTGGAAGTAATGCGAGTATAAGTGGCTGGGGAATGGCTGGGAGAAGGAGGGAGGTGAGAAGACAGGAAGAAATCAGTAGGATAGAAGTTGTGGAAGCAATGAAGAAAGTTAAAGTGGGGAAAACCCCAGGAATTGATGGAATGTGTGGTGAAATGCTGAAGTATTGAGGAGAGATAGTAGTAGAATGGATGTGGAAAATGTGCAGATTGGCCTGGGAGGAAGGTAGAGTCCCGGAGGATTGGAAGTCAGGTATAATTATTCCCTTGTACAAAGGAAAAGGGGAAAAAGAAGTGTGTGGTAATTATAGGGGCATTTGTCTTCTTAGTATAATAGGAAAAGTGTATGGTAGGATACTTATTGACAGAGTTAGAGAAAGAACAGAGGAATTAGGTGGAGAAGAACAGGGAGGCTTTAGGAAGGGTTGTTTAGATCTGATATTCATTCTTAGATATTTAGTGGAAAAGTTTCTAGAGAAGGGAAAGAAGTTGTATGCAGCCTGCATGGATTTGGAGAAAGCATATGACAGGGTGGATAGACAAGGATTGTGGAAAGTATTAAGAATATATGGAGTAGATGGAAAGTTGTTGAATGCTGTGAAGAGTATGCATGATGGTGCTAAGGCTGCAGTGCGTGTGGATGGTGAACTAAGTGAATTTTTCTCTTTGGAGGTTGGGTTGAAACAGGGATGTGTCATGGCTCCATGGTTGTTCAATCTGTACATGGATGGGGTAATAAAAGAGGTACAAGGTAGGGTTGTGGATGTTGGAGTGGCCCTGGTAAGAGAGGGTAGTGTTTGAAAACTCTCTGTACTGTTGTTTGCAGATGATACTGTGTTGTTGAGTGAAGACGAAGGGGAGCTGCAAGGCTTGATGGATGAGTTTGAGAGAGTGTGTAAGAAACGGAATCTAAAGGTGAATGTAGAGAAGAGTAAAGTGATGGTCTTTGAGAGAGGTGAAGTCAGTGAATGTACAGTGAGGTTGGATGGCGAGGAATTGGAAAATGTGAGTACGTTTAAGTACTTGGGTAGTGTGATGAGTAAGGATGGAGGTTTGGAGGGTGAAGTGCTTGAAAGGGTACAGCAGGGAAGAAAGGTTGCTGGTTCCTTGAAAGCAGTGATAAGAAGCAGGGAAGTGAGCATGGAAGTGAAAAAGTTACTACATGACAGTATTATGATACCAAGTCTGACGTATGGAAGTGAAGCTTGGATGTTGCTGGAAGGACACAAGTCAAGAGTCAGAGCAGTGGAAATGAGTTATTTAAGAGGAGCCTGTGGAGTCACATGGAGAGACAGGCTGACAAATGAGGATAAAAAGGAGCATTGTTGTTTGGATGTGGATGTGATAGGAAGCGTTAGGAGAAATACACTGAGGTGGTTTGGCCATGTGGAGAGGATGCAGGGCGAAGGACTGACGAAGAGAGTGTATGTGAGTGAGGTGAAAGGGGGAAGGGGGAGGGAGGTTGAGGATGAGATGGAGGGATGGGGTGGAGAGGTATATGAGAGTGGGGGGTGTGAGTTGGGAGCGGGGCAGTGAAATGGCGGGGGACAGGGCAACGTGGAGGCGATTTGTTTGTGGCCACCCCGAACGGGATTGAGGCGTCTGGCAATAGATAGACAGATAATTTCAACTAAAAAAAAGTAGTGATAGGAGAGCCACAGGTGGGATAAGTGGATAAAAGTCTTGGAGTGGCAGCACCAATAAACCCATTATACATGTATTTTAATGTCACGCAAATAAAGTTTTCGCTAATAACGGCGTGTTTCTGGGACCAGTTGGACTTTATTGGTGAGATCCTACTGTAGTTACATATAATATTGTTTTATATTATGCCTACAACTTTTCTTTCTTGTTCAGACTGAGAAAGACATGGGACGAGGTCATTAAGTGTGACCTCAGGGTTAAGGGACTGAACAGGGAGGCTGCAATGGATCGTGCAGCATGGAGAGCCGCCATTAGGTGACCAAGGCCGACACATGCAAGCATGTTGGAGCCATTAAAATGAAAACGAAAAGGTTCAGCACTGCGTGTGCAAACTTTTTCAAATTTATTGTGCAATACTTTGATCTCTTTCTCTTGCTCTAAGGTCCATTCCTGCAACTCTCTAATTACTGCCCATACCTTTTTTAACCCGTTAACTGTGCAAGGTGTTTTTTTGGTGTCCATGGTGCGCGGACATAGGGGTAAAAATGAAATTTCCCAAAGACCAAATTTTGTCTTAGAAACTGAGAGAACACATGCCAAAATATATATGGTGGTACTACTCTAAACTGGCGGTTTGGGTGGGGCACGAACCTCTGTACAGTGTTGCCACATTTTCCATACACGCGATACCTCTCTCTCTCTCTCTCTCTCTCTCTCTCTCTCTCTCTCTCTCCTGGGGGGAGATGTACGTCACCCTGCGGAATTTTCTTTTATGAGTGACTGTTATACACTTGTGCTTTCATTTCTTTATTTTGTTTTTATTATATCGAATCATATTTAAAAAAAAAATTGTTTTACATGTGACACCAGATGACCTTGCTGTAGCGGCGCCTTGATTTGTTTTCATTCAATCATTTTCTCCCTCCTTGTTTCCCTCCCTTCCACAAGGAAGCTCTGGTCAGATTAGACTCGGTCTGTGTGAGTGTTGCTGCTCATGAGGGTTTAAAGTATTTATTTTTAAGAAATTTGCATATTTTTACTTATATTCCTGCACATTATCTTATAATCATAATTGTGACATTATTACCCACCCCAGAAATACAGTAAAAGCCAATAAAAGTGACTACATTTTTTTTTAGCAACACGAAAATATTTATGCCACGTTTCTGTATTGCCGTATAAATATTTTATGCATAATAAGTTTACTGTTCATTCATATATTATAATACACACGTTAACATTGTATTCATATGTGTTTATCTTATTTGTGAGGCCTTTTACGTATATAAGAGCCGTTTCACATCGCAGGTTTGGGAAACATAGCATCACTGTACAGAGGTTCATGCCCACCCAAACCCCCAGTTTAGAGTAGTACCACCATAGTAACAAAATATTAGCTCAATATTTACCTTGGTAAAGCCATGGATGAACATCGAAGTGTCTGATTCCCTATTGGAATGTATGGTTTTCATTTTCTTTTTCGATTTCGGTTTCGGTTTTGAAGGCTCAAACATGCTTGCATGGGTCGGCCTTGGTCACTATGGCACTATATTCGAAATTCACCTGCGCAGCCAGGGCTGTATTGAGCAGTCGCGCTTGGAACAGCCCAGGCTGTATAGAACAGTTAACGGGTTAAGTCCTGGACATTCCTCTCCTCAGTTTTCTCCACTCCTGCTGGTCATGTTTTATTCAGCTTAGTACTTACTTTACCCATACCGTTGTCGAAAAAGCCCGCAAATTCTCATTCACCAGATGTAAACAATGAACGGTCCCTCTCTGCCATGATGCAACCATACGGAGACTTTGTATTTCCACTATATCTTGTACTCTTTATGACCGAAACCTGTCTGACGGGACCACCACTCATGCACTCATTCATATAATCACAATAGGCTGTTCTACTTTTTGATGCTGACTGGGTGATTATTTCCCTGCCATCCACAAGCAGCTCCATCTCTCTCCACGACCTGTGTGTGTGCTTGTGCTTTTTATGTAATTATATTCATGTGCTGCACCTTCATGTGATAATTATGGGTCCTAAGAGAGATGCAGTGTCTGGTGCCTAGAGCTCCCTTAAGCAACAGATGAAGGTTATGACTTGGGAGAAGAAAGTGAAACTGCTTGACAAGGTGGTGGAGGGCATGTTGTACACTGCAGTTGGCCAAAAATTTAATGTTAATGAGAGCACTGTCCACTACATATAAAAAAATGAGATGGCTGTCTTGGAATCTGCACACCAGTTGCTCTTGAGGCGCTAAGGTGCTACTACTGTACTAAAAGCCACATTAAAAACAATATATTGACTAAACATCACATACTGGGAATTGGATGAAGCTCTTTAGTGATAAAATATATATTTTGCAATTAAAAGTGACAGTTCAGTGCCAACTTGGTAATTGATTGCTGATTCATGAATTCATCATATCCATACCACTGTACAGTAATTCATTCATTCATTCAACATCTAATCCAGTGTTCCCCCATGCGGAGTGTTGGAGCTTGGGGCTAGGCAAGTTGGTCCTGACGTTTAAGATGAGAGCGATCAGCCTCACTCATCCCTAAGTGGCATTGGATGAGCGATAACCCCCCCCCCCTGGATACAAACTTGCACAGGCTCAGTCTGATTGGAGTGCCTTAATTACCCATTAGACTACCAGGCACCGTAATTTGGTCATATGGTTACTACCCAGTGTAGTAAATGGTTTCATGGTGTACAATAGTGCAGTAAATATTATATTTAACACATGTTCTGTATTACACCTATGCTGTATATGCGAATCCTAATACATATTGAACAAGTAGGTTGTAGCATCTTCTGATGTTTTGAGGTAATGTAAAGGATTATTAGGTAACCACATAGGTAAATTGTAACTGCAGGGTGCTTTAGGAGCACGATTAGTACCATAATGACTAAAATTCTGAATTCCTGGGGATCTTTGTAATGTATCACGAATTCGGAGGGCCTACTATACGTATACCATGTAGGCAGCTGATGCCTCCTCGTCAGAGACAGTGCCTTGCCATGGTTGGACCAGGGTCCATCCTCATGGTGAGGTGCAGGGAAACAGGAGGAGGTTTGGCTCCTGGGTGAATGTGGCAGCCTCTTAGCTTCACCCAGGGTACACCGCACGACCAGAAGTAGGCTGTTCTCACCACTTCTGTCTAGAGTGACTGATATTTGTCTCAAGCCTTGCTACAGTTGCCACCTTTTCCGGCCCTTCAGTGATATGTTATGTATAATAACAGAAATATCCTTTTTTAAACTTGTAATGAGAAGTTAGGTGGACACAGTGGGACCTTCATGTGATATGTGTTTACTGTATATTTATATCCATCCATCCATAATCCAATCCTTTGCCACCCCATGAGGAGCTTAGGAGCCCAGGGGTAGGCAAGTTGGTCCTGACATTTAAGATGAGTGACCAGCCTCACTCATCCCTGAATGGCATTATGTGAGCAATAAAGCCCAACCATCCCTTGGATATAAACCTGCATCGGCTCAATCTGATTAGAGCGCCTTAATTACCTACTAAACCACCAGGCACCATAATTTGGTTATATGGTCACCACCCAGCATAGTAAATGGTTTCCTTGTGTACAGGAAACCATTTGGCTTGTCACTTAGTGTTGAGTCACCCATAAGCAGAAGGAAGAGGAAAGAGTGAAGGAAAGAAAGACAGAAGAGGGAGTGCAAAGTTACCCATAGGCAGAAGGAAGAGGAAAATGAAGGAAAGAGAGACAGAAAAGGAAGGAAGGAAGAGAGGAAAGGGCACACAACCAAAGCAGTAGTACATCGAGTAAGTGGATGGTGAGCACCCTCACCTAGCACTAATGATTCATTATTTCTCAGGAGTTTTTGATGCTTCAGAAGTACATTGCTGTGATTATTATGCTATATTGATTGCTTCATAATTTTTAACATATACTGTTTGTTTTTTCTATACAGATGATTGAGACAAAGTGTTTTGAAGAGCTTAACCAGTTTGGGCCCAACAACACACCTAGTAATGACCTAAGATTAGACCTGCCTCCTCCTGAAGATAGCAAAAGCTGCTTCCCCTTCAGACGACGAGTAAGTTACTTTCTGAGATATATTGCTGTTGTGAGGTAGTTAGTGCTGTAAATTGGCAAGCAAATGCCACTTTTTATAGAATCAGAGTGGGAAAAATTTTGCTGCTAATTAATTGGTATCATACCAGAAGTAGCATATTTGTATACATTATGATGTTTGTGCCATAAAATGCTCGTACTGGCAAGATTTGACCCTCATTTCCAAATTGTGATGCTGTGTCTTAAACACCACGTTTTGTCTGTAATCATGAATAGTAGAAAAAGTAATCTGATAGCTGCTAACAAAGTGAATGACTCAGATCAGCTAGTAGTGTTATTATTAACTTGGCATGTAGTTGGTGATGTAAGAGTTTTAAGCATATTTTTGATACATTTTATTCATAAATGCAGTATCTTTCCATAATTCTGCATTATCTATTTACCAATCTTCGGTGCAGAATGCAAATTGCAGATAAGCTTGGAGTACATGTGGCATTGCATCTGCTGATGGAGATTCCCCGCTACCCTACTGTTGTAACATCGTTGTGACTAAGAATATTAATATATATGCTAGTACAGTAATTACATATTCCCATCTCATCATGAAAGTCACTGAGAAAGATCTAGAGACAGAATGCCACCATTTAATGGAAGAAAGGAGCGATTAGCTTGATATGTACAAGATGTAAAATCTCATAATTATTCCTACACCATGGATTGTCATCTTGTATTTCTTTTTTTATATTGCTCAGTAATTGTAAACAAATTGTTTTATGAAAGTACAAGTCAAAGAACTGGATATCTATCTATCTATTGCCAGACGCCTCAATCCCGTTTGGAGTGGCCACAAACAAATCGCCTCCACGTCGCCCTGTCCCCTGCCATTTCACTGCCCTGCTCCCAACTCACACCCCCCTCTCTCATATACCTCTCCACCCTATCTCTCCATCTCATCCTCGGCCTCCCCCTCCCTCTTCCACCCTCCACCTCACTCACATACACTCTCTTCGTCAGTCTTTCACCCTCCCTCCTCTCCACATGGCCAAACCACCTCAGTGTGTTCCTCATAAGGCTTCATATCACATCCACATCCACACCACAACGCTTCTTTATATCCTCATTTGTCAGCCTGTCTCTCCATGTGACTCCACAGGCTCCTCTTAAATAACTCATTTCCCCTGCTCTCACTCTTGACTTGTGTCCTTCCAACAGCGTTCAAGCTTCACTTCCATAAGTTAGAGTTGGTATCACAATACTGTCATGTAGTAACTTTTTCACTTCCATGCTCACTTCCCTGTTTCTTATCACAGCTTTCAAAGAACCAGCAACCTTTCTTCCCTGCTGTACCCTTTCAAGCACTTTACCCTCCAAACCTCCATCCATACTCATCACACTACCCAAGTACTTAAACGTACTCACATTTTCCAATTCCTCGCCATCCAACCTCGCTGTACATGCATTGACTTCACCTCTCTCAAAGACCATCACTTTACTCTTCCCTACATTCACCTTTAGATTCCATTTCTTACACACTCTCCCAAACTCATCCACCAAGCCTTGCAGCTCCCCTTCGTCTTCACTCAACAACACAGTATCATCTGCAAACAACAGTACAGGGAGTTTCCAAACATTATCTTCTCTCACCAGGGCCACTCCAACATCCACTGCCCTACCTTGTACCTCTTTTATTACCCCATCCATGAACAGATTGAACAACCATGGAGACATGACACATCACTGTTTCAACCCAACCTCCAAAGAGAAAAATTCACTTAGTTCACCATCCACACGCACTGCAGCCTTAGCACCATCATACATACTCTTCACAGCATTCAACAACTTCCCATCTACTCCATATATTCTTAATACTTTCCACAATCCTTGTCTATCCACCCTGTCTTATGCTTTCTCCAAATCCATGAAAGCTGCATACAACTTCTTTCCCTTCTCTAGAAACTTTTCCACTAAAGATCTAAGAATGAATATCTGATCTACACAACCTCTTCCCTTCCTAAAGCCTCCCTGTTCTTCTCCAGCTAATTCCTCTGTTCTTTCTCTAACTCTGTCAATAAGTATCCTACCATACACTTTTCCTATTATACTAAGAAGACAAATGCCCCTGTGATTACCACACACTTCTTTTTCCCGTTTGCCTTTGTACAAGGGAATAATTATACCTGACTTCCAATTCTCCAGGACTCTACGTTCCTCCCAGGCCAATCTGCACATCTTCCACATCCATTCTACAACTATCTCTCCCCCATGCTTCAGCATTTCACCACACACTCCATCAATTCCTGGGGCTTTCCCCAAATTAACTTTCTTCATTGCTTCCACAATTTCTATCCTACTGATTTCTTCCTGTCTTCTCACTTCCCTCGTTCTCCCAGCTATTCCCCAGCCACCTATACTCGCATTACTTCCATGCTGTATGTTCAACAATTCCTTAAAATGTTCTCTCCATCTGCTCACGTTTTCTCCCTTCTCCACTAGTAATCTACCATTTTTATCTTTCACTCCCCTGCTAACCTCACTTCCACCCTGTCTTACTCTCTTACCTCTTTCCAGAACATTTTCTTACAGTCCCTCCACTTTACACTCAAATTCCTTCCAAATTCCTCATCCACTCTCTTGTCACTCTGTCTTAGTAATCTTTTCACCTCTCTCTTTCTTTCTACTTATAACTCTGTCTTCCGCCTCTCAACTTCTTCCACGCTTCTATTTCTCATCCATTCATTGTATTCTTTCTTCTTTTGTGCCATGGCCTCTCTCACCTCTTCAGTCCACCACGCTATTCCTTGCACCCCCCTCCATCTTCTCTTCCTCCCACACACCACATCACATGCGGCACATATTTCTTCTGTAAATATCCTACACACACCCCATCTGCTCCAATTCATATTTGCCCAATCGTTCCTCCACTTCTCTCTTATACTCTGCCTTCTTCTCATCCTCTTGTAACCTTTCCACTCTCCTTGCAACTACTACTTCCTCTTGTTTTTCCCTTTTTCTATTCCTCCATCTTACTTGTATCCTAATTCTGGCCACCACCAAGTATTGGTCAGAAAGTCCACTCCCCCAACCTCTGTAAGCTCTTGCATCCATTACACATCTTCATATCCTTTCATCCACACACACATAATCAATCACTGCCTTCCCTTAATTCAGTTCACCACCCATCCTTCTCATCACTCGCCATGTATACTTGTGGATCATTTTATGCCTGAAGAGGGTATTGGCTATCACCAACCCCCTCCCAGCACAAATGTCCACTAGTGCACTGGATATGCTTATGGTATTAAAAGACAAATTTGGGAGGGTCCATGAGCCTTACTGGAGTGATAGAACAGGTTAATGTGATAAGGTTATGATCAGAGGAGCCCACCGGAGAGGACAGATTTACAGAGTAGACAGAAGGAAGAGGTCAGCTATGTTGCAACATTCTCCAAGGTGGTTAGGGATATGAGTAGGGTGCTTTACAAGCTGCTTTAGGTCATTAAGGATAGAAAAGATGTAGGCTTGTTCACCAGGTGGATCAGTGAAAGGAGAGGAGAGCCAAAGGTGGTGGTGAACATTGAAATCTCTTAGAATGGAGATTTCAGAGAAAGAAGAAATGGATAGGATATGTCCCATCGTAGAAGTAAGATTGTCGAAGAATTTTTCATAATCCGTAGAATTAGGGGATAAGTAAACAGCTCAGATATATTTAGTCAGAGAACAACAGGAAAGCCAAAGCCAGAGAGCCGAGAGTTCAGGAGAATCAAGTTCAGGAACATGAGAGCAAGATTAGTCATTGCATACATATACACAACAGCCACCTTTGGCTTTGAAATGAGTATAGAGAAAGTAGGAGGTTACAGAGAAGGGTTTACTATCAGTTGCCTCAGACAGCTGAGTCTCAGTTAGGAAGAGAAGGTGCGGTTTAGAGGATGAAAGGTGGTGCTCAACGGAGAGAAAGTTAGAGGAAAGGCTGAGAAAGTTGCAGAAATGAAGAAGAAGTGAGTCAGACAGTGGTTCCAGGCATCTCATCGGGTCGTCACCGGGAGAGTGATGGATGCTGGGGGCATTTATGGTCCCCCCCCCCATTTCCTGGTCAAGAAGGCTGATAGATTGGTAAAGAATATTAAAGTTATAGGAAGAGAAAAATGTGTGCAACAACACAGATTACTGATGTGTGACATGATTCTGAAGAAGCAATGCACCTATGAGGAAAATATGGGAGTTGAAAAGCCAAGCGGCAAGGGATACCTTCTGTAACGAGATGAGGAGAGTGGTGGCTGAACAGTGAGCTGTTGACAGAAGTGTTAATGAGCAGTACTGAGCTCTTATAAACAATCCCTTTAGGGTACGGTCACATTGAACGCAACGAGTGGGGCAACTTGAGCAGGGAGAGATGAGGCGACATGATAAAACACACTAAATCCTATGTGGATGACCACACTGAATGAGCAGGGAGGTTTGTCGCCCCGCTCAACCTCCACGCTTGTCACTATGCGATGCAGCTTGTTCCAGAATGTTGCGCATTACCTGGCAACATCCCCACTCTCAGGCATTTTCATCATCATTCAGTCGTGTTGGTACTGCATGTTGGGGAGGTTGGGTTTTGTAACTATGTCTACTGAAAATTTTATTGGAGCTGTGTACCACAGGAGAGCTGTGTGGGATCCAAATGATCCACTCCACAAAAATACTGGAGTGTTGAAGAAACACTGGGAAGTTTTTTTTTTTTTTTTTTTTTTTTTTTTTTTTTTTTTTTAATGTGAGGAAGAAGGAACCAAAGGTCATGAGCCCGCAATAACAGTTCCCTCCAAGAGAAAAACAAAATACCAGAGAGAGCCAAATTCAAGATCCGATCATTTCGAGATGCCTGGACACACTGTGTTTGAAAGACTGGAGATCATAGGCAGCAGAAAATACGGACAGAGGGAGACAGTTACAGACTTGACATGTTGCATAAGTGAAGGACTGGGAGTAACGGTTAACTCTTGCGTTAGAGAGTTGGACAGAAAAGGGATGAAAGTTTGATGCTAGATGGGTGCTACGCGCCCGTCGTAGGGGTGGAGGAATGCATGCAGACAGTTCAGAGGAGCAGTGACCATTAAAGTAGCGATAGAAAAGAGATGAAGATGCAACAGTGTTGTGAAGAGACAGAGGTTGAAGGGAGTCAGTTAAAGGAGGGGAGTTAATGAGACAAAAAGCCTTTGACTCCACCCTATTGAGAAGAGCTGTATATGGGGAGCCTCCCCACACATGAGAGTTGTACTCCACACGGGCGGATAAAACTCCTGTATAGAGTCAACAATTGTGCAGGGGTAAAGAAAGAACGCAGTCGGCTTAGCACGCCCAATCTCTTGGAAGCAGATTTTACAAGAGATGTAATATGGTCTTTCCAAGATAAGTCCCGAGTGAATGAAACCCCAAGCATGTTCAAGGATGATGCAGGATTAAGCTGAATATTATTAAACATTAGTGGGTATACCTGTGGAAGATTGTATCGGGTTGATCGATGTAAGAACTGAGTCTTAGATGCATTAAAAACAACCAGATTATTTTTACCCCAGTCAGAGATACGAGCCAAGTCAGACATTAGGTGTGCCATAACCTCCTCCCTTGTTTGTTGAAGTAACTGCTGAGATGGGTGTTGCGGGAACCAAATGGAAAGGTGAAGGGTGGAGTCATCAGCCTGTGCGTGGATAGGGTTAGATGTACAGCTTAGAAGGTAATTGATGAATAAAAGGAAGAGAGTTGCTGATAGGACAGAGCCCTGAGGAACACCACTGTCGATAGATCTAAGAGAAGAATGATGGCCGTCTACAACAGCGGCTTTAGAACGACCAGAAAGGAAGCTAGCGATGAAGGCACTGATAGAAGGATAGAAACCGTAAGAAGGCAGTTTGGAAATTAAAGGTTTATGCCAGACTCGATCGAAAGCCTTTGAGATGTCAAGTGCAATGGCAAAGCTTTCACCAAAGTCCCGAAAGGAGAATGACCAGGAGTCTGAAAGGTAGGTGAGAAGAGTGTCCCTGACGGAATCCGTACTGACGATCAGAAAGAAAGTTGTGATAGGAAAGATGCCTTAAAATTTTTCTGTTGAGAATTGACTTGAAAACTTTTGAAATACAAGACATTACAGCAGTTGGACGATAGTTAGAGGGTTGGGAATGGTCACCGTTCGTTGGGACTGGCTGAATGAGAGCAAACTTTCAGCAAGAAGGAAAGGTACAAGTTGACAGACAAAGGCGAAAGAGTTTGCCAAAGTAGGGTGTAAGCACAGAAGCACAGTTCTTGAGAACAACAGGAGGGACCCCATCAGGCCCATATGCCTTGTTAGTATTGAGGACAGTGATGGCAGAAAATACATCAGCTGAAGAAATTTTAATGTCAGTCATGAGGAAGTCAGAGGAGGGAAGTGATGGAGGAACAGCACCTGAAACGTCTAAGGTGGAATTGGAGGAGAATGTCTGTGCGAAGAAATCTGCTTTATCAGTAGAAGAAATAACTACGGAAACATCAGAGTAGAAAAGAGGAGGGAAGGATGGTGAGGTAAAGTTGTTAGAAAGGTTTTTGGCAAGGTGCCAGAAGGAGCGGGAAGAATTCAAGTTGGAGAGTTGAGAGCATTTAGCACGGATGAAATTATTTTTAGCAGAACGAAAAACAGACTTAGCACGATTCCAGGCAGAAACGTACAAAAGATGTGATTCAGGGGTGGGTTGGCTCCGGTGCCTTTTATAGGCCCTCTCCTTGTTGCGGACAGCATTAGAACAAGCGTGATTAAACCAAGGCTTTCTTGCATTAGACAAAGGATACGAGAAAGGAATGTATGCTTCCATGCCCGAGAGAATAACCTCCGTAATGTGCAAGGCACTCTCAGATGGCTCTTGGCTATGGAAGCAATAATGATTCTAGGGAAAATCAAAGAAGTACTGCCTGAGGGCCTCCCAATATTGTCTGTGAATAACTGCATACAAATGGTAAATTGTAATCAAGCATTTTTTTGTTATATGATTGCTTAAGTAACGTTTGTTCCACTGCTGATGTAAAACCTATAAAAGACCATTAATGTCTAAAATTCATAGTAGTATTTAGTGCTCAATTCCCTTTGTGACACCGTAGGCTTAAAACTAATAAACAGATATATGTATGTGTATCTGTTTATATGTAATGAACATCGAAAATTGTATTATCAGTACTTAAATGTATAAAATATAAT
Organism: Coenobita brevimanus; assembly: GCF_032717465.1. Classification (NCBI taxonomy): domain Eukaryota; kingdom Metazoa; phylum Arthropoda; class Malacostraca; order Decapoda; family Coenobitidae; genus Coenobita; species Coenobita brevimanus. The sequence goes on along the minus strand of NC_137054.1, from coordinate 49,521,011 downwards.
TCAGTATATAGTGAATTGTCCAGCGGATATTCCACTATAGTAATGCTTCTGACTAGCTGTCACCCGCAAGGTTGCCGCTTCCTATTTGGACACGCATCGCGTTGACGCTTACCTTGCCACTCATTGCTCGATGCTACCTCCCTGCTCGTCGCTTTCGGTGTGGCTGCAGCCTGAGGGTTACTAATTCATTGTGTAGTTGGATGAGGGACCTTCCTAGACAAGGTAACATTGTGGTGAGATGAAGGGTGTAGAAGCCTCACTTATGGAGAAAAGAATTTTCCGGGAATGGAAAAGGGATGGTACCAGAGAAGAATACTTGCCTGCCAAGGGTAGGGCTAGAAAGGAGGTATACAGAGTAAAAATCTGAGTCTGGGAGACTTTTACTGTCTGTCTATCTTCCTATAGCCCAATGCCCTAATCCCACAAAGGGTGGCCACAGACAAAACATCTCCAAGTCGCTCTGTCACCCACCTTTTGACTGCCCTCCCCCCAGCTCACACCTCCTTCCCTCATCTACCTCACAACTCCATCCCTCCACCTCATCCTCAGTCTACCCCTCCCTCCACTTCACCTACATACACCCTCTTAGTCAGTCTTTCATTCTCCATTCTCTCCACATGTCCAAACCACTTCAGTGTATTTCTCCTAATTTTCTCAGTCACATCCACATCCACCCCACAACATTCTTTCACTTCTTCATTTTTCAACCTGTCCCTCCATGTCACTGCAAATGCTTCTCTCAGGTCACTCTTGACTTATTGCCCTCTATCGAGGTCCACGCCTCACTCCTATACGTCAGGGAAGGAATCACAATACTCTCATGCAGTGATTTCTTAACTTCCATACTGACCTCTCTATTTCTCATCACTGCTTCCGGTGAACCAACAACCTTCTTTCCCTGCTGTACCTTTTCAAACACTTCATCCCCAAAACTTTCATTCTTACTCATAACACTACCCAAGTACAGTCTTTCCTTATACTTCGACGGAGGTATGTTCCGCCAAAACCATGCGAAGTGTGATGCGTCGAAGTATGAAGTTAATTGTTTATGTGAAAAATTAAAAGTGTTCTGGAGGGACAGCTAGGTTACCTACCTAGCCCTTCTAAAAAAAAAAATCCTCAAACACAAGAAATACCTAACAAAATTAACTGAAGAGTATTTTTAGGTTACATTACATTGTAATTAGGTTCAGACTGGTTGATAATAACAGGTAAAAATAAAAAATGTATGCACGAGTACACAACTTATTGAAAAATTGACAAAAAATGAAAATCAAATGCAGGGGTTAGGTGAGGATATTCTTGTAAGGTATGTAAAGTTCTGTGCAGGGGGATGGGGGATTGTGACTAGGTGTGTGCATGCATGTGTTCGCGTGTGTTTGTGTTCTTACCTTACCTAATTGTTCTTACCTAATTGTATCTTTACAGGAATGAGTCAAGCTTGTACTGTCCCGTGTCTTAAACCATATTTATCGTACATATCCTTAAATTTGTGAATTGTTTTGGCACACACCATTTCATTCGGTAGTGCATTCCATTGATCAATTGCTCTGTTTGGGAAACTGAATTTCTTTATGTCTTTATCACCTCTCTTATGCAGTTTTTTGCAGTGTCCTCTTGCTGATGCTTCTCCATATGTTAAGTAATCATTTATGTCTATTTTCTCCTTTCCTGATATGCACTTATATAGCATTATCATGTCACCTCTTTTCCTTCTCTCCTGTAGTGTTGGTAGATTCAGTTTATTAAGTCTTTCTTCGTAGCTTAGGTCCCTTAAGCTTGGTATCCATCTTGTAGCGGCCCTTTGAACTTTTTCAATCTTGTATATATGCTTTTTGAGATGAGGACTCCAGACTACTGATGCATATTCCAGGGTTGGTCTATTGAATGATGTTATTATCCTTCTTAGCATGTCTTCATTTATGTATGTAAATGCTATTCTCATATTTGCAAGCAGTGTATACATGTTCCATACCTTCTCGCTGATGTGGTCAGCCGGAGATAGTCTGTTATTGATAATCACACCTAGGTCTTTCTCTCTTTCTGATGCGTATAGGGTTTTATTTCCTAACTTATAATCCCAATCAGGTCTTTTTCCACTTTTACCAAACTTGATTACATGACACTTGTCCACATTGAATTCCATTTGCCATGCACTACTCCATTCATGAAGTTTATTTAATTCTTCTTGTAGCTCCCTACAAGAGTCTGTGCTAGTAATTCTCCTTTGTATTTTTGCATCATCTGCAAACATATTCAGATAGCTCTCATTTCCAGTGTTACTGTTTATATAATTTATGTACACTAAAAACATGATTGGTGCCAGCACGGAGCCCTGTGGTACTCCACTAGTCACTTCTTTCCATGATGAGTAGTTTCCTCTTAGTACTGTCCTCATTTCTCTTTTTATGAGAAAGCCTTGCATCCAACAAAACAGTTTGCCTAGAATTCCTCCTTGATGGTACAGTTTCCATAAAAGTCTTTGGTGTGGTACTGTGTCAAAAGCTTTCTTGAAATCTAAATAGATACTGTCCACCCATCCTTCCCTTTCCTGTATTGTGTTTGTTACTCTGTCATAGTAGCTCAACAGATTAGTAACACATGATTTTCCTTTTCTGAAACCAAACTGTCTTTCTGTTATCATACTGTGTTCTTCTAGATGATTTACCCAAGCTTTTCTTATAAGTTTTTCTAATACCTTGCTTACGACACTGGTCAGTGATACTGGTCGGTAGTTGAGAGGATTTTGTCTATTTCCTTTCTTGAATAAGGGGACTACATTTGCTTTTTTCCAAATATCAGGTAGTTTCCCTTGACTCAAGGATTTCTTGAAAATTAAAAATAATGGTTTACTTAACTCCTTTGCACATTCTCGTAATACCCAACATGAAATTTCATCAGGACCACTTGCTTTTCCTCTGTCTAATCCACTTAACTCCTCCTGTATTACTTTTTCTGCTATTTGTATATCTGGTAGTATGTGTGGACATGCATGTTCCACATAGTCCCTCTCAAAATTTTTTTCTTCTGTAAAAACTAATTGGAAATTCTTATTTAGTGCTTCACAAATATCTTTCTCTTGTGTATAAGTGATTCCCTCGTCCGTAATGGATTGTGTTATATCTTTTACTTTGGTTTTGCTTCTGATATAGCTGTAAAACAGCTTTGGTTGATCACTACTTTTATTTATTATATCCTCCTCAAACTGTTTTTGGGCTTCCCTCCTTGTTCTTGTATAGTCGTTTCTTGCCTGTTTGTAATTATTATACGGCCTTTCACTATTGTGTCTTCTGTATCTATTCCACAACAAATCTCTTCTTTCTTTTGATTTTTTACATTCTGTGTTGAACCATTTCAGTATTTTCTTATCTGCTTCTTTGTGCTGTGGGATGTACTTCTGGATTCCTATTTCATAAAATTCACAAAATTTTTTATATACAGCATTTAAATCTTGTCCTCTAAGCTCATTTTCCCAATCAATTTCTAAGAAATACTTCTTTAGGTCTTGATAATTTCCCATTTTATAGTTTAGGCTCTCTTTGTAACTGTCATTGCTGTTTACTATGTCATATGCTATCCTGAAGTTATAATTTAGTACTGCATGATTGCTTTTGCCGAGTGGAGGGTGATATATTAAACTGTCAATGTCATTTTCTTGCCTAGTAAATATTAGATCTAGCACTGAAGGTACATCAAGTCCTCTTTTTCTGGTGGTTTCCCTCACATGTTGCATTAAGAAATACTCTTGTACGAGATCCAGGAGCTTTTGGTCCCAACAGCTTTCTTGGCTATTTATATCTAGAGTATTCCAATGTATATTTGTATTGAAGTCCCCAGTTAGTATAATTCTTTCCGATTTCTCTTCCATTTTAGGTAGCAATGATCTTATACTCTGAATTGTACTCTCTGCCAGATCCTCATATTCGTCTCTTTCCCGTGTGTTTGATCTGGGTGGCATGTACAAATTGACTACAATTACTTTACCTTCAGATGTGTCGATCTCTACTGCAATCAGTTCTACTTGTGATGGTATATCTAGGTTTATTTCCTTGACTTTTAGATTTTTCTTAGTTAGTATTATAATTCCTCCTCCTTTTTTTAAATTTCTGTCTCTTCTCCATATATTGTATTCCTCTAAGTTTAGTATGTCATTGGATATCCTTGGTGTTAATTTTGTCTCAGTTAGGCATATTATTTGTGGTTCATTTTCTCTGACATAATCATTCATCTCTAGTATGTGTGTGTGTGTATGTGTGTGAAGGGCATGTGAATTTCTGTGAGGGTGCATGGGGCTAGTCACTAGGTGACATGGGCCTTTCTGGGGAAGACCCATTACCATCATGTAGGCCAAATCCTGCTGTTGTTGGATCGCAAATGTAAACACCGCTCAGCTGATTCCTAGCACTTCTCCACATTCTTCCCACTTTTCCTCATATTTAGCCATGTCTAAGTAAGTAAGAATTATATGGTGGCTAATATTTAGTTAAATGTGCAAATACCTTCACAAAATTAAAGTACTCAAAATAAATGTGGTGAAGGCAGAAAAGTTCAAAGATTTACGAGCTAAATATTTCAGTGATAGTGTCAGCTTGTGAATGTAATGTGGCTGGTGTTACGATGACAAAAATGTTTGTATTGTCATTGCATATACTGAGCAGTAAATAATGAGTCATGCAGTTGCTTCTGTGCTTTCCATGTACTGTACAAGTAGACATTGTTTATCGCCATATTTGTTGGTGGTGAGCGAGCAGGAGCTAGATCAGCTGATACTAGGGGCATTCAATAAGTTTTGGCAACGGGGTAATAAAAGCAAAATTAATGGAGATACACATTTATTGAAGGTCACACTCCTTCAACATACTCCCCTCTAAGGTTTACACACTTCTGGAGCCGTGTCATCCACTTAACAAAGCACTCCGAGTACTCAGCAACAGGTATACTCTTCAGTTCTGAATTTATCCTCCTGGCAAGTCCTGTTCCATTCGAAAATGGATCCCAGCAAGTTTTTCTGACAACTTAGGGAATAGCCAAAAGTCACATGGTGCTGTCCTGACCTGGCACAAATCTTGAAACAAATGCCTCTGACAAAAAACTGTGGTGAGCCCTCTGCAGCGAAGGAACCATTCATCTTGATGAAGCTCGGAACCTGGCCAGAGAAGAACGTAAACAGTGGAGACACAACCAAAGCAAAGTTCTCTCAGCAAATCTGGACTTTATGTGCCGACTGTGTGACAGAGTTTACAGATCCAGAATTGATCTGCACTGTCACACATGTTGGCACCAAAGACTGAGAAACACACTTAGTGAGTACAGCAGCTGTCGTCATTTGTAGTAGAAGGACAACATTAAGTTAAGTAAGTTGTGATATAGTGATGCTAAGTATTTTGTAGAACTGAGAGGGGTCAGGGGAGTGGCTGAGTGATGTTACACAGGCTTTCCATATTTTTTTTTCTTTATGTTAAGTTTGCTGGCTGAGTTATTTAATTGGTGGGGTCTTGCGATGGTGTCTTGTGTGTGTGGGAGGGGGGAGTTGTGTGAGAGGGAGTTGCATTGTTTTATGAGGCAAACAGTCTCTGGTGTAAAGTTTGGATTGTAGTATCTTCTGTTGCCACGTGGAATATGGTATTCACTGCCTTAAGTATAGTGATAAAGTTCATAATATGCCTGGCAGTGTTGATGACAGGTGTGTTGTTTAGCACCTTCACCATATGTTGAGCACTGGTGTACCATTTGATGTATTCTCTCGTAGCACGTTGATACACCAATGGTACAATAATGAGTAATAATTTGTTTTCACTTTTTCATGTATTTCACCTTCATGAGTATTGACTGGACAGATTTTTTGTTGTTGATTCTACAGAAGAAAACATATTGAATAGGATAATGATATAAGAGTAGAGAAATGCTTATTTGTTAAGAGAATATATATCAGACTTCCAGTAGTGACTATTACATTTCATTTGAATGTCAAATAATAATATTAATTGCACAAAAACATTGAAAAACAACCCTGTCTTGCAGAACTAGAGCTATGAGATGCAAATACACTTTTCATGAAAATAAAAAAGTAAATTTATTAATGAAAAATATTTGTGATTTTTACAGGAAGCAAAAATGGAGTAAATACTCTTGTTTTGAACAATTCTACATTCACTTTGTTAGGAAACAAAACAAAACAAAAAAAAGTCCTGAATGTTTCTGGTTATTAGAAAATTTCATAATTATCATTCATTCATTGCCAGACGCCATGTATCCCAAACGGGGTGGCCAAGGGCTTAGAGTTAATTGTTTTACAGGGAGGGGCACTAATCCTCCACCAACCCCACTTGACACGTAGGGAGAATGTTATGCCAACAGCATCTGGTATTCCCAGGCGGTTACCCATCCAAGTACTAACTAGACCCAACGTTGCTTTAATTATAATTGATAATTAATTATAATATGTGGTAGGTGGGGGCGCACACCATCCACTCACTCGATGTAGTGCTGCTCTCGGGTGTCTGCCCTTTCCTCTCTTCCATCCTTCTTTCCTTCCATCCTCTTCTGTCTTTCGTTCCTTCATTCTTTCCTTGTCCTTCTGCCTATGGGTGACTTTACACTCCCTCTTCTGTCTTTCTTTCCTTCATTCTTTCCTTGTGCCTGTGGGTGACTCTACACTGAGTGACAAGCCAAATGGTTTCTTGTACACTAGGAAATTATCTACTACGCTGAGTGGTAACCATATAGCCAGATTTTGGCATCTGGTGGTTTAGTGGGTAATTATTGGGCTCCAGTCGGATTGAGCCGGTGAATGTTTATTTCCAAGGGGTGGTTGGGGTTGTTTGCTCATGTAATGGCACTCAGGGATGAGTGAGGCTGGTCACTCTCATCTTAAATGTCGAGACCAACTGCCTAGCCCCGGGCTCCTACACTCCTCATGGGGCAATGTAGGATTGGATGATGATGGATAGTACTTTTAATTATCCTTAGCTGGATATTGCCAATTACTATTACGGCATTCAATATACCCAGCTGTCACAATGCTTGTTTGTAAGAAACACTGTCTTCAGTGATGCAAAAACATTCAGAAGGCTGGTGAAGATATTAGAAGGAGGAAAAGGGAAGAAGAAATAAGATAATAATAAAAAAGGTAGTGTTGGACCTTTGCTTGGATTTCCTTTAACTACCTAAATAGCCAAGTGCCACCTGGAACTTCACGACAGGGAATGAGATGGTAACAAACCAAAGAGAACGGAAGAGCCAAGTAAGGGTGAGTGGAGACTGCGCTTCCTGGGCCAAATTAGTACACCACATCAGTGATCCATTGTTGCTGCATCACATGATACGAGAAGAAAAATATCAGGATACCACATATTGGGCCATCACTGACACACTACTGTACTTTTATGAAGGCATGTCGCTCATTGGGACTCAGTGAAGCGACATACCTTCTCTCGCTATGACAGCTCATGCAGACTGGTGGGAGAGCGTTCTGAAGTGAATCGCGGCCTTGGAGAGAACTCATACTGCGCAAAGGCGGGTAATGTGGTAGTGTTCGGAAGTGTTCTGTTTCGTTAATGAATTTTGCCCAGTCTGCTTTCCTGTAGTTTGTTTAAGTGATGTGTGATCACTGGTTTGGAATGTACTGTATTCTTGAGGTAACAATGATAGGGTAGTGGTCTGAAGGGTGTTTGGGTTCTGTCCTCGAGATGGTGGTGTGTGAAAGTCTGGGTGAACAGAATGTGGTGTTTCGGTAGGAGGGTGAGCAGAATGTTTGGTGTGCGATAGAGGTGTATTGTGATGTGTCATTGGGAATGTACACATTGATGAACTGCCGTGCAGTTTGAGGCCTCAGTGGTTGTTTTCATGGTGTTCTTACCAGACATTGCTTTTAAAGTTCTCAGCAGTGATAGAATTAGGTGCATGTGTTAGGTGGAGGAGTTGAGTATTGTACTGTACTGTATTGCACTTGTAAATCATAGTAGTTATCTTGGGAGTGCTGCTGCTGTTCATTAACTACAATTTGTCTTGCTGAGTAGACCCATCAATCACAGGCAAGCAACTGCTTCTGTGGTCCATCCTGCAGGTACAGTACAGCACATAGACCATGTAGGGAACCTGTGCCATGTTGTGGTAGACAGTGTCTTGCCAGTGTTAGACCAGAGTCCTCTCTAATATAGAGATTCAGACAAATATGAGGAAGTGTAGCTCCTGAGTGGACACTGCAGCTACTTTGCTCCACCGAGTGTACAGAGTGCCGCCATGTGTAGGCCCTTTGTCAGTGCCAGTAGGACTGTTAACCCCTTAACCGCGGGTATTGTTTTGGTCTGACTGTCCTCTCCCGCGGGGGTTTCAGCCAAATGTAAACAAACCTTTAAACCTTAATAACTCTGCACAGAATAAAGCTAGAGAAAAAAATAAGGTACCATTAGAAAGTACAAACCTTCAGCTTTCCATTGATGTAGGTTTCATGACTTCGTTGACTTTCACAGGACGGGGAGAGCCGTTAGAAGTGAGGGGTGTGAAATAACTATTTTACGCCCCACACACCAGTACCAAATGCCAACCACTCTCTCATAATAGTAATATAAACATATATGAACACTGTACATACGATAAACACCCACTCTGTGTTCACTGAGGTAGGTAAAAGGCACTTCACTGCGGCTGCGCCCGCTCTTCACTGCGGCTGCGCCTCACTTCACTGCGGCGGCACCCGCTCACTGACGTTTCCTGCGATCTTTTCATTATTTCTAACTTCTATTATTATTTTACATATAATATGGGCAATGTACATTATATTTACAATGCACTTATTACTATATTGCGTCACTGGCGCATCACAGAATTACATAAGTGCCGCAGAATTCCACAAGTGCCGCAGATTCTCTTATTACAATATCACTTATTATACTGGCCAATATTTCCTTTATTTTCTAGGCAAAATATCCCTTATTACTACATTATCCATTATACAATTATTGGCAAAGCTCGTCACTGTCGCATCACTATATATCACTGTCACTTTCAGTATTTACTCAGAGAGTGGTACTCGGCAAAGCACGGAGTTACACATAGAGCGACTTGGCATTCAAGGCACTGGTGTGTGCTCATTTTTCTCGTCGTAGGCCTTCGTGTGGTGGTTGAACATACTCTGCAGCGGCCCTGTGACAACCTGCCGCCTGCTTTAGGAGGCAATTTCACAAGCTGGTGCCGGCTCATGTAATTGCGACACTCAAGACGGTCAGGTTGTGTGTCAGAGTGTCGCCTCGGGATCAATGCCGTCACCTGACCAAATCGTTCAAGTAGCTGCTGAACGACAGTCTTGGAAAACTGTCTCAGTGATGGTTGCCTTATGCCCCCGACTTGTGTCTTGTAAAGAATGAAGGCATTGAGCATGCACATATCGAGCATGTGCAGGCAAGCCTTCCTGTACCATCGGGTGTTTCTCCTGAGACAGTCTATTTCGCCAATCATCATATCAGACTTATCAACGAGTCTCATATTTACATTATAATCAATGACGGCATCAGGCTTCATGATTGGCTCTCCCGTCCTGTAGCTGACCTTCCCAGTTCTCTTCATTTCCCCCTTGTGGATGGTGCTGATCATATTGACAACCTTCTTGTCATGCCACCTGATCGCAAGAAGCTTTTCTGACTTCTTCAGGTGAACATCTCCCCTGGATGATGATGATGCTTCGGGGAAACTAGGCCACTCTTTCCTATAGCTCCGTACAGTGCCAACAGTGCCAATGCCGTGTTCAGCAAGGTATTTGGAGAGTTTCGGTGCTGTGTAATAATTGTCTGTGTACAGCACATGATTACCACCAAAATACCTCTCCATCAGCACTTTTACAACGGAGCCAGAGAAGCCAAGGGGTCTTTCCTGTTCACATCCATTGTGCTAGCCGAGTAAATGACAAAATCCATTATATACCCCGTCTCACAGTCACACAGCACAAAGAACTTTATCCCAAAGCGGTGGCGTTTGCTGGGGATGTACTGCCTGAATTTGGAGATGTCCTCTGAACAATACCAGGGACTCGTCTATGACGACTTTCTGCATAGGCCTGAAAAATCGCATAAATCGATCCCTAATCTTGTTGAGGAAATCCCTCACTTTCCACAAAGGGTCAGTTTGGGACGGGTTGTCATTATCAGCGAAGTGCAGGTATCCAAGCAGCTGTCGGAACCGATCCCGTGACATATACTTCCCGAATATGGGGATAGTAGTTATGTCATCCACGAGCCAGTACTCCTCCAACTCATGTCTCTTTATATGGGGCATCAAAAACATGAGTGCAAAAAACATACAGCTCTCTGATCCCGACAGGCAACCACGACACTTGCTTTGGCGAGCCAATAGGTCCCAGCCCTTGTGCTGCACACTGAGTTGCATACCTATTGGTCTCATCGCTGACATGCTGCACAATTTCATCATCAAGGAAGGCCAGGAAGTAATCAACAAACTCATCACCTGCGTTGCATGGGAAGGCAGGCTGTATTCCAGCATTTGTCATATCAAACGGTGGATTGTGTGGCTGGAAATCTCCACCGTCAGTCCAAACAAATGCATCAACTTGCCCTGTGCGTGGTTCAGTGGCAGGGGCAGGTTGCATTTCACTCGCTTCCCCGTGAGAAGGAGCTGATGTAGAGGCAATGGGTGAGGCAGGAGGTGAGGCAGGAGGCAAGCGGGAGGTGGGTGAGGCAGGAGGCAACGGGGAGGGGGATGAGTGCGGGGGCGGTGAGTGGGGGGGTGGCGCGGGTGAGGGAACTGAGCGGGGGCAGGCGGGCGCTTCTGACCTGGTGCGTGGTGAAACTTGACCCTTTCTACCCCGCTTATCACCTCGCTTATCGCCCAGCTTTGCCCTCCAACTGCCACGCATCCCCTTTGTTCTAGGCCTGCCTGCACGGCCTGCACGGCCTGCCTTCCCTCGCTTTGCAGGCTTTGGTAATTCGTACTCCTCAGATGATGTAGACTGAGGAGAGGGCACGACAGATGATGATGATGATGACGTGAGGGCAATTGGGCTAGGGGAACGGGAAATTGATGGGAAATGCGTACTAGGGCCTGGTGTGAGAGACGTGAGCCTGCGCTTCACTCCCTTCCCACGTGCAATACCAGATTTACCCATAGGAGCCTTTCCTTTCCCAGAGTAAGTTGGGGGTGATGGGAGGGAATCAACACGATCACTTTCATCACTGTCACTATCAATGGAAAATGGTTCACCACCAATCACTGCCAAATCATCACTGCTTGCTGTGAGTGTGTCACTTTCACTGCCACAATCAAGAGTAGTACTTACTGTTTTGTCCAGCTCAGTTCTAATTTCAGGAGTGCTCAACCCCTTCTGCCTCGCCGTCGGCAGTTCCTTTACCGGTGTAGAGGTAGAGGGAACACTAGCACTAAACATTGTAGAGGAGGAAGCGAGCGACGATGAGTCGGGACGGAGCGCCATTATCACGCACAGAGCTGGACAGATACTGACTGACGCGGGTCAGGGCAGGGGTGGGGGGGGTCCCCTCGGGGTTGGAGGAGGGAGGTGTGGGATGGCTGGCGTGAAAGAACTCGACAGCTACTCTTGCGTGAGAATATTTGCGCGCCGGGAAAACGCGCGGTGTTCAAAATATTCACGATCATTCCAGAATGCCACCCGCGGTTTGGTCCAGTTTTGTCGCCGTCATTCTGGAATGACACCCGCGGTTAAGGGGTTAAAAAATGTTGATTTCTTGTTTGTGACTTGGGTTGACACTGTGTGACTGTATTTCTAATGTGGTGTCATTGTGGAAAAGTGATTGCATTGTCTTTGTTGTATCATTGTAAAAGGATGGATGTATGAAATGTAAGAGATGAGGCCTCCTCCACAGCTATCGGCTCTTTCTGTGTGGATGTGTGAGCAGTTTCAGATGTGGGGAATCTTGCCTGCATGTGAGCTTTGTTTCTTGTAGGAGTTCAGTTTGTATGTTGTGTTTGTGAAGGAAGTCCTCAATTTGTGGTGTTCTGGAGCGGGGGCCATTGACTCGATTATTATTTGTTTGTGTGTTTGAAGCTTTGTGCATGAAGTGTAGGTCTCTGTTTTAGATGTACAGTAGTGTTTGTGTGCAGGGATTGATTTGTGGTGGCAGTGGTTGTGTGAGTAGGGTGATTATTAGAGGGAGTGAGGGGAACTGTTTTTGGTGTGACAGGAGGAATATTGGTGGAGTTGCATCTGTCACATATCAATGTGCTGTGATGTTGTCTAATATTTTATACAGTAGGGCACTAGGTTTTGCAGCATCGAGTTTGGTGAAATGCACTTTTGCGGCAGCCATAAAATATTTCCGTGATTGAGCATTCATCACACACACACACACACACACACACACACACACACAGGGAGTCATCGGAGGTAGACGTCCGTCATCGGCACTCTGTACCAGACCAACACGGCCAGTGGCATTACCTAAATTAGTATCTTTGAATGAGTCAAGCTCTGTACCAGGTTAGACTAAATCATTTTTCATTATTAAAAGGAAAAGAAATAATAAGTTTAAATAAGACTGGTTCAAACAGAACAAAGAACCATGATGTGCTGAGTCAGCTGGGTTTGTTTAGACTACAGCAACACGGGGAAGGTGTACATTCTCTGTAAGTACATACTCTGTTCATTTAGTATTACAAAATGGATACATATTTCAGTAAAACAAATGTGAAAAAGAAAAGGGATAAAAGTAAAAAGCAAAATGATAATTTCTACCAAGAACTGGTTGAAGTGGAGACTCACAATAGACTGGTTGAATGTGTACACAAACTAGAAATGGCTTTCAAAAATGAAATTGATGAAATAAAGAAGCAAATGCACTTGCAAAAGGAAGAGATAGAAAAACTAGGAAGTGAGGCCAATAAGAAAGACACAACCATCAGTGAACTAACAGTGGAATTGAGTACACTTAGGAAAAAAGTGAGTGAAATGGCAAGTACAGTAGTCAATCACGAGAGTGTTATGGAAGAGTTAAAAAATAACACAGAGACAATTAGGCAAGCAAGCAGTCTTATGGACCAGAGCAATTATATTGAGGAGAACATAACACAGGTGAATGAAGCTGTGCAAAGATACAAAAATGATGTAGAAACCACGAATGCTGAAATGGTGAAAGTAAAGAAAGACTTAGAAACAAGGGTGGAGGAAAAAAGCATTAAAAAGGAAGTGAAAAGAATAATCCAAAACAATCCAAAGTTAGTCAGAGATTCAGTAGAGATAAATAAATCAATAGTAATCACTGGTATAGAAGAGGAAGAAGTTAAAAACAAGATCACTAGAGACAAAAAGGAGATGGCAAATGTAATGAGCTTACTGAAAGAAGTATCAGAGGAAATCTGTAGTAAAGACATACAGGAACACAAAAGGTTAGGGAAATACGAGAAAAGCAAGACAAGACCTCTAAAGGTGACTTTCCAGAGTGTAAACACTGTGGAAGAGATACTAAAAAATGCGAAGAATCTTATGGAAAAAGAGGAGTTCAAAAATGTATGCATAAAAAGATGCCTAACACAAGAGGAACTGGAATTACTGAAAGAGAAAAGGGAGGAAGCAAAAACAAAAAATGAGGGAAGATCAGAAGAGGAGAAGAGGAAATTTTTTTACAAAGTAATAGGATTGCAGGTACGAAAGTGGTACACAAACAGGATGGAAGAAAAAGGAGGAAGGTAGTAGAACCATGTCATGACAAGTATATAAACAAGATGGTAAAGTTGATGTACTCAAATGAGGATGGAATGGTATCTAAATTACTAGAGATGAATGATTATGTCAGAGAAAATGAACCACAAATAATATGCCTAACTGAGACAAAATTAACACCAAGGATATCCAATGACATACTAAACTTAGAGGAATACAATATATGGAGAAGAGACAGAAATTAAAAAAAAGGAGGAGGAATTATAATATTAACTAAGAAAAATCTAAAAGTCAAGAAAATAAACCTAGATATACCATCACAAGTAGAACTGATTGCAGTAGAGATCGACACATCTGAAGGTAAAGTAATGGTAGCCAATTTGTACATGCCACCCAGATCAAACACATGGGAAAGGGACGAATATGAGGACCTGGCAGAGAGTACAATTCAGAGTATAAGATCATTGCTACATAAAATGGAAGAGAAATCGGAAAGAATCATACTAACTGGGGACTTCAATACAAATATAAATTGGAATACTCTAGATATAAATAGCCAAGAAAGCTGTTGGGACCAAAAGCTCCTGGATCTCGTACAAGAATTTTTCTTAATGCAACATGTGAGGGAAACCACCAGAAAAAGAGGACTTGATGTACCTTCAGTGCTAGATCTAATATTTACTAGGCAAGAAAATGACGTTGACAGTTTAATATATCACCCTCCACTCGGCAAAAGCGATCATGCAGTACTAAATTATAACTTCAGGATAGCATATGACATAGTAAACAGCAATGACAGTTACAAAAAGAGCCTAAACTATAAAATGGGAAATTATCAAGACCTAAAGAAGTATTTCTTAGAAGTTGATTGGGAAAATGAGCTTAGAGGACAAGATTTAAATGCTGTATATAAAAATTTTTGTGAATTTTATGAAATAGGAGTCCAGAAGTACATCCCACAGCACAAAGAAGCAGATAAGAAAATACAGAAATGGTTCAATACAGAATGTAAAAAATCAAAAGTAAGAAGAGTTTTGTTGTGGAATAGATACAGAAGACACAATAGTGAAAGGCCGTATAATAATTACAAACAGGCAAGAAACGACTATACAAGAATAAGGAGGGAAGCCCAAAAACAGTTTGAGGAGGATATAATAAATAAAAGTAGTGATCAACCAAAGCTGTTTTACAGCTATATCAGAAGCAAAACCAAAGTAAAAGATATAATACAATCCATTACGGACGAGGGAATCACTTATACACAAGAGAAAGATATTTGTGAAGCACTAAATAAGAATTTCCAATTAGTTTTTACAGAAGAAAAAAATTTTGAGAGGGACTATGTGGAACATGCATGTCCACACATACTATCAAATATACAAATAGCAGAAAAAGTAATACAGGAGGAGTTAAGTAGATTAGACAGAGGAAAAGCAAGTGGTCCTGATGAAATTTCATGTTGAGTATTACGAGAATGTGCAAAGGAGTTAAGTAAACCATTATTTTTAAATTTTCAGAAATCCTTGAGTCAAGGGAAACTACCTGATATTTCGAAAAAAGCAAATATAGTCCCCTTATTCAAGAAAGGAAATAGAAAAAATCCTCTCAACTACCGACCAGTATCACTGACCAGTGTTGTAAGCAAGATATTAGAAAAACCTATAAGAAAAACTTGGATAAATCATCTAGAAGAACACAGTATGATAACAGAAAGACAGTTTGGTTTCAGAAAAGGAAAATCATGTGTTACTAATCTGTTGAGCTACTATGACAGAGTAACAAACACAATACAGGAAAGGGAAGGATGGGTGGACAGTATCTATTTAGATTTCAAGAAAGCTTTTGACACAGTACCACACCAAAGACTTTTATGGAAACTGTACCATCAAGGAAGAATTCGAGGCAAACTGTTTTGTTGGATGCAAGACTTTCTCATAAAAAGAGAAATGAGGACAGTACTAAGAGGAAACTACTCATCATGGAAAGAAGTGACTAGTGGAGTACCACAGGGTTCGGTGCTGGCACCAATCATGTTTTTAGTGTATATAAATGATATAAACAGTAACACTGGAAATGAGAGCTATCTGAATATGTTTGCAGACGATGCAAAAATACAAAGGAGAATTACTAGCACAAACTCTTGTAGGGAGCTACAAGAAGAATTAAATAAACTTCATGAATGGAGTAGTACATGGCAAATGGAATTCAATGTGGACAAGTGTCATGTAATCAAGTTTGGTAAAAGTGGAAAAAGACCTGATTGGGATTATATGTTAGGAAATAAAACCCTATACACATCAGAAAGAGAGAAAGACCTAGGTGAGATTATCAATAACAGACTATCTCCGGCTGACCACATCAGCGAGAAGGTACGGAACATGTATACACTGCTTGCAAATATGAGAATAGCATTCACATACATAAATGAAGACATGCTGAGAACGATAATAAGATTATTCATTAGACCAACCCTGGAATATGCATCAGTAGTCTGGAGTCCTCATCTCAAAAAGCATATAGACAAGATTGAAAAAGTTCAAAGGGCCGCTACAAGATGGATACCAAGCTTAAGGGACCTAAGCTACGAAGAAAAACTTAATAAACTGAATCTACCAACACTACAGGAGAGAAGGAAAAGAGGTGACATGATATAAGTGCATATCAGGAAAGGAGAAAATAGACATAAATGATTACTTAACATATGGAGAAGCATCAGCAAGAGGACACTGCAAAAAACTGCATAAGAAGAGAGGTGATAAAGACGTAAGGAAATTCAGTTTCCCAAACAGAGCAATTGATCAGTGGAATGCACTACCGAATGAAAAAGTGTGTGCCAAAACAATTCACAAATTTAAGGATATGTACGATAAATATGGTTTAAGACACGGGACAGTACGACCTTGACTCATTCCTGTAAAGATACAATTAGGTAAGAACAATTAGGTAAGGTAAAAACACACAAGATGATTATTTCTACCAAGAACTGGTTGAAATGGAGACTCATAATAAACTGGTAGAGCGTGTACACAGACTGGAGATGGCTTTCCAGAATGAAATTGATGAAATAAAGAAGCAGATTCACTTACAAAAGGAAGAAATAGAAAAACTAGGAAGGGAGGTCAACAAGAAAGACACAACCATCAGTGAACTAACAGTGGAAGTGAGTACACTTAGGAGGAAAATGAGTGAAATGGCGAGTACAGTAGTCAACCACGAGAGAATTATGGAAGAGTTCAAAAATCATACAGAGACAATTAGGCAAGTAAGCAGTCTGATAGACCAGAGCAGTGATATTGAGGAGAAGATAACACAGGTGAATGAAGCTGTGCAAAGCTACAAAAATGATGTTGAAACCACGAATGCTGAAATGGTGAAAGTAAAGAAAGACTTAGAAACAAGGGTGGAAGAAAAAAGCATTAAAAAGGAAGTGAAAAGAATAATCCAAAACAATCCAAAATTAGTCAGAGATTCAGTAGATATCATCAAATCTATAGTAATCATTGGTATAGAAGAGGAAGAAGTAAAAAACAAGATCTCAAGAGACAAAAAGGAGTTGGCAAATGTAATGAGCTTATTGAAAGAAGTATCAGAGGAAATCTGTAGTAAAGACATAAAGGAACACAAGAGGTTAGGGAAATACGAGAAAAGCAAGTCAAGACCTCTAAAGGTAACTTTCCAGAGTGTAAACACTGTGGAAGAGATACTAAAAAATGCAAAGAATCTTATGGAAAAAGAGGAGTTCAAAAATGTATGGATAAAAAGATGCCTAACACAAAAGGAACTGGAATTACTGAAAGAGAAGAGAGAGGAAGCAAAAACAAAAAATGAGGGAAGATCAGAATAGGAGAAGAATACATTTTTTTTACAAAGTAATAGGATTGCAGGTACGAAAGTGGTACATAAACAGGAGGGAATAAAAAGGAGGAAGGTAGTAGAACCAAGTCATGACAAGTATATAAACAAGATGATAAAGTTGATGTACTCAAATGTGGATGGAATGATATCTAAATTATTCGAGATGAATGATTATGTCAGAGAAAATGAACCACATATAATATGCCTAACTGAAACAAAATTAACACCAAGGATATCAAATGACATACTAAACTTAGAGGAATATAATACTGTATATGGAGAAGAGACAGAAATTTAAAAAAAGGAGGAGGAATTGTAATATTAACTAAGAAAAATCTAAAAGTCGATGAAATAAAACTAGATATACCCTCACAAATAGAACTGATTGCAGTAGAGATCAACACATGTGAAGGGAAAGTAATTGTAGCCAATTTGTACATGCCACCCAGATCAAACTCATGGGAATGAGACGAATACAAGGACCTGGCAGAAAGTACAATTCAGAGTTTAAGAGCATTACTACATAATATGGAAGAGAAATCGGAAAGAATTATACTAACTGGAGATTTTAATACAAATATGAATTGGAATACTCTAGATATAATAAGCCAAGAAAGCTGTTGGGACCAAAAGCTCCTGGATCTCGTGGAAGAGTTTTTCCTAACGCAACATGTGAGGGAAACCACCAGAAAAAGAGGACTCGATGTACCTTCAATGGTAGATCTCATATTTACTAGGCAAGAAAATGATATTGACAGTTTAATATATCACCCTCCACTTGGCAAGAGCGACCATGCAGTACTGAATTACAACTTCAGGATAGCATATGACATAGTTAACAGCAATGAAAGTTACAAAAAGGTCTAGACTATAAAAAGGGAAATTATCATGACCTAAAGAAGTATTTCCTAGAAGTTGATAGGGAAAATGAGCTTAGAGGACAAGATTTAAATGCTGTATATAAAAAATTCTGTGAATTTTATGAAATGGGAGTCCAGAAGTACATCCCACAGCACAAAGAAGCAGATAAGAAAATACAGAAATGGTTCAATACAGAATGTAAAAAATCAAAAGAAAGAAGAGATTTGTTGTGGAATAGATACAGAAGACACAATAGTGAAAGGGCATATAATAATTACAAACAGGCAAGAAACGATTATACAAGAGGGAAGCCCAAAAATAGTTTGAGGAGGATATCATAAATAAAAGTAGTGATCAACCGAAGCTATTTTACTGCTATATCAGAAGCAAAACCAAAGTAAAAGATATAATGCATTGCATTACAGACGAGGGAATCACCTATACACAAGAGAAAGATGTTTGTGAAGCACTAAGAATTTCCAATCAGTTTTTATAGAAGAAAAAAATTTTGAGAGGGACTATGTGGAACATAGATGCCCACACATACTACCAGATATACAAATATCAGAAAAAGTAATACAGGAGGAGTTAAGTAAATTAGACAGAGGAAAAGCAAATGGTCCTGATGAAATTTCATGTTGGGTGCTACGAGAATGTGAAAAGGAGTTAAGTAAACCATTATTTTTAATTTTCAAGAAATCCTTGAGTCAAGGGAAACTACCTGATATTTGGAAGAAAGCAAATATTGTCCCCTTATTCAAGAAAGGGAATAGACAAAATCCACTCAACTACCGACCAGTATCACTGACCAGTGTTGTAAGCAAGATATTAGAAAATCTTATAAGAAGAGCTTGGGTAAATCATCTAGAAGAACACAATATGGTAACAGAAAGACAGTTTGGTTTCAGAAAAGGAAAATCATGTGTTACTAATCTGTTGAGCTACTATGACAGAGTAACAAACACAATACAGGAAAGAGAAGGATGGGTGGACAGTATCTACAGTATTTAGATTTCAAGAAAGCATTTGACACAGTACCACACCAAAGACTTTTATGGAAATTGTACCATCAAGGAAGAATTCGAGGCAAACTGTTTTGTTGGATGCAAGATTTTCTCATAAAAAGAGAAATGAGAACAGTACTAAGGGAAAATTACTCATCATGGAAAGAAGTGACTAGTGGAGTACCACAGGGCTCAGTGCTGGCACCAATTATTTTTTTAGTGTATATAAATGATATAAACAGTAACACTGGAAATGAAAGCTATCTAAATATGTTTGCAGATGATGCAAAAATACAAAGGAGAATTACTAACACAGACTCTTGTACAGAGCTACAAGAAGAATTAAATAAACTTCATGAATGGAGTAATACATGGCAAATGGAATTCAGTGTGGACAAGTGTCATGTAATCAAGTTTGGTAAAAGTGGAAAAAGACCTGATTGGGATTATATGTTAGGAAATAAAACCCTACACACATGAGAAAGAGAGAAGGACCTAGGTGTGATTATTAATAACAGACCATCTCCGGCTGACCACATAAGTGAGAAGGTACGGAACATGTATACACTGCTTGCAAATATGAGAATAGCATTCATATACATAAATGAAGACATGCTAAGAAGGATAATAACATCATTCATCAGACCAACCTTGAAGTATGCATCAGTAGTCTGGAGTCCTCATCTCAAAAAACACATAGACAAGATTGAAAAAGTTCAAAGGGCCACTAGAAGATAGATACCAAGCTTAAGGGATCTAAGCTACGAAGAAAGACTAAATAAACTGAATCTACCAACACTACAGGAGAGAAGGAAAAGAAGTGGCATGATAATGCTATATAAGTGCATATCAGGAAAGGAGAAAATAGACATAAATGATTACTTAACATATGGAGAAGCATCAGCAAGAGGACACTGCAAAAAACTGCATAAGAAGAGAGGTGATAAAGACGTAAGGAAATTCAGTTTCCTAAACAGCAATTGATCAGTGGAATGCACTACCGAATGAAATAGTGTGTGCCAAAACAATTCACAAATTTAAGGATATGTACGATAAATATGGTTTAAGACATGGGACAGTACGAGCTTGACTCATTCCTGTAAAGATACAATTAGGTAAGGTAAGAACACACACACACACACACACACACACACACACACACACACGTGTTTTGATTTTTCGTCATAGCCATCACCGACACTCAGTTTTTGGCCCGTTTTCCCACACGTGTTCATTGTGTCAGCTAGTTGATTGTTACACTCTCTTGTCCTTGATTAGTAATTGACGGAAATGTCATCATGTGCTTCAAGTGGAGTCAGAGGTGGACTGCAAGATGGTGAAAAAACACCAGTATGATGACAAGTTAAAAAATATTATCGTGGCAGAAATGGAGGAAGGTGCAAATAGCTCTGAAATATGCAAAGTTTATAATGTGCAGAGTCAACTGTGGGTGGGATGAGAAAACAGGTGAGTGAACTTAAAAACAGTCAATGTTCGGATGTCCTGTACAGTATTCCCTCAATTATCTGACATAATAGAGCCAAAGGCATGTCCAGTTATTGGTTCTGTCTGGATAATGGACTTCTCCCCTGGCCCTCATTTGTTATAACCTAACATTGAAAGCCATTGTAAAAAGCTACTACAGTACGTTGTACAGCGCTTGTTCCTGTTGTTTATCGTTATTCTATCTGGTCAAGCAGACCTGTAAACCACAGCCAAGACATTACCTTTTACTCCCCAAACCTCACCCCCACAACAGCCTGGAGAGTGGTCAAAACCCTTGGCTCTGACCACCTCCTAATCATCATGACTACCAACAACAGAATCACCCCAGCTGGCCACAGACACACGTACACTAATTATAAGAGCCAACTTGGAGGCCTTCACAACTGAAACAGAACAACACTTTGAAACGTTAAACAGTACATCCATCATAAACATCAGCACCGCTGTGCACACTTTCTATACAGTTATTCAAAATGTAGACAAAAGACACATCCCTAGATGCAACAGGAAGAGAAACAACCCCAACTTCACACCAGAAATTCATGGCCTCATCAGTCAACGGGACACACTACAGTATGACGCTCCCAAACACCCCATATACAAGACACTGCACAACAAATACAAGAACACAACACTCAGATAAACAATGAAGTATCAGATCAACAAACACTAAATTGGAATAATTATCTCCAGACACTTGATCACAAAACAGACACCAGCAAACTCTACAAAATGCCAAACAGCATCACACTTTCCAACAGCAACACGAGACAATCACACGCTGCCATCACAACAACGGACTCCATACCCTCAAACAAACAGCAAGCAAACAGTCTCATCAAGCACTTTTCATATGTCAGCCATCTAAACCCCCATCACGATGATCGACGTGTCGTCCAACACAAGAGACAGTTCCCCACAGACCCAGACTTTGCACCTTTCACTAACAGCCAGACGAAGCACATCATTAGCAACCTTAAGCAATCATCGGCTTGTGGCGCAACAGCCTAAGCAATATACACCTCAGACATCTTGGACCACAAGGCATACAAGGCATACAAACGCTAACTGACGTACTGTATCAAACTAGAGCTGCTCACACAACATAATATCCAACATCTGGAAGCATGGCACTATCATCACTGTTCACAAACCCAACAAAAACCCCACGTTACCTTCCTCACACCGCCCCATCACACTCCTCTGCACCCCCACCAAAGTCACTGAACGACTGGTATTACACCTATACTCGGTTCCACGAAGTCTGACGCACTGATTTTGCCAGCCAAGGACAGGTAGATCTGGTAACACTGCGCGATACACTTGGGCGGTGATTGGTGGATTTCCGTTGTGTTTGAACATGCTCCTTGGTGACTTTGTATTTCAACCAAGGCCCTCATTGATTTGTTAGATACCGGAATATACAGATACAAATTAAAGCAATGATATCTTTAATGATAATTATGTGCCTTTTAAATTACTAGAAATAAACCTGAACGAAATGATAACAAAAAAGTAAGTAAAGTCGCGACTGGACGCATGCAGACAAGTCAGCGACTGATTTAAATTCATTTCATTATGTTTGATTTCGTTTATACTGCACGCGGTTTTATTATAGCAGCATATTTCAACTATTATTTTCTCATGGAGTTTGCTTTTATCTTACTTTCCTTTCTTCCACCATTAACAAAAATTCGGTTCATTCTATAACGATGTAATCCATTACTTTCCCGGCTCTTTGTCGAGGGGGCAGAGATACATGCTTGAGGATGCACTGTGACCAGGGATAGGGTGTCCGTCTGTATGTTTGTCTCTTGTGATACAAAAATGTTAGGGAAAATCAAACACCAAACTTATTCATGTAAGAAATAGTTCTACTGAATCTGACTATGAATACAAACAAATGCAGATTTTTAAAGCTACTGTTACCTATGAAGGTAATGAAAATATGTATGTACGCTATATGTATTGAGAATGGAGTAGCATGTATTGGCCCTAGTGAGGTGTGTGTGTGTGTGTGTGTGTGTGTGTGCATGCTTACACAAATCATAATTATTAGAAGCTATCTAGAGTAAGGTTGTATATTAGTAGATGAGATAATGAAGGACATGGTGAAGACTGTAGACTGTGACACTGTGTAGTAGTGGTGGGAAAAACATTCGTGCCTTCACAGGA
This sequence comes from Coenobita brevimanus, assembly GCF_032717465.1. Taxonomy (NCBI): domain Eukaryota; kingdom Metazoa; phylum Arthropoda; class Malacostraca; order Decapoda; family Coenobitidae; genus Coenobita; species Coenobita brevimanus. The sequence goes on along the minus strand of NC_137054.1, from coordinate 49,497,968 downwards.
CCTCGGGACCACCCTGCTATGGACGTCTGAATTCCCGCCACAGTCGCTGACTTGTCCGCATGCTTCCAGTTGCGACTTTACTTACTTTTTGTTATCACTGTCGTTCAGGTTTATCTCTAGTAATTTAAAAGGCACATAATTATCATTAAAGATATCATTGCTTTAATTTGTATCTGTATATTCTGGTATCTAAGAAATCAATGAGGGCCTTGTTTGCAATACAAAGTCACTTTGGAGCACGTTCAAACACAACGGAAATCCACCAATCACCGCCCGAGTGTATCACGCAGTGTTACCAGATCTACCTGTCCTCGGCTGGCAAAATCAGTGCGTCAGACTCCGTGGAACCAAGTATAGTTACATCTCATACCCCTAGCCTCATCACAACATGGTGTTAGGCAGCTGTGCTCCACAAACACTTCTTACAGACCTTACACAGAGAGTTTTTGATGGCATCAATTCAGCTAGGCCACCACACAGAACACTCCTAGTCACACTAGACATTAGCAAAGCTTTTGATGCCATCCCCTGTCACAACCTCACAAACAAAATATTCGACACAATCATGCACTATCGTTTCATCGTTTCATTTTTAAAGGCTCCAACATGCTTGCATGCGTCGGCCTTGGTCACCTAATGGCGGCTTTCCATGCTGTTTGATCCATTGCAGCCTCCCTGTTCAGTCCCTTAACCCTGAGGTCACACTTAATGACCTTGTCCCATGTCTTTCTTGGTCTACCCCTCATAACCCCACCCCCAATATTAACACTTCTCACCTTCCTCACCCAATTACCATCTCCCATCCTCTCCACATGTCCAACCCATTTCAATCTACTGTACTTCTCCTCATCACAACACCAATACACTCCAGTCCCATCCTGCCTCTCAGCTCTTCCATCGTAAACCCAGCCCCCCTGGACCTTGCACGCAGGGACGCACTACACATCCACCTAATCATTGTCATTTCTGTACGTCTGAGCCAACGAATAGCCTCTTCCTTCACTGCCCAAGTCTCACTACCATACAGCATTATACTCCTAACACATGCTGCATACAAACATCCCTTAGCACGTAGGGAGATCCTCTCAATGTCAGGAGAGGCAAGAGCTCCCTGAGCTTCTTCCAACCACTCCTCACCCTAGCCTCAGAGCTAGCTCCAGCCCTACCTCCAGCACACAACATGTCTCCCAAATAACAAAACTCTTCCACACACTCAAGAGATTCACCAGCAAGTTGAATCCTTTCACGTCTGACAATCTCCACCTGCTCTCCCCAACACGCTGTACACATAAAATCAGCATTATCTCGCAGTCTACCTCTGATACCAGTACATCTCTTGTGCACCCATTTATCACAAACACAGCACAAGATGGAATTACTTCCCACACCCTTGTGGCAAACTGCACATGGCAACTCTCCCTCATCTTTGACAGTACTGCCACCAACCCTAGATATCATCACTTTTGTTTTACCTGCATTTACCCTTAAACCCTTGTGCCCCATACCATTTCTCCACTTCCTAAACCTTTCCTCTACCTCACTTTCGCTTTCTCCAATCAACACCAAATCATCAGCATACAACAACTCCCACGGGAGTCCGTTTCTAAAGTCACGTGAAAGGGCTTCAAGTACCTTGATAAACAACATGGGACTCAAAACTGACCCCTGATGCACACCAACATTCACGGAAAACTCATCACTCAAATCTCCATTCACTCTTACCTGGGTGTGAGCACCCACATACATAGCCATAACCACCCTAACCAGCCACTCCTCCAAGCCAAGCTTTCTCATTGCCCACTTCACTACCTCTCTAGGGACTCTGTCAGAGGCCTTCTCCAAATCAACAAAAACAAAATAAAGATCCGTTCTCCTACCAATATATTTTTCCTGAAGCTGTCGAACAATGAATATGGCATCAGTGGATTGACTGAAACTAAATGGAAAGGTGAAAGGGTGAGAGAATGGGAATATGGTGTAGATATATGTGCGGGAGTCAGTGAGAATGAGAGGGCAAGAGAGGGAGTATGTCTGATGATAAGCAAGAAGTGGAAGGAGAATATAAGAGAGTATGGAACAGTGGTTCAAGGATTGTATGGGTGAGGATGAAAGTAGGTATACAAGCATGGGCGATTGTATGTGTGTATGCTCCAACAGAGGATCGAGTGGCAAGAGTGAAAGATGAGTTTTGGGCGAGAGTAGAAGCATGTATGGACAAGTTTGAGAGGAGCGAGAGAGTGCTGTTGATTGGAGACATGAATGGCAAAGTTGGGAATGTACGAGTGGATGGAGTGGTTGGTCAGTGGGGTGTGCCAGGTGATGTAGATGGGAATGGTAGTGCTTTGGTGGACATCTGTGCTGGTAAGGGGTTGGCAATAGCCAACACCTACTTTCGTCATAAGATGATCCACCGGTATACATGGAGAGTAATGAGGAGGATGGATGGTGAACTTGTTGAACGAAAGGCAATGATAGACTACGTGTGTGTGGATGAGCGAATGAGAAGACAAGTGTTGGATGCAAGGGTGTGGAGAGGGTGGGGGAATGGAGTCTCGGACCATCACTTAGTGATGGCCAAGGTAGAGCTGCAAAGAAAGTGGTTGAGGAGGCGAAGGGGAAGACAGGAGGAAGCAGCTCCTGTGAGAAGAGTGGAGAAATTGCAAGATAGTGAGAAAAGGACAGAGTATAAGAGCATAGTGGAAGAAAGATTGGGAAGGTATGAGATAGAGCAGATGGAAGGGGTGGAAGAAGTATGTAAGATATTCACGGAAGAGATAAGCGCAGCGTGTGAGGTGGTTTGTGGAGTGAGGAGGAGATGCAAGGGTGTGCAAGGGACAGCATGGTGGAATGATGAGGTGAAACGAGCTGTGGAACAAAAGAAGAAGGCATATGGTGAATGGTTGGCGAGTAGAGGTAGGGGAGAAGATGAGAGAGAGAAGAGAGAGGTATATGTGAGCAGGAGAAGGGAGGTTAAGAGACTGGTGAAGGAGAGTAAGAAGAAAGTGGATGAAGAGTTTGGGAGGAATCTGAGTGTGAAATGGAGGGAGAGTAAGAAATTGTTTTGGAAGGAGGTAAAGAAAGTAAGGCAGTGTGAAAGGGGAAATAGTAGGGGAGTGAAGGATAGGAATAATAGATTGTTGGTGGAGAAGAGAGAGAAATTGAGGAGATGGAAGGAGCACTTTGAGGATTTGTTGAATGTAGAGAGTGAGAGCAGTGTGAGTATAAGTGGCTGGGGAATGGCTGGGAGAAGAAGAGATGAGAGGAGGGAGGAAGAGATCAGTAGGTCGGAAGTAGTGGAAGCGATGAAGAAGATTAAGCTGGGAAAGGCCCCAGGAATTGATGGAGTGTGTGGTGAAATGCTTTGGTATGGGGGTGAGATTGTTGTGGAGTGGATATGGAAGTTGTGTAGATTGGCTTGGGAAGAGGGAAGGGTTCCAGAGGACTGGAAATCAGGTATAATTGTTCCTCTGTACAAAGGAAAGGGGAGAGAGAAGTATGTGGTAACCATAGGGGTATTTGCCTTCTTAGTGTGACTGGTAAAATATATGGTAGAATACTCATTGATAGGGTTAGGCATATGACAGAGGAGCTAGTTGGAGAAGAACAAGGGGGATTTAGGAAGGGAAAAGGGTGTGTAGATCAGATATTTGTTTAAGATGTTTAGTGGAGAAGTATCTAGAGAAGGGAAGGAAAGTGTATGCTGCCTTCATGGACTTGGAGAAAGCTTATGACAGAATAGATAGGCAAGGTATGTGGAAGGTATTAAGAATATATGGAGTGGAGGGGAAATTGTTGAGTGCTGTGAAGAGTATGTACGAGGGAGCTAGGGCTACAGTGCGAGTGGATGGTGAACTGAGTGAGTTCTTTGATCTCAATGTGGGACTGAAACAGGGTTGTGTAATGTCTCCATGGCTGTTTAATATATATATGGATGGGGTTGTAAAGGAGGTACAAGGTAGGGCAGTGGATGTGGGGGTGGCCCTAATGAATGAGGGTGAGATTTGGAAGCTTCCAGTGTTGCTGTTTGCTGATGATAGAGTATTGTTGAGTGAAGATGAATGGGAGTTGCAAGGTTTGGTGAATGAATTTGGGACAGTGTGTAGGAGGAGGGAGCTGAAAGTTAATGTAAACAAAAGTAAAGTTATGGTGTTTGAGAGGAATGAAGTCACAGAGTGTGCAGTGAGGTTGGATGGTGAGGATATGGAGAATGTGAGTGCATTCAAGTACTTGGGTAGTGTGATGAGTAAGGATGGAACTTTGGGGGATGAAGTACGTGAAAGGGTACAGCAGGGAAGGAAGGTTGTTGGTACACTGAAAGCAGTGATGAGAAATAGGGAGGTGAGTATGGAAGTTAAGAAGTCACTGCATGATGGTATTGTGATCCCTACCCTGACGTATGGAAGCGAGGCGTGGACATTGCAAGAGGGGAACAAGTCAAGACTGAGAGCAGTGGAAATGAGTTACTTGAGAGGAGCATGTGGAGTGACGTGGAGGGACAGGTTGACGAAAGAAGAAGTGAAGGAACGTTGTGGGGTAGATGTGGATGTGGTTGAAAAGATTAGGAGAAATACACTGAGGTGGTTTGGACATGTGGAGAGAATGGAGAATGAAAGACTGACTAAGAGGGTGTATGTAGGTGAGGTGGAGGGAGGGAGAGGGAGGGGTAGACCGAGGATGAGGTGGAGGGATGGAGTTGAGAGGTATATGAGGGAGGGGGGGATGAGTTGGGGGGAGGGAAGTCAAATGGTGGGTGACAGAGTGACTTGGAGGCGTTTTGTCTGCGGCCACCCTTTGTGGGATTAGGGCGTCGGGCTATAGATAGATAGATAGATAGATCAGTGGTCCCCCACTATCTATCTGTATATCTATTGCCAGACGCCTCAGTCCCGTTCGGGGTGGCCACAAACAAATCGCCTCCATGTTGCCCTGTCCCTCGCCATTTCACTGCCCTGCTCCCAACTCACACCCCCCTCTCTCATATACCTCTCCACTCCATCCCTCCATCTCATTCTCGGCCTCCCCCTCCCTCTCCTCTTCACTCACATACACCCTCCTTGTCAGTCTCTCACCTTCCTTCCTCTCCATATGGCCAAACCACCTCAGCATGTTCCTCCTAACGCTTCCTATCACATCCACATCCACACCACAACACTCCTTTATATCCTCATTTGTCAGCTTGTCTCTCCATGTGACTCCACAGGCTTCTCTTAAATAGCTCATTTCCACTGCCATCACTCTTGGCTTGTGTCCTTCCAACAAGGTCCAAGCTTCACTTCCATATGTTAGAGTTGGTATCACAATACTGTCATGCAGTAACTTTTTCACTTCCATGCTCACTTCCCTGTTTCTTATCACTGCTTTCAAGGAACCAGCAACCTTTCTTCCTTTTTGTACCCTTTCAAGCACTTCACCCGCCAAACTTCCATCCTTACTCATCACACTCCCCAAGTACTTAAATGTACTCACATTTTCCATTTCCTCACCATCCAACCTCACTGTACATTCACTGACATTGCCTCTCTCAAAGACCATCACTTTACTCTTCCCTACATTCACCTTTAGATTCCGTTTCTTACACACTCTCCCAGACTCATCCACCAAGCCTTGCATCTCCCCTTCGTCTTTACTTAACAACACAGTATCATCTGCAGACATCAATACAGAGAGTTTCCAAACACTACCCTCTCTCAGTAGGGCCACTGCAACATCCACTGCCCTACCTTGTATACCTCTTTTATTACCCATCCATATACAAATTGAACAACCATGGAGACATGACACATCCCTGTTTCAACCCAACCTTCAAAGAGAAAAATTCACTCAGTTCACCATCCACATGCACTGCAGCCTTAACACCATCATACATACTCTTCACAGCATTCAGCAACTTCCCATCTACTCCATATATTCTTAATACTTTCCACAATCCTTGTCTATCCACCCTGTCAAATGCTTTTTGCAAATCCATGAAGGCCACATACAACTTTCCTTTCTCTAGAAACTTTTCCTCTAAATATCTAAGAATGAATATCTGATCCACACAACCTCTTCCCTTCCTAAAGCCTCCTGGTTCTCCAACTAATTCCTCTGTTATTTCCCTAACCCTGTCAATAAATACCCTACCATACACTTCTTCTATTACACTAAGAAGACAAATGCCCCTATGATTACCACACACACTTCTTTTTCCTCTTTTCCTTTGTACAAGGGAATAATTATACCTGACTTCCAATCCTCTGGGACTCTACCTTCCTCCCAGGCCAATCTGCACATCTTCCACATCCATTCTACTACTATCTCTCCCCCATGCTTCAGCATTTCACCACACATTCCATCAGTTCCTGGGGCTTTCACCAATTTGACTTTCTTCATTGCCTCCATAACTTCTATCCTACTGATTTCTTCCAGTGTTCTCACCTCCCTCGTTCTCCCAGCCATTCCCCAGGCACTTATACTCACATTACTTCCATTCTCTGTGCACAATAACACAAAAAGATGGCTAGGATAACTACTTAGGAGGCAGGTGTGCACATGTAACATTTGCTTGTCAGTCACTGAACATCAGAAACTTAACAAACTGCATCCCCTAAGGATCTGTTTTGTCCTCTACTCTTTAACCTTTACATGCACGACATACCCTCACCCCACACACCACAGATACACATAGCTTCCTATGTGGACAACATAACAGTAACATGTACACACCTAAACACAAAACACAGCTGCACACATCCTCCAACCTTACCTCAACACACTACACTAATGGTTCACCACAGTCAGGCTTAAAATAGCCCCAGCCTAATCTGCAGTTACCTGTCTTACAAACTGGACAGCAGAACACAGTCACATTCCACTCCTCACCACAAACAACACTCCCCTACCACACACACACACACACATGGCCGAAAATGTAAACACTGAGGGACTCGAATTTCCAGGATTTGATAGAAATACTAATGTCATGGATCTGGTTAAAACATTGATTATGAGGATTAGTTAACTTGAAAAGAAAGTGGAGAATCTAATGTTAAAAGATGTGTCTGAGAATACGGCGATTACTATACAGAGTCTGATCCAGTCTAATGAGACAGCGAATGAAGAGATCAGAAATTTGAAGCGTGAAAATATCGAATTGAGGAGAAAACTAGAAGAGAGTACTAATAAAATGGAGAAGGTGAGCAGTGTATTGGAAGAGCATAAGGCAAAGTGGGCACACATAGAAGAAGAACAGAAAGAAGTGGGCACCTTATGAAAAATCATCCAGGAAGAAAGGGAAATGAACAAGATAAAATTGGAAGAAAATGTAGTGAAAATACTGAAGAAAAAAGAGAAAATAGTGAGAGAAACTGTAGAAAGGAACAGATGCGTGGTAATATTTCGAAACAGGGAGGAGGAAGGGAAGGTTAGATCCGTGAGACTCGAGAAAGACACGAACCTGGTGAGAGGAATATTATGCAAGATTTATTCCGAAGGAGACAAGTGGGTAAAAGAAATTGAGGAAGTAAGGAGGATAGGGCCTTATAAGAAAGAGGAAGCAAGACCAATGAGAGTCAAGCTGTCAGCAGAAAGTGTAGTAGATGATATACTTAAAGTGACCTGGAAATTAAGCAAAGAGGCAGGGATAGAAAATATTATAATAAGAAAAGATTTGAATGAAGAAGAAAGAGAAGTTTTAAAATCATTGAAGGAACAAGTAAGGGGAAAAAATGACAAGAGGACAGAGGAAGAATGTAATACTTTTCTTTGGAGAGATGGATATGAAAGTAAGGAAGTGGTATGTGAGGAAATAGAAGTGAAGGAAACTAAGGGGGATGGCTATGAAAGATCAGAAATTGAGGAAGTGGTACTGACGGAGAGAAGGAGAGAAGAGGGTACAAAAAACATCGAAAATAATTTGAAGGTGATATATACTAATGTTGATGGTTTAACATCGACAAGGCTTGAAATTAACGATTTCTTGAGAGAACATGAACCTGATGTCATGTGCTTTGTTGAGACCAAATTACGAGAAGATATTGATGTTCATTTGGGAGATGGTAAATACAAACTGTGGAGAAAAGACGGAAAAGAAAAAACGGTAGGAGGAGTGATGATAGCAGTGAACAACAACATAAATGTAGATACCGTGGAAATGGGAGAAGGCAGGGCTGAAGTGATATACAGTATATGAAATTAGAAACTGGAGAGAATATTAAGAGAGAAATGGCGGTAGTGTATGTTCCCCCTAAGACGAGAGCATGGAATGATGACGAATACCAGGAGATGTTGTCAGATATGGCTAGCTATTTACAAAAAATAATTGAGAGAAGCAATAATATAATTTTGGTGGGTGATTTTAACTGTAAAGAGGTGAACTGGGAGGAATGGTTACTACATGACAGTATTGTGATACCAACTCTAACGTATGGAAGTGAAGCTTGGACATTGTTGGAAGGACACAAGTCAAGAGTGAAAGCAGTGGAAATGAGTTATTGAAGAGGAGCCTGTGGAGTCACATGGAGAGACAGGCTGATGAATAAGGATATAAAGGAGCGTTGTGGTGTGGATGTGTATGTGATAAGAAGTGTTATGAGGAACACACTGAGGTGGTTTGGCCATGTGGAGAGGATGGAGAGCGAAAGACTGACGAAGAGAGTGTATGTGAGTGAGGTGGAGGAGGGAAGAGGGAGGGGGAGGCCGAGGATGAGATGGAGGGATGGGGTGGAGAGGTATATGAGAGAGGGTGGTGTGAGTTGGGAGCAGGGCAGTGAAATGGCGGGGGACAGGATGACGTGGAGGCGATTTGTTTGTGGCCACCCCAAACGGGATTGAGGCGTCTGGCAATAGATAGATAAATAGAATACAGTAATGTGATGACGCAATGGGTCAAAGAAGAGACACGGTTTCGAGGTGAGGACACACCAGCAAGGTTAGATTTACTCTTTACCAAAGAACCCGATGTAATAGAATTATTGAAATATTTCTGTCCTATAGGAAAAAGTGATCATGTGGTCATTGAGTTCCGGATGATAATAGGGAACGTCGAGCCATGAAACGAACTTCATAGACAGGGAAGATACAACTTTGGGAAAGCAGATTTTACAGGATTGAGAAACTTATTTGAAAATGCGGATTGGAGAAAATTCAGAGAAACAAGAGAGATACAGAGGAAGTGGGATATCTTTCTAGACCTCTATAATTTGGGAGTGGAAAAATTTTTACCAAGTGTAAGAGGGAAAGAAAATAGGAAAAAGGAGTGGTTTAATAGTAGGTGTATAATAGCAAAAAAAGAGAGAGATAAGGTATGGAACAACTGGAGAAAGAGAGGTAACAACAGAACAAAGGAAGAATATAAAAGAATAAGAAATGAATACACAAGAATACATAGAGAAGAAGAAAGGAATTTTGAAAAAGGTATAATAGACAAATGCAAGGATGAACCCAAGCTGTTTTATAGATTTGTTAATTGCAAACTGAAACAAAAGGAAGGAATCACCAAACTGAAAGTAAAAGGAATGGTCTATAAAGATGCAGCAATGCAAGCTGAAATAATGAACAAATGTTTCCAATCGGTTTCCCCTAATGAAAAAGAGTTTGTGGAAGGGGAGGGAGTGATTAGAAATGTATCGGTGATAAAAGATATAAAAATGGAGGTACAGGAAGTGTATAAATTACTGGAGACTCAAGATGTAAGGAAAGCCCCAGGACCTGATGGAATTTCTAATTGGGTACTGAAGGAATGCAGAGAACAACTGGCGGATAAAATTCACAGTTTAATCGTGTGTTCTCTGGAAGAGGGGAAAGTGCCTTGGGAATGGAAGAGGGCAAATGTGGTACCAATTTATAAGGGAGGAAACAGGGAAGAACCCCTGAATTATAGACCAGTGTCTCTAACCAGCATGGTTGCAAAATTGTGTGACAGAATCCTGAAAGACAGATGGATAAAATATCTAGAAGAGATGAATATTTTGGCTGAATGTCAGTTTGGATTCAGAAGTGGAAGGTCGTGTGTTTCTAACTTGTTGAGCTTTTACTCAAGAGTGATTGACATGGTACAGGAGAGAGATGGTTGGGTAGATTGTGTGTACTTATACTTGGAGAAGGCCTTTGACAAGGTACCTCATAAGAGACTAATGTGGAAACTAGAATATATAGGAGGACTGAAGGGGAACTTCTGGAATGGATGAGAGACTTTTTGAGAGACAGACAAATGAGGACAGTAATAAAGGATAGGATGTCTGGATGGAGAGAAGTAACAAGTGGAGTCCCTCAGGGCTCAGTGTTGGCGCCAGTAATGTTCCTGATTTACGTAAATGATATGGTAGATGGAGTGAACAGTTATGCAAGTCTGTTGGCTGATGATGTAAAGATCTTGAGGAAGGTAGAGGTTGAAGAGGATTGTAAAATGCTGGAGGAGGATCTGGATAGGGTACATGATTGGAGCCGGATGTGGGAAATGAAATTTAATGTAAAGAAATGTAAGATATTAGAAATTGGTAAAAGTACCAGGAGGCCATCACTGATTTATTTGTTGGGTAATGAAATAATCACAAATATGCAAGAAGAGAAAGATTTGGGAGTGCAGGTCCAAGATTGTTTGTCACCAGAAAAGCACATTAACAAGATAGTTGGAGAGACTTATAAACTCTTGACTAACATAAGAGTAGATGATGAAAAAATTGATAGTGGCCATGATCCGCCCCAGGTTAGAATATGCAGTGGTAGTGTGGTCCCTACACAAAAAGAAAGATATAAACAAGATTGAGAGAATACAAAGAACAGCAACGAAGATGGTCCCCAGTCTGGCAGACCTGTCATACAGAGAGAGGCTGGAAAGCTGGATTTGCCTTCCTTAGAGAAAGGAGAAAGAGGGAGACATGATTGCAGTGTTCAGGACCATGGTGGGAGTAGATAAAGTTGACAAAGAAGATCTGTTTTTATGGGATAAGAGAGCAACAAGAGGACACGGAATAAAATTGAAAAAGTCAAGCTGCTTGAAGGATATCAAGAAATATAGCTTTCCTTACAGAATTATAGACTTATGGAATAGCCTGGACAAAGAGATCGTCCTGTTTAAAAACTTAACGAGTTTAAAGCTAAATTTGACTTATTGAGAAACAGCGACGGAAACCCATGAGGATAGCACATTTCGTGTATATCACAATTAAGTATATTAGGTAAATACATAAGTATTTGGAATGACTTAGACGAAAAGGTGGTGCAGGAGAAAAACATTCATGTGTGTAAAGGTAGACTTGATAAATGTGGATATGGAGACAGGACAACACGAGCATTGCTCAATTCCTGTATACTACAAATAGGTAAATACAAATAGGTAAATCACACACACACACACACACACACACACACATGTACATGCAGGAGACAAGTGGGGATGGAGGAAAGTGGAGGGATGGGGAGGAAGAGGTGCCTGGCAGTGCTGAGTGTAGTGGGGGATGGAGCAAGGACCAGGAGAGCCTTGTGCACCACCACATATGCATTCATGTGTGCTTGTTTCAAACCTAAGGAGGGATCGGGTGTTTGGACTAGCGAATCAGCGGCCGTTAGGATTGTGGGAACGTTCCTTCATTTCTTTTGTTCGGTCTAACGAATCATCGGTTACTGATGCACCGGATCTCAGGATATGCCTGTACTCTGATCTGCCAATTTAAATGTATTTTCCCTAATGTTATCTTGGTCCATTGGTCAAGAAAAAAAAAAAATTTCATTGTGTACTGTACTTTATATTTTTTTTATTTTGTTGAAATTTGCAGGTGGTGGTCATGGAGTGCAACCTTTACTGTACAGGCGTCGGAAAAAAATTATTAGGTTAGGTTAGGTTAGGTTAGGTTATTGTAATTCCTAACCTAACCTAATTGTTTTTTTTTTGGTGGCCGTACGGCGAAGGTTACACTCCGTGACTACCACCCTGAAAATTTTAACAAGAAATAGAATTCGGTATAAATATATAAAATATAAACTGCTTAACGAAATTATATATTTTTTCTTGATCACTGGATCAGTATGATTAGGAAAAATACATTTAAATTGGGAGACTGGTACAGGACATCCGATTATTAACTACCAGTGGTGGGCAGCTCAAACAAAGAAGGACCTTGCTCAAGCGCAATGCGCAATCCACAGTTCACTACCTTACGCAGGCGCAAGTGCGCAATCTGGCAAATAAATAGCTTGCGCAGTGTCACAAAGCGCAAGCGCAAACCATTTGCTTATATTTGTGGGAATTTCTGTAAAATATTGATGTTTAATTAAAATAGCATACTTACTTTTATTTATTATTATAGTATTATTTTCTATTAATTGTAATTTGCGCAAGTGCACAATGTAATATTTAGCTTGTGCAGTGTCGCTAAGCGCTAGCACAAACCATTTGCATATATGTGTGGGAATAACTGTAAAATATTGAGATATTTTAATAAATTAGCATACTTACTTTTATTTATTATTATTCTATCTATCTATCCATTGCCAGATGCCTTAATCCCATAAGGGGTGGCCACTGGCCACAAACAAGCAACAAATTGCCTCCATGTCCCCCGCCATTTCACTGCCCTGTTCCCAGCTCACACCCCCCTCTCTCATATGCTTCTCCACTCCATCCCTTCATCTCATCCTTGGCCTCCCCCTCTCTCTTCCCATCTCCACCTCATTCACTTACACTCTTCTTGTTAGTCTCTCACTCTCCATCCTCTCCATATGACCAAATCACCTCAGTGTGTTTCTCCTAACGCTTCCTATCACATTCACATCCACACCACAACGATCCTTCACTTCCTCATTTGTCAGTCTGTCTCTCCATGTAACTGCACATGCTCCTCTCAAATAACTCATTTATTTTCACAACTCTCACTCTTGACTTCTGTCCCTCCAACAAGGTCAAAGCTTCACTTCCATACATTAGAGTTGGTATCACAATACTGTCATGTAGTAACTTTTTCACTTGCGAAGCAGAGGGACAGGGGAACAAAGGCTGTGATGTTGCCAGTTTTACTTTTATCTGCATTTTCGCAAAACGTTTTATTTAATAATTCATTATAGATATACAACAGCATATGTAACTCCTTACAAAAATCATTAAAACATATTATTTAAATCAAATATCCACAGCCTAATAAATTATCAGGCTGCGGATATTTGATTTAAATATGTTTTGATGATTTTTGTAAGGAATTGCTTATGCTGTTCTTAATAAATAATGTATTTTTAATTTATTTACTAATAATAATAATTTAAAAATTATTAAAATACATTATCTCTGTTGAAGCATTTTAAGAAATGCTATTACCCTCCATCCTTCCCGCCTCCCTCCAGCCCTCGCAACCCGCCCGAGCCTCCCCCATCCCTCGTCCAGACATACGGCAAATTCTCAATTCCCAAGACCACCTGTCCCTTTTATTGCACAGTGCGCAATCCACAGGACAGGTGCGCAAGGCAGGTGTGCAAGCGCAAATATAGTTGTGCAAGTGCAACTAAATTTGTGCTTGTGCACCTGCCTTTTCATGTGCGAAAGTGCAATATTGCGCATGGTCTCGTGCAGTGCGCAATATGCAAATGATATTCACTGGAGCGCAACGGTGCACAACTGTGCTTTGCACAAGTGTTTGCGCACCTGCCCAGCACCGTTAACCACCAATCCAGCCCTTGCAAAGAAGTTTTTCGAACCAGGCATCAGAGGTAGATGAGCGAAAACAGTGACTGAGTACAGTTGAGTTATGCTAGTGGTTGAACATTATTTGTTACAGTGGATGAATAGTAGGACCTGGGAAGGCGTTAGTGTGTCAGGGCCCGAAATTCAAGACCAGGCCTGTTTTATGATGCGGTTGCAAAGAAACGTAACATTGTGTCACCCCCAGAGTTCACTGCTTCGTGGGGTTGACTACAGAGATTAAAAGGCACGTTAATAGCAACATTGCAAGTAACTTTAAGACATATTTAAAGTAGGAAACACACTAGGGGGGTGAGTTTTCTTATGGACCCTGTCCATATTAGCCTATTTCCCATAAGATCAATGCCCCAACTTTGACGGCACTCTTCACTGTACTTATTAGCGCAAAATCTGGTGCCTTACTGTAAATATAGTGCATGTGATGGATTGGGAACAAACTGGGCAAATGTATCACGTTTAGAGACCAGAAGTACTCTCAGTGTCAGCGGAAAGAGTGAAAAGGAAGATCACGCCCAGAGTCATTTCCCAGTGTATAAAGAATGACATAATAAGCAGCTGCCTTCAGGCAGTCCCCCCCCCCCTCCAAATCCCACCATACCTTACAAAACTACCATTGATCTATCTATCTATCTATTGCCAGATGCCTCAATCCTGTTTGGGGTGGCCACAAACAAATCGCCTCCAAGTCGCCCTGTCCCCCGCCATTTCACTGCCCTGCTCCCAACTCACACCCCCCTCTCTCATATACCTCTCCACCCCATCCCTCCATCCCATCCTCGGCCTCCCCCTCCCTCTCCCCCCCTCCACCCCACTCACATACACTGTCTTCGTCAGTCTTTCCCCCTCCATCATCTCCACATGGCCAAACCACCTCAGTGTGTTCCTCATAACGCTTCCTATCACATCCACATCCACACCACAACGCTCCTTAATATCCTCATTCGTCAGCCTGTCTCTCCACGTGACTCCACAGGCTCCTCTTAAATAACTAATTTCCACTGCTCTCACTCTTGACTTGTGTCCTTCCAACAATGTCCAAGCTTCACTTCCGTACGTTAGAGTTGGTATCACAATACTGTCATGTAGTAAGTTTTTCACTTCCATGCTCACTTCCCTGTTTCTTATCACTGCTTTCAAAGAACCAGCAACCTTTCTTCCCTGCTGTACCCTTTCAAGCACTTCACCCTCCAAACCTCCATCCTTACTCATCACACTACCCAAGTACTTAAACGTACTCACATTTTCCGATTCCTCACCATCCAACCTCGCTGTACATTCACTAACTTCACCTCTCTCAAAGACCATCACTTTACTCTTCCCTACATTCACCTTTAGATTCCGTTTCTTACACACTCTCTCAAACTCATCCACCAAGCCTTGCAGCTCCCCTTCGTCTTCACTCAACAACACAATATCATCTGCAAACAACAGTACAGGGAGTTTCCAAACACTATCCTCTCTCACCAGGGCCACTGCAACATCCACTGCCCTACCTTGTACCTCTTTTATTACCCCATCCATGTACAGATTGAACAACCATGGAGACATGACACATCCCTGTTTCAACCCAACTTTCAGAGAGAAAAATTCACTTAGTTCACCATCCACACACACTGCAGCCTTAGCACCATCGTACATACTCTTCACAGCATTCAACAACTTCCCATCTACTCCATATATTCTTAACACATTCCACAATCCTTGTCCATCCACCCTGTCATATGCTTTCTCCAAATCCATGAAAGCTGCATACAACTTCTTTCCCTTCTCTAGACACTTTTCCACTAAAGATCTAAGAATGAATATCTGATCTACACAATGTCTTCCCTTCCTAAAGCCTCCCTGTTCTTCTCCAACTAATTTCTCTGTTCTTTCTCTAACTCTGTCTATAAGTATCCTACCATACACTTTTCCTATTGTACTAAGAAGACAAATGCCCCTATGATTACCACACACTTCTTTTTCCCCTTTTCCTTTGTACAAGGGAATAATTATACCTGACTTCCAATCCTCCGGGACTCTACCTTCCTCCCAGGCCAATCTGCACATCTTCCACATCCATTCTACTACTATCTCTCCCCCATGCTTCAGCATTTCACCACACACTCCATCAATTCCTGGGGCTTTCCCCGATTTAACTTTCTTCATTGCTTCCACAACCTCTATCCTACTGATTTCTTCCTGTCTTCTCACCTCCCTCCTTCTCCCAGCCATTCCCCAGCCACTTATACTCGCATTACCATTGATGTTTCATTTTTATAAATACACTCATGTCCCTAGCATGGTTATAGTACATTTTCTTTGTGAAAAATACAAGCTGGAATGGAAGATGTTTACCACACTTGCACATCATGTTGACAGTGAACTGAAATAATTTCAGAGAGATTCAAGGGAGCCATCTGAGATGCTAATTGGTTGAAATAATGAGGAACCACTGTGACTGGCATCATCAGCCTAACTTTGGGAAGGCCATGTGATGGCAGCACCAGTGGTCACCATCCCCTACTCAGGAATGCTGCAGACCTTCATTTTATGATGAACTGGTATGCGATGCATCACTTTTAAAAGTCGCTGACACACAGCAGTCATATATTTGTTCCAAGGTGGCCTTTGAACTTTGTTATTATTGGGATTGTAAGTTTCAGTGGTTGAACTATGGTGTGGTGTTGGAGTTCAAGCAACAAATGAAGTCCAGTGAACTGAAATAACTACCAGTTGAAGCGAGTTGGAAGCTTATTGTTAGAGTTTGTTGGATGGGTTACCCATGACCAGTAATGTATGTACATTGAACCCATGTTATAATTGATGTTATGCAGTCAGTCGTTATGCAGTGGATTTTTTCAAAAATATCCTGATCATAAAACAAGGATGTGCTGTAAAAGTTGGTGCTGTGTGACTCCTTAGAATTTCTGTTCATAATTTTGTTAATACATATAAAATTTTGAGGATTTTTCTCTACAGAAAAGTTACCAGAAGTGACTAAGATGCAAGCAGAAATCAGTTGAAACTTGTAAAGAAATATCCAGCCACCTATAGCAGGACATTTTGGCCCCAGGTATGCACTGCATTTTAGAAATTTTGCATTACAGAAACATCAGAGACTATGGAAAAAAGGAAATTTGCGTCCAGCTTTCCCCAGTGTCACCCCTAATGACCTCATAAGCTTTCCTTAACCTCCCCAGATTATTCTGAAAATTATTATTCTCCAATTCATCACCATCACCTCCCCCCCCCCCTCTGAAAACTATTATTCTCCAATTCATCACCATCACCTCCCCCCCCCCCCCCCATCAGGAGTGTAGGAGCCTGGGGCTAGGCTACTCAGTCCCAGGATTTAAAGTATGGGTGACTAGCCTTACTCATCTCGGGCATTATGTGAGCAACAAACCCTAACCATTCTTCACATGGAAACCCTTGTAGGCTCCATCTGATTGGAACATCTTGGAACATCTGAATCCACTAGAGCACCAGGTGTCATGCGGTTATACGGTTACCAGCCAGCACAGTACAATAAATGGTTGCCTTGATTACAGTGATAGAAGACATGCTTGGTGGGAGAAATGAGGGGTAGACATTCAAGGTTGACTCCAGGTGACAAAGTAAAGTTGAGGACAGACTTGTCAAACTGGAAGGGGATTTGCCCATTGTTACCATGAGTCTTTCTTAGGTTGAGTGAGCTATAGAGGTTGCCGAAATAATATGAATACGGTAATCTCTCAAATATCTGGCGTAATTCAGCCAACCCCTGTGCCAGATATTGTAGAACACTGGACACTATGTAGATACCCGCAGTTGGCTATCCATTCGGCATTGAGCTGAATAATGTGCCACTACCCTAGGCTATCCATTAGACCCTCTGTCCTAAAAACTTTTCAACGATATTACCCATGAGTAAATGATTAAAATCAAGCATAAAATACAGTGAGCAGTAATGCAGCACATAATATAATCATACTGAGCTTACCTAGTTTTGGAGGGTGGATATGCACAGATATGTCATCACTATGCAGTAGTCAGATCACTAGGACATGGAACACTGAAGGGTCATAAGGTTAGTCACAGCACTGCAGCAATAAGTGAAGCATGGGAAGCCACAGATTATGTCACAGCACTAGGGAAAGAGGGAGGGGGAGGCCGAGGATGAGATGGAGGGATGGGGTGGAGAGGTAAATGAGAGAGGGGGGGTGTGAGTTGGGAACAGAGCAGTGAAATGGCAGGGGACAGGGCAACTTGGAGGTGATTTGTTTGTGGCCACCCCAAACGGGATTGAGGCGTCTGGCAGTAGATAGATAGACTAGGGATTGGCCACAGTGTGGGTCACAAATGCAGAGCACACAGGTACGTTCTTACTGCATGGTGCCCATGGGAGAGAATGAAAGAGCAACAGTAGGCTTGGAGTGTCAGTTGGGCCGCTCCTGCAATGCAGTGTGATTGGCTGGCACATTGCAGGTTCTGCCCGTGCACTGATTGGGTCCCGTGTCTGAGCTGGATGATACATCTCACCTTCGGAAAGTGCATAGTACTGCTGATTGCATCCCTTTTCTGAGCCAGATATTATCTAATTTTGCCAAATACTGTTTCAGTAGAGCCAAACAATAAGCACCAGACAATGTTTTGGGCAGGATATTGCAACAATGAATAATTGAAAGGTTATACTGTCATTCCTTGATGTACGATCAGCCGATTTACGATTTCCTTGTGTTTACGATGTATGCATACTTTGTCAATCCCGCGAGATTCAATCTGATAATTTTCATGTACAGATCAACCGCATATCAGCAAGCCAGCCACACACATCACGACAGTCACTTGTCTGAGTCAAGATGGCGATGTTGTGTTCATCATGTGCTGAACACTGTTTGAGCTCATCTGCTCACAGCCAAAACTCCCGCCATCCCCTCAGTTGCCCGTGTGAAGGTCCAGTGATTGTGTGCTCTCCAAATTCCCTTGTGAAACTTTGCATCAAATTGTTTGAAAATCAAATCATTTTGTTCCATAAGAAGCAATGTATTTTGCATTAATCCATACATAAAACCTTTAAAATAAAGAAATTTACCCTGTAGATGATATAAATGATAATTTAACTGCATCTTACCTGTACTGAGGAGAGCTGATGGCTTAAGTGGATGGATGTGAAGAGGAGGAGGAGGAGGGGTGTTAGTTTTTGGAAGGGGAGTCACCTTCCATGAAAACTGTAGGTAACTGCCCTTCTGGTGTTTTTTCTCTTTTCTGTCTCTTTGTATGAGGAGATTCTTGGAATTGGGGAGATGCTTGGGACTGGGGAGATGCTTGGGGCTCTGGGGAGATGCTTGGGATTGGGGCATTGCGTATTGGTTGTACATTGATTATATACAATTTTCTGACGAAAATACATAATTTAACACAAAGTTTAATGGAACCTGTATGACTGATGCATAGCTGGAGAAGGACTGGTGACCACATGGCACCTATGACGCCGCGTCTCTTAGTGCAAATAGCGGGTCGCCGTATGAAAACTGGAGCGATTTTTGGGTGAAAAAGCTGTATGAAAATCGAGTCGTACGAGTAGAGAGGCGTATGAATTCTGGGGTTCCGCTGTAAAACAAAGTGGTACCAAGAGTCTCCCACTTTATTTTATTTTATAATACACAGCGAGATTTACGTCTGAATGAATTTTTCTTAATGTGCAGTGAATACTTCTCAGAATATTCTTAAATTGGAAAGGTCAAATTTTGGCACTGAGGTACCAAAATAACACTTCCACCTGGTGGTGTGTGTGGCTGATGACCATTCAGATTATCATGTAATGAAGTTGCACAGTGTTTGAAAGCACTTTATTTGAACTGTTTGTTTTGTGTTACAGTACATACATTTTACTTAGATCCTTATTTTGTGGACCTGACCACCAAGCATTGAACAATAAATAAATTGTGTAATAGAAACATGCATTAATTGGCAGACAGACTGCAAAGTCCAAGTTGAAACTCACACATTGTTACCAGTCTTATTTCACATCTCAGATTTTCTTGCTGAAAGTTTCCATCAACTGTTGGAAAGTAGCTGGTTTTGTCACTTGGTTTAGCTACCAGTCCATAGAAAAAAATCAACTTTATGACCTACCTCAGTATTGGGATTCCTTTAAAAGAAAGCATGATATCATTTGACTGACTGATCGATGAATGGGTAATTGATGCATGGAACACAATTGTGTGCTCTCGTTGTTTATTTTTTTCTGCCTTTCTTTCCTTCATTCTTTCCTCTTCCTTCTGTCAGTGGGTGACTCTACACTGAGTGACAAGCCAAATGGTTTCCTGTACACCTGGAAATCATTTACTACACTGCATGGTAACCATATAACCAAACTATGGCACCTGGTGGTTTAGTGGGTAATTTAGGTGCTCCAGCCGGATTGAGCCTGTGTAGGTTTATATCCAAGGGATTGTTGGGGTTTATTGCTCACATAATGCCACTCAGGGATAAGTCAGGCTGGACACTCTCATCTTAAATGTCAGGACCAACTTGCTTAGCCCCGGGCTCCAACGCTCCTCATGCGGCAACACTGGATTGGATAATGATGATGATGATGATATATTTATTTAATTTATTTTTTGGGGATGAGTTGGGATGGGAGGGATGTATCATAATATGTCAGTATGATGAACACCGGATTATAGGCCTATAAATTCTTCGGCGTAATTAATCATGACCCTTTTTTCCAGCGTCGGAGGTAGCTAGGTGAGAGTTGAAGAGCCAAGAATCATCATCATCTACACTCATTACTTCAGGCACTTGCTGTTCCTTGTTGACAAGAGCAAGTTCAAAACTGAGCACCAACATCATTTAATCATGTACCTGCACAGCACATCATGCTCGCCAGGGCCCATTGTAAAGAGAGACGCTCACCATCATCCGAGACTTTCATTCACCTTCCATACGTCAGCCCTCAGAAGAAGCACGAATGTTGCCCTGTTTATTGTCCCTTTTTGTGCCAAGTGGTTTTGAAGGAATGAAAAATTGTATCTTATGTATAATAGAAGTTATAGATCTACAGTACTGCATATGAAAAGGAGTGCTGTAATTGCATATAGGTAGATGCAGTTTCTGACTATTCATTGGAAATTTTTTATATTTGGATTCCTTAAATTTTGAATATAGAAATGTACAGGTATGAGCATAAATGTACAATACGCACCCTGATATACTATACCTGCGAGTACTGTTTTAATGGTTAATTTTAGGCTAGTGGGTACAATAGCATGTACAGTACGGTAATTGATGTGTATATACACCAGTAAGGCAAGTACAGTACATGCACACATATATCTCTGGGAACTGCATTATATGTATTGAGTAGGATGAATAAATTATATATTTTATTCTGTTGTGCAATTAAGCAAATATATGTTCAGTCAACTGTATTGCATAAAATCTATTACGTTGCATAAACTGTGTTTTAGTTGTACGATTAGTTTGGGCTCTTTGAACTATATACATCTCCACTGGTGGATTTATATTAAGAAAGGAAATTGTCAGTTTTGGCATTTTGTCTCTAAATAGCATTGGATTAAAAAGAAAAGCAATGACATTTACAATAAATAAGGTAAAGTTGCTCACATAGACTAATATGCATGAATAAGAATGATGTTTGGGTGCATGAATCAGACTGTTAGGTAAATAAGCATCTTGATTATGTGGCATTAGTGAACCTGGTGAGCTTATAGAAACTGAAAGGAAAGTGGAGAATGTTATATACACTGACAGATAATTAGATACATGTAAGAAGGTAGCATTAAAATGGACAGCCAATGCACCGTCCTGTAAACCACATTTTATCTTTTATGTAATAAGTTTTCATTAGTTTTTTTTTTTTCTTCTTCCACAGACTTTTAAAAAATGCAGGTCTCATGTGTTCATAGTTTTTATTTATATATTTATTCTTTCCATTGCATTAATATTGTTGTCCAGGATGAAGCCCTTAAGTGTCACAGTCTAATTGATGTAAGATATTGTGATACCTTTTTACTGAAAAAGTATTGTCCAGAAACTTTGTAATACTTCCAGTTTTAGGTTATACGGTACGGTACAGTTACATCTCTGCTTCCGCAAGTTTTGGGACTGGGAAGAACTGTGTATATGCTAAAACCACACAATCCACACTAGTTACCTATATGGAAAGTTCACTTGGAACTGGATGTCACAGGACCATTCTCAAACAGTTAATTTCTAACTCAGACCCATGTAAGTCATTTCTGTGCATAAACAGAACAGAGATGGGTCCTCCCAGATGTTATCCCTCTGATCTGGATAACTGTACTTCAGTTTGGAGGGATAGTGTTAAATAGTACTGTTTATAATATAATTCTTAGATTGTGCAACAGCAATAGCATATTGCAGAATGTAGTGTAGACTTCCCTGATGGGTTAATACAGGTAAATGTATGTGTGTGTGGTTTGTAGGAAAGGAGGTTTGATGTAGGTTTCCAGTCTCTAAAGTACTATTGTATGTTACTAATCCCATTAAACTATAAGTTTTTCCAGAAAACCAGGCAGATCATTTTAGTCTGTAAAGTAGACCTCCCTGTAATTTGGCATATTAGCTCCAGTCTGTACAGTCTTTTTTCCAATTTTGAAGGGGTTTTACTGCATGCCCTTTCTTGAGTCACTTCCAGCATCTGCAAATGTTTCCTCATACACCTGACATAACTAGCGATTATTTTGATCATCCTAGTACAGTATACTTGCCTGCTGCGTGAGCTCAGAGCGCTCGAATCACATTGTGCGTGAGTGACCAAAAATAATAACCAAAAACCTTGAATGCGCGAGTTTACCTCACAAAACACAAGGTAGAGGCAACGTGGCTCAAAAACTTCTTTTTCCATTAGTACACGACCCCCACCCCCACACAACGCGCCAATAGTGACCTAGAGGCTCGTAGGGAAGGTGCTCAAGAGGAGTCTACAGTAAGATCTCGCCAATAACAAGTTCGACAATAACGTTTTCGGCAATAACAGTAAGTTAGAAGATACCCAGTTTCTATAATAATGACATTTATTTCGTGAATACCAAGTTGTTATACTGCCAATACGTCCATAACAAGATGAGGAATGAAACAGACGAGCAAGAAGAAATGAAGGAGATTGCCAAAAATGTGAGCAGTAGCGAGGAGGAGAGGGAGGATCCTCCCCTCACCACCTCCCCTGATTTGCCCGCCGCCCTCCCCTCCACCTCCACAGCCTCACCTGACTCACCTGCTTCACCTGGCATACCTGCAACCCCCACCTTTTTATGACTATTGCTGCTTTCGGGAAGAAATGTAACATTCGACAGGCTGTAAATTTCTTCGTCAAAGCCTGCAATAATACAACATTGGCATCCGTTAAACAAGCATGGTGTGGCCGGGGTGGCGGCGGGGACACTGTAAGTGCGTTGCTGTGCCTCAGAACCCCTGTTATTTAAGTCCATCAGGCCTATTGTCTACTGTTGTTAAGGTGACTGCTCTTATTTTTGTTATTGTAGTTATATCTGTAGTACAATGTCTGAAAAATTTGACCTTTATTATGTCTCTAAGGGCCAAAAAATATCCAGGTATGAAGGGGTACCGCTCATATGTAATTTTTCCCATAAGATTATGTATTCTCAGTGCGTGAATTCACACTGCGCGAGGTCGTGGACTGCCCAATCTCTCGCGCACTGTGCGAGTGTACTGTAACATTATTTAACATAGGATGATAAGAGAAATTATTATAGACATTACCTTCTTGTCATTCATTGCAGTTACCATCATGGCAAATATTTCCCCCCTCCCCCCCGAAGCTCCAAGCAATTTTATTCAATTTGGGAAGGACCTTTAGTAATAAAGGGGTTTATGAAGATCATATCATACCTGTACAGTTCAAAAAAACCCCCATGCTATATAAAATTATCTTGAGATAATATGACACAAATAAAATGCAATATTTGATTTTAGTGATTAACACCCATCTTTTGCATTCAGCAGAAATGACCTCCTGTGTAAAAGTATTAAGGGTGCTCTTAAATCATTCAAATACTTCATTTAATATAAAGAATAATAAATGGTTAGAAATATTGTTGAATCAGTAGCTTAGCTTGCCAGATTTGACTGTTAACCATGTATTTGGTATTTTTTCTTGTTCATGGTAAAATGGTATAAATTGGTTGACCTCAGTACTGTATCTATTCCTCTCAAACTTGTGCAGGTGGAGATCTAACTGTATTGTAATTGTGTCCTTTTAATTGTCAAATATGGTAAGCTGTATTTTTTGGATGTCCAGGAAAACTATAGTATTAATAGTTGTTTTAGAATCTGCAAGTTGATGAATTAGTTTAGTGCATTTGTAAATTGAATTTTAACTCATGTTTTATTGATAGTTCACTAAATGTAAAATGTTTGATAACTTTGTTCACTAAATGTAAAATGTTTGATAACTTTTTTTGGACAGGGTAATCATGAATTGGAAGTGAAGCATATGTATGAAGAAACAGTAGCAGGGGAAAAGACAATATTTTATGTGTATGGCTTTAGAGAATCAACATTTTCACTTAAGAGACACTATTGTACAAGCTTCCAGTGTGTAGAGTATAATATTGAAAGGGCCCTGGCTGATTATGAAAGTAGAGCTTAAGTGACTGAGTAATATAGAGTTCACTGTTTTTACACTGAAGAAACCAAACAGCTGCTTTAGAAACATTCAGAATAGTTAAGAATCCCAAGGCAGGTCATCTTATTTTAATATTAACCACATTTTTCCATTGAAGGTGCACTCCTCCCCCTAAAAAAACACACACACACACAGTAATCTTCATGCTGCCTGTAAGATAATTGATGAGTTAAGGCAGGAGTTAGCTGGTCTAAATTCAATACAACCTCTTGTACAAATAGTTATCTCATCACGTTGAGACCACAAGTAGTTCTGTACAGTAGAATTTAAATTTTTGGTTTAGCTCATATTGTTGATATACTGTATTGTGAAAATATGAGATGCTTGAGTAGTTATTCAATCAGTTGGTGAAAAACATGAAGGTTACAGGCTTACAGTGTTTGTTTACTACTGGTGGTTTCTTCTTGTGTAGAAATGTTG
Organism: Coenobita brevimanus; assembly: GCF_032717465.1. Taxonomy (NCBI): domain Eukaryota; kingdom Metazoa; phylum Arthropoda; class Malacostraca; order Decapoda; family Coenobitidae; genus Coenobita; species Coenobita brevimanus. The sequence goes on along the minus strand of NC_137054.1, from coordinate 49,473,225 downwards.
GACTTTGTTAATGTTTTTCATTTTTATACATTTCTTTTGCTGAAAAAATAACTAATGACTGATGAACAGCATAGGGGATTCTGCAAGAAACTTATGACTGATGAACAGCATAGGAGGTTCTATAAGAAACTAATGACTGATGAACATCCTTGGATTCCCTAAGAAACCAGTGACAAATAAACAGTACAAGGAGTCCATGAGTAATGAGTCATTTTGTGGGATAGCAAGTTTTTGTGTGACATCCCCTTCAGTGTCATGGTCAGTTCACATACAGTATACTGTAGTGTGGTGCCATGAGATGTTTTTTTTGGCTTGAGCCAGCCATGATGTCATTCTGTTTGGGTGCTTTCTATTCAAGTCCCATGTTCGCTGCTTTAGTTTAGGTATCATCTGCATTACTGGTTCCTCCTCTTTCTCCATATTTTGTGTGTGTGAGTTACCTTGGTTCATCATGGCTGACACTAAGCTGCACATCCGTGGAACAACACCAGCAACTGTCGGCCTGCTCAATCCACCATCAGGAGGCCATCACAGAAGAAAATAGACACTGATTCACCTACACAGAGAAGCATGGAATGGTTTATACCATTGAAATTGGTGTGAGGAGGGTCAAGCTGGTAAGGGGATGGAGTGTTAACAAATTGATCATATACATCATCAGGTAGTGCCAGGAGAAGATAAAGAAGCACATGAAGACAGCAAGAGTGAGCATTGTAAATCCAAAGAATGACAACCAGCCATTGAACACTGAATATCTTCTTGTCCATTATCTTGATTGCCAGAACTCAAGTTGTGTGCCTGTCGACTCAGTATTGCTTCATGGGAGAACATAACATTACGTTATGGTAGTCACCAAGATGTTCAGGGTCTCCTCCATTCTGCACCTTGAATGGTTGTGTGCACACCATCAAAGAAAGGCATCACTTGAAGAATATTGTCATTTTAAGTCAAGCTGTAAGTACTGATCTTTCAGTGAAGTTCCTAGAATTCCTGTGGAATATCATTTTAGAGAGAAGCTATACTCCTTCATGCATTTGGAGAAAGCATACGACACAGTACTGTAGATAGTCAAGGAATTTGAATAATATTAACACTTTCTTGGTCCGACCCCCCTGCAATCAGCAGGACCCTCCCACTTTCCCCACCTTCCTGCTCTCCCTCCCTCCTACCCTGTCACGTGCTTGAGTTTTTCTCCTCCGGTCATTTTTCTACCCCAAAATATTTTGCTTAGCAGGTTTGTTTTTATACCATTAGAAAACTGAGAGTTAGTAGAATAAGGTGAAAGAAAAAGGAAAGTGATATTCCATAAAATAGTTGTGATGAATAGAAGTTGAAAGAGCGCATAAGAATGTTTATACTGTACTACCTTTTTTTGCTAAGTCTTTTTTGGTCACATTTTCAAATTTTCCCATGAATGATAATAGTATCACTGAACTGGAAATTCAGTCAGGCTAATATCAGACCAAATTTCTGGACATTAGACGCAATTCCAGATTTATGGCGGATATTTCTTTGTTTGGATGCCAATCAGTGTCCAAAGAGTGGGTTGGACACTTTTGGAAGTGAAAACTGCAAAAGTGTTAATATATGGAGTAAATGGGAAGCTCTTGAATGCCACGAAGAGTAAGTATGAAGGATGCTAAGGCTGCAGTGCGTGTGGATGGTGAACTGAGTGAATTTTTCCATCTGAATGTTGGATTGAAACAGGGATGTGTCATGTCTCCATGGCTGTTCAGTCTGTACATGGATAGAGTTATAAAAGAGATGCAAAGTAGGGCAGTGTATGTTGGAGCAGTCTTAATGAGAGAGGGCAGCATTTGGAAACTTCCTGTTTTGTTGTCTGCAGATATTACTGTATTGTTAAGTGAGGATGAAGGGGAACCACAAGGCTTGGTGAATGAGTTTGGGAGAGTGTGTAAGAAATGGAATTTAAAGGTAAATATAGGGAAGAGGAAAGTTGTGGTTTTTGAGAGAAATGAAGTCACTGAATGCACAGAGAGTTTGGATGAGGAGGTAATGGAAAATGTGAGTACATTTAAGTACTTGGGTAGTGTGATGAGTAGGGATGGAAGTTTAGAGGATTAAGTCCTTGAAAGGGTACAACAGGGAAGAGAGGTTGCTGGTTTTTGGAAAGCAGTGATAAATAGGGAAGTGAGCATGGTAGTTAAAAAGATGCTGCATGACGGTATTGTGATAGCAACTCTAACGTATGGAAGCGAAGCTTGGACCTTGTTGGAAGGGCACAAATCAAGAGTGAGGGCAGTGGAATTGAGTTACTTAAGAGGAGTGTGTGGAGTTACATGGAGAGACAGACTGACAAGTTAGGAAGTGAAGGAGCATTGTGGTGTGGATGTGGATATGACAGAAGGCATTAGGAGACATACACTGAGGTGGTTGGGCCATGTGGAGAGGATGGAGAGCAAGAGACTAATGTGGAGTGTGTATGTGAGAGAGGTGAAAGGGGAGGAAAGGGAGGGGAAGACTGAGGATGAAATGGAGGGATGTAGTGGAGAGTTACATGAGAGGGGGGAGGGCAGTGAAATGGCAGGGGACAGGGCGACATGGAGGGGATTTGTTTGTTGCCACTCGTTATAGGATTAAGGAATCGGACTTAGATAGATAGATAGCTGTACTTCTGACCAGATTTTTAACATGAATGAAAAATATTCCTCACTGCAATTAGTAAAGCATAAGACAGTATGGATCACTTGGGTCAAGGATTATGTGGGTAAGGTTGAAAGTTGGAATACAAATGTGGGCGATTGTGTGTGTGTATGCGCCAGCGCAAGATCATGCTAGGAGAGTGAGAGAAGAGTTCTGGACAAATGTGGAAGTGTGCTTGGAAAAGTTTGGAAGGAATGAGAGAGTGTTTTTGATCGGTGATATGAATGGTAAAGTAGGGAATGTGAAGGTGGATGGAATAGTTGGTGAGTGGGGTGTGCCTGCTGAGGTAGATGAGAATGGGAGTGCGTTAGTGGACATTTGTGCTGGGAGGGGCTGGTGATAGCCAATACCCTCTTCAGGCACAAAATGATCCACAGGTATACATGGCGAGTGATGAGAAGGGTGGGTGGTGAACTGAATGAAAGGAAGGCAATGATTGATTATGTGTGTGTGGATGAAAGGATGCGAAGATGTGTAATGGATGCAAGAGCTTGTAGAGGCTGGGGGAGTGGACTTTCTGACCACTGCTTGGTGGTGGCCAGAATTAGGATCCAAGTAAGATGGAGGAATAGAAGAAGGGAACGACGAGAGGAAGGAGTAGTTGCAAGGAGAGTGGAAAGGTTACAAGAGGATGAGAAAAAGGCAGAGTATAAGAGAGAAGTGGAGGAACGATTGGGCAAATATGAATTGGAGCAGACTGGGGACGTGGAAGGTGTGTGCAGGATATTTACAGAAGAAATATGTGCAGCATGTGATGTGGTGTGTGGGAGGAAGAGAAGACGGAGGGGTGTGCAAGGAACAGTGTGGTGGACTGAAGAGGTGAGACAGGCTGTGGCACAAAAGAAGAAAGCATACAATGAATGGATGAGAAATAGGGGCGTGGAAGAAGTTGAGAGGCGGAAGAGAGAGTTAAATGTAGAAAGAAAGAGAGAGGTGAAAGGATTTGTAAGAGAGAGTAATAAGAGAGTGGATGAGGAATTTGGAAGGAATTTGAGTGTAAAGGGGAGGGACTAAGAAAATGTTCTGGAAAGAGGTGAAGAGAGTAAGACAGGGTGGAAGTGAGGTTAGCAGGGGAGTGAAAGATAAAAATGGTAGATTACAAGTGGAGAAGGGAGAAAAAGTGAGCAGATGGAGAGAACACTTTAAGGAATTGTTGAACATAGAGGATGGAAGTAATGCGAGTATAAGTGGCTGGGAGAATGAGGGAGGTGAGAAGACAGGAAGAAATCAGTAGGATAGAAATTGTGGAAGCAATGAAGAAAGTTAAATTGGGGAAAGCCCCAGGAATTGATGGAGTGTGTGGTGAAATGCTGAAGCATGGGGGAGAGATAGTAGTAGAATGGATGTGGAAGATGTGCAGCTTGGCCTGGGAGGAAGGTAGAGTCCCGGAGGATTGGAAGTCGGGTATAATTATTCCCTTGTATAAAGGAAAAAGGGGAAAAAGAAGTGTGTGGTAATCATAGGGGCATTTGTCTTCTTAGTATAATAGGAAAAGTGTATGGTAGGATACTTATTGGCAGAGTTAGAGAAAGAACAGAGGAATTAGTTGGAGAAGAACAGGGAGGCTTTAGGAAGGGAAGAGGTTGTGTGGATCAGATTTTCATTCTTAGATCTTTAGTGGAAAGGTTTCTAGAGAAGGGAAAGAAGTTGTATGTGGCTTTCATGGATTTGGAGAAAGCATATGACAGGGTGGATAGACAAGGATTGTGGAAAGTATTAAGAATATATGGAGTAGATGGGAAGTTGTTGAATGCTGTGAAGAGTATGTATGATGGTGCCAAGGCTGCAGTGCGTGTGGATGGTGAACTAAGTGAATTTTTCTCTTTGAAGGTTGGGTTGAAACAGGGATGTGTCATGTCACCATGGTTGTTCAATCTGTTCATGGATGGGGTAATAAAAGAGGTACAAGGTAGGGTAGTGGATGTTGGAGTGGCCCTGGTGAGAGAAGATAGTGTTTGGAAACTCCTGTACTGTTGTTTGCAGATGATACTGTGTTGTTGAGTGAAGACAAAGGAGAGCTGCAAGGCTTGATCGATGAGTTTGTAAGAAACGGAATCTAAAGGTGAATGAAGGGAAGAGTAAAGTGATGGTTTTTGAGAGAGGTGAAGTCAGTGAATGTACAGCGAGGTTGGATGGTGATGAATTGGAAAATGTGAGTACGTTTAAGTACTTGGGTAGTGTGATGAGTAAGGATGGAGGTTTGGAGGGTGAAGTGCTTGAAAGGGTACAGCAGGGAAGAAAGGTTGCTAGTTCTTTGAAAGCAGTGATAAGAAGCAGGGAAGTGAGCATGGAAGTGAAAAAGTTACTACATGACAGTATTGTGATACCAACTCTAACGTATGGAAGTGAAGCTTGGACGTTGTTGGAGGGATACAAGTCAAGAGTGAGAGCAGTGGAAATGAGTTATTTAAGAGGAGCCTGTGGAGTCACATGGAGAGACAGACTGACGAATGAGGATATAAAGGAGCATTGTGGTGTGGATGTGGATGTAATAGGAAGCGTTATGAGGAACACACTGAGGTGGTTTGGCCATGTGGAGAGGATGGAGGGTGAGAGACTGACGAAGAGAGTGTATGTGAGTGAGGTGGAGGGGGGAAGAGGGAGGGGGAGGCCGAGGATGAGATGAGGGATGGAGTGGAGAGGTATATGAGAGAGGGGGGTGTGAGTTGGGAGCAGGGCAGTGAAATGGCGGGGGACAGGGCGAAGTGGAGGCGATTTGTTTGTGGCCACCCCAAATGGGTTTGAGGCATCTGGCAATAGATAGATAGATAGATAGCAGTGAGTAGGGGCACTCACCATACACTCACTTGATGTATTGCTGCTCTCAGGTATCTGCCCTTTCCTCTCCTCCATCCTTCTTTCCTTCCATCCTCTTCTGTCTTTCTTTCTTAATTCTTTCCTCATGTTTCTGCCTGCGGGTGACTTTTCTCTCCATCTTCTGTCTTCCTTTCCTTCATTCTTTCCTCTTCCTTCTACCTGTGGGTGACTCCACACTGAGTGACAAGCCAAATGGTTTCCTGTACACCAGGAAACCATTTACTATGCTGAGTGGCAACCATATAACCAAATTTTGGCGCCTGGTGGTTTAGTGAGTAAGTACGGCATTCCAATCGGATTGAGCCGGTGAAGGTTTATATCTAAGGGGTGGTTGGGGTATATTGCTCACATAATGCCACTCAGGGATGAGTGAGGCTGGTCACTCCCATCTTAAATTTCAGGACCAACTTGCCTAGCCCTGGGCTCTTACACTCCTCATGGGATGATGTAGGATTGGATGATGATGATGAATGATGACATGAGTGTTCAGTCAAGGGATTCAAGTTAGCAAAGGAATGCATCACCAGTCTTTTGTCAATCAGTGCTTCAGGAATCTGTGGACTGAAACCACTGGTGATTCATTGTGCAAAGTGTCTGTGGGCATACAGAAGTGAGGATACAGGTCACATCAACAGCTGATGGATGCAACACAAGAAGTGAGTGAATGAGTAGTACGAGAGGTTTGGATTGGTTTGAGAACATGTTCTTTAAAGATTACAAGGAGTTCTGCATAAGATTCAAGATCCAGATCTTGCTTCTGCTAAGTAATGCACTTGGACATTCACAGCATCGTAAGGGATGGCATGGGGATGTTTAGGTGGTATTTTTGCTACCAAATAGAGTGTTGTTGCTACAACTGCTGAACAAAGAAAGTATCAGTAGTTTAAAAACAGAATAGTCAACATTATTATCATTATCGTCCCATCATCTCCAATGCACTGCTCCCTTCTAGGATCTGCGAACACAGGATAGCCATGATAAGACTGCCTCCAGGCCGCTTTATCCTCACCTACCTCTCTCGCTTTCTTAGGCACTTCTCATCCTCTTCTTTCCCTCATCAGTATACTGTCTCACTCTTCCTCCAAACCACATTAGGTTTGCTTCTACCAGTATTACATTATATCTAACTTTCACAAACATTCTTTGGGCTCATATATATCTACATTTCGCTTTGTTTATATAGGTTCCAACATGCTTGCATGCATCGGCCTTGGTCACCTGATGGTGGCTTACCACCTACTTAATCTCCTGACAGCCTTCCTGTCCAGTCACTTATCCCTGAGGTTATACTCTTTGACCTCGTCAAAGTTCTTTTTCAGTCTAGCCCTCACAGCCCTATCCTCAGTGTTAACACTTCTCACTTTCTGCATCTGATTGTCATCCTCCATCCTCTCCACATACCCAAACCATCTCAGTCTACATTTCCTCATCACAACACCAATACACCCCAGTCCCATCCTTCCTCTTAATTCTTCCATTGTAAACCTAGCCTCCCCAGGCCTCTCATTCAAGGATGCACTGCACATCCACCTAATCAGTGTCATTTCTGTATGTTTGAGCCTGCAATTATCCTCTTCCTTTACTTTCCAGGTCTCACTACTGTACAGCATTACACTCCTAACACATGCTGCATACAGAGATCTCTTAGCATGAAGGGAAAGCCTTCTCAGTGTCAAGAGAGGCAACAGCTCTGTAAACTTCTTCCAACCACTCTTCATTCTAGCCACAGAGCTAGCACCAGTCCCACCTCCAGCACATAACATATCTCCCAAGTGACGAAACTTTTCCTCACACTCGAGAGATCTGCCCTTTCACACCTGACAGTCCCCACATGTTCTCCCCAACACACCACACACATGAAGTCAGCATTTTTTCACAGTCTACCTCTGTTACCACTTCATCACTTATGCACCCACTTATTACAAACACTTAACGAAGATGGAATTACTTCCCACATCCTTGTGGCAAACCTCACATGGCTACTCTTCCTCCTCTTTGACAGCACTGCCACCAACCCTAGATACCGTCACCTTTGTTTTATCTGCATTTACTTTCAAACCCTTGTGCTTCATACCGTCTCTCCTCATCCTAAATCTTTCCTTCGCTTCCTTTTCCTTCTCTGCAATCAGCACCAAATCATTGATATACATCCCCCACTGGAGTCCATTTCTGAAGTCATGTGAGATGGCATTAGGCACCATGATAAACAATGGGCTCAAAGCTGACTCCTGATGCACACTGATGTTCATGGAAAACTCATCACTCAAATCTCCATTCACTCTCACCTGGATGTGAGCACCCACATACATGGCCATAACCACTAACCAGCCACTCCTTGATCCCAAACTTTCTCATTGCCCATTTCACCACCTTCATAGGGACTCTGTCAAAGGCCTTCTCCAAATCGACAGAAACAAAGTACAGATCCCATTTTTTCCCTATATATTGTTGCTGAAGCTGTTGAACAATGAACATGGCATCAGTGGTCCATAATCTATCTATCTATTGCCAGACGCCTCAATCCCGTTTGGGGTGGCCACAAACAAATCGTCTCCAAATCGCCCTGTCCCCCGCCATTTCACTGCCCCGCTCCGAACTCACACCCCCCTCTCTCGTATACCTCTCCACCCCATCCCTCCATCTCATAATGCCTGGCATAAACCCAAATTGCATCTCATCAGTATCCACTCTTTCCTTTATCATACTTTCTAGAACACTTTACATTAACTTCATTATTTGGTCCAAAAGTTTTATGCCTCTATAAGTTCCCCTTTCAAAGGCATCAGTCTTCGCCTTGTACACATTTACAGTCACATTCTTCAGCCAATCACGTGGGACATCACATATATTATCATATTTTTAAAATCAGTAACTAACCCCAGTCCTATATCCTGAGGCCATCATTTCAACACTCAACCCAGACACACCTGCCACCTTCCACACGTGCATCCTGCCTAATGCCCCCCTCACAGTAGGAGCACCAATCATTGTCCAAGGGCAAACACCAGATATATTGGCTCCAAACCTTCCCTGTTCTAGTCAGACTCCTCATTCAACAATGAACTAGAATGCTCTTTCCAAGCATCTTTAATATCCTCACTGTTCACCACTACCTTTCCTTCATCATTCTTCATACACAGCCCCTCTTGTTTCCTTGTGCATTGTTATCATGGGGGGGGGGGAGGACTTCGCAGATGTTGGTTGAGACAATGTGTGGGGGAGCCATAGCAGGGTACCATAATGAACTCCATAGTGTGTAGATGTTTGGTTGCTAGGTGGATGCCACACTTGTGTCTCCATTCTCCCCTGCCCTCTCTCCTCTCCTTGGGTCCCTGTCGTTGTCGCAACTAATTTATCTTTTCTTCTATTGTTGCTTCTTTCCTTTTCTCCTGTCCTCTGTATTCTGTTTTTGGCTTTAAATAGACTGGAATTTTCCATCCATCCATCATCCAATCCTCCATTGCTCCATGAGGAGCGTAGGAGCCTGGGACTAGGCAAATGGTCCTGACATTTAAGATGTGAGTGACCAGCCTCACTCATCCCTGAGTGGCATTACATGAGCAATCAACCCCAACCACCCCTTGGATATAAACCTTCACCGGCTCAATCCAATTGTAGCGCAATAATTACCCACTAAACCACCAGGTGCCAAAATTTGGTTATATGGTTCCCACCCAGCATATTAAATGGTTTCCTGGTGTCACCCACAGGCAGAAGGAAGAAGAAAGAATGAAGGCAAGAAAGACAGAAGAGGGAGTGTAAAGTTACCCATAGGCAGAAGGACAAGGGAAGAATGAAGGAAAGAAGGATGGAGGAGAAGAAAGGTCAGACACTCAACAGCAGCACTACATCGAGTGAGTGGATGGTGAATTTTCCACATTCATCAAAATTCTCACCAGCGACCTTTACTAAGTTGCAACAAGAAGAACTAGGCTGTGCCCGTGAGCTATTGGTCTGGCCAATTATAGGGATCATGGTGTGTGGACCTCTGCAGAGAACTGCTGCTGAGCTGCAGCTTTCAGATCCGGGGATGCTGTTGCTTAGTGGTAAGACTCTGGCAATAGCTGGTGGCCCATCATTGTGCTAGGAGACTTTCCTCATCCACTTGGTGTTGCTGTCCTTTCTTGGGTAGTGTAGGGAGTGCATGTTTGGACCTTGATCCCTACTTAGGCTATTGGCCTTGCCTCTGGACTCTGGGTTCTTCCCAAACAATCCTTTTTTTTCAACAATCGTAATGATCCTTTTTCTTCTCAAAGGAAATTATGGAAATTGTTTCTAGTTCCCCCTCCCTGGTTCTGCAGATTTCTTGCCCCTGATGGTGAGCTTGGCTTCTCTTCCTGGTACTTCTTTGACTCTTTCCACTGTTTCTCTACCTGTTTCATCCTGCTTAACTATGCCATCGCCTGCCTCACAGTCCCTTCCATGTACTACTCTGTCCACCTGTTCATCTTCTATAGTAAGTTTTGGACTTCATCTGCCTCTGCCCCCTCCTCCATCTACCTGTCGTTTCTTCAGCTTCCATGTGCTGTTCTCATACTGCTTCCTGACTCAGTAACCCTGTCTTGGCCACCTCTCTTTTAGGGCCCCAGACCTGGTCTCAATATTTTAACATCAGTTCTCAAACAGATAACCTCTCGCTTCACCTCTCATTGTTACGACAAGTAGGCTCCGATATTACAATCTCCGCACCATCCAATGGCTCTCATCTACTCAGAATACACAGTGCAGCTCAAGCAGAAAGAGTCATGTCATTAGTTGACCCATCAAGCAATCCAGTCTCAGTCTCTCCAGATGTACAATTGAATTCAGCAACAAGCACTGTCCAGCTTCCCTCTTTCTTGTCTTTTGGAAGTAGAAGCTTCACTGACTGCACAGAAGACATCAAATTCATTCTCTCTGAATAAATCACCTGATCCTTTCAGTCCAATGCAATACAATCCCTCCCCAAGGATGCTGCCAGCCAGCATTGTCAAAATAGTATTTCAATTCCAAGATCTTCCCGCCTCCGTTATTGTTTAAGGCACAGTCCTGTCTGTTAAAGTATATGTTCCTCCCTCTTGTCAATGCACTTCCTGCTGGCATTTTGGTCATCCAGCAAAGTACTGCTGGCCACAGGCTGTTTGCCCCAACTGTCCACAAGCTGGACACTCGGCATCCACTTGTGTATTGACCTTCCAGTCCTGTCTGAACTGCAGGGAACATCATAGTCTCTTACAGAAAATGCCCTACTTACAGTATATTTTTGAAGCCGAAGTGTCCCACATTTGGTGAAAACAGAGTTTACCCTCCGAGAAGCCCCTCAACAAGCACATCACTTGGGGCATTCCCCTGGCCCAACCCACTCCTATGTCACAGGTTTCAAGCTCATCCAGTGTCTCTGCTTCTGTACCTCACTCAGATTCTTTTGCTTCTCTTGTCTCATCCTGATTCCTCTTCCTCCTTTCCCTCCCTTCCTAGTTCTGCTCCCTTCATCCCACCTCCTTCCCATACAGTATACTCCCGCTCTTCTCCTCCCTCAACTTCTCCCCTAGCTAACAAATGTAAATGTGCTGTTGTATCCTCTTCATCTCATATTCTTGGTCTCTTCCCCCCCTTCCTCTACTGCCCAGTCTATCCAGTGTTCCCCCTCCTCCAAACAACAGCGTCATAAGGCTATGTCACTAGCTCGCACTCAACCTTTGTCCTCTCCTATGGAAGCAGAATCCCTGCAAAGTATCATTTATCTTCACCTTACCTCCTTCTGGCCTATCCTTGTCACTGCAGAAATACATTCCTCCCCTTCCCCATCTTCTCCCACTCCCAGTTCTCCTACCTCTTGTGAACCTTCCCTCCCATACTTTCTACCTCTCCTGTGCCTCCCCTTCTCCTTTCTTCTGTTTTCCAGACCTCCTCCATTCAACCATCTGCCTCCTCTATGATCACTATGCCTTCCCTGTCTTCTCTGATCTCTTCTGTTCTTGATTTACCTATGCTTCCTGGATATCTCTCTCCCTCAGTGCCACTTAAACACTTCTCTACACTCCTCTTGCACACTTGATTCTCCATAGTCATGTGCACCTCTCTCTGAGGTGGGAGATATTAGAGGCTCCCGTACCCATCATACGGACCTTCGTTTTCTTATTTCCTCCTGTAACCTTTTTTCGTAGGTCCCTGGTTCCTAGTCCTGGCTGTAATTTTCCTGGATTCCCTCCTTCCTTGATGACATTGCCCTCCCATATCTGCAGTGATGTCCACTTTGAAACTCTTCCTATTTCTTCTCCTGTCACTTACACTGCTTCTGCTTATGTCTTTCTCCCGTCACTGGATTGCTGTTAGCTCTTTGTATTTCTCTCCTGTTGTCCCTCTTGATTTTCCTAACTCATTCCTTTTCTCATTCCTTCCTCAGTCCCTTCCACGTCTGATTCTTCTTCTTGGTGACTCTCAGTTGCTGGCAGGCTCCCCACCTGTGGGGTAAGATTCTGTGATCACCAGAGAGAGATGCTCATTAGAACAGCTTCTTTCTTCTCAAGATCTCATCATCCTTAACACTTACACCCCTACTCACTTCTTTGGATCCTCCATGCTTTATTCCCCTCTCTTGTTTGGATCTCTCCCTTTTGCTAACCTTCAGTTTTCTTTCCCCCATTTTCTTTGGTTGAGTATTAGAAGACTTAATTTTTTAAGCAATCACTTCCCCATCAAGGACTCTCTCTGCCTCTTCATCACGTCTCTCTCCCTTGTCGCCCTTGTTGGCAATTCCATGCTGGTGACTGAGAGTTATTTTCATCCCTTACAGTTGCCCCCTCTTCCTCCTTTTCGTCTTTTTCGGTCTCCATAAGATATGTTGTCCTTGTTCCTTGTTATGGTTTTAAGTGCCGCTCTCACTGCCATTTCCCCTGATACATGACCGTCTGCTGCCAAATGTGTTCCCTGGTGGACTCCTACTTGTTTGCAATCTCCGTGGTGAAATGTGCCACCTGGAAAAGCTTTTCATCGTATTGGCACAGTCCACCTCTTGATCAGATTCTCGTAGCCTCCTCATATATTTTCGCCAAGCTCCCACTGTCTTCCGTTATACCATCTGTCAGGCAAAACGTTCTAGTTGGAGGGATTATGTTTCTTCTGTTTCTGAAAATACAGGGCTGTATTTGCAGCAGTTTGGTCCCAACTTCGTAGGGTTATCAAGCAAACGTATCCCACCCCAAGCCCAGGTTCTTCATATTGATGGACAGTCTGTAGCTGATGCATCACTAGTTGCAGATGCCTTAGGTAATTCATTTGTCTTATTAGTAGTGGGTCTCATCTCTCTCCAGAATTTCATACATCACCTTAAATCTGATTCTGAACTTGTACCAATTTTTTTTAAGTTGTCAGCTTAGGGAGTTCTTAATGTTCCCTTCTTTCTTTGTGAATTGTCATCCTCCACTCCTAAATCCTGTAAAAATTCAAGTGAAGTTGACTTGATGGTGTTCATTACACTATGTTAAAACATCACACCCCACAAGCCACATCCTTTTCTTGGCCTGTTATAATTAATTTTGGACTGAAGGCTTTTTTTCCTTCTGATTGGCTCTATTGCGATCATCCCGTTCCCCTTGAAGATTACTGTCCCATAGCCCTGACCAGCTGTTTATGTAAACTGCTTTAATGGATGGTTAATAAATTAATCATGTGGCACCTTGAACTCCCGTATTCTCCCTTCCCCCTGATAATTTAGGTATCGCAAAGCATGCAGCACCTTAGATCCTCTTTCTCAAACTTGGAATATTTTATCTGCTCTGCTTTTTCACGCTTCCAGTCAGTCATTGCCATCTTTTATGTTTTAGAAAAAGGCCTATGATATAGCATGGAGGTATAATTGTCTTCGTTGTCTTTGTTCCCCTGATCTGCATGGTAATCCTTCTCTGAGTGTTTTCCCTTCTAAAATTTTCTTACTTTCTGAACCTTTCCATATCTAAGGAGACCACCTTTCCCATCTCTTTCCCCAGCATGAAGTTGTCCCCCAAGGCTGCATCCTTAATACTACTATTTTTATTGTAGCAATAAATGGCATCGTCTCCTTCTCTTACCCCCGTTGTGTTTCCGGCCTCTCTGTATGTTGATGATTTAGCTTATTTACACTGCAGATTCAGATCTGCCTTGGCTGCAATCCCTTCTTCAGTCCACCATCAATGCTGCCTCCACATGGGCTACTACTCATGGTTTTCATTTTTCTATCTCTAAATCCTGTATGCGGTAACTTTTACTCATTTTAAGCGAATCCATACCACAGCCTTCTCTTTCCTTTACTGTACAGGATATAACATCCCTCTTCCCTACCTATCCTTTGCCACATTTCTTGGCCTTACATTTGACTCTCGGTTAAATTGGAATGCACATATCTCTTTTCCTCAAGTCTTCTACTCTTCACTGTCTTTGTTTGCTGCAAATGCT